>NW_022111325.1:1564611-1573621 GCF_000313985.2 Echinops telfairi
GTCCACAGGCTAGTGTCCCACAGGCTGTGTAGCCTTTAAATTGAGGCACAGAACAAGCAAGGCAGCCGCACACTGGTCCAATGATCACAGAGCGAGAGACAAGAAAGGCAAGGCTCACCAAGCCATCCATCTCTCCGCCCCTCAGTCAATCCCACCTGCGTTTATCAGCCAGGCTGGCACAATAAACTATCTCAGGGAGCAAGAGAAAAGCAAGCCTAAAGACAGAGTGGAAATAAACAGAAATGAAACCGCACGCTGGGTCTCTGAGACGACCAGCAGCATTGATGAGCCTCTAATCAGACTGGCCTGGAAAGTGAGACGGCAAAATGAACATCGGGAATGACAGAGGGAACAGCCCTACATGTTCTATGGATGTTGAAAGGATAATCATGGAAGACTATAAACAACTCTGCCAATAAACTTGCCCATTTGGATGGAATGGACAAATGTCATGAACAATGCAATGATCAAAATTGCAAAACTGAAACTATCAAGAACTAACACTGCCAAAGAACGGAAACTGTCATTACTCAGATGGCATCATTGTCTGGTAGAAAACTTGGAATCGCAGCGACAACAACAATCTACAAAAAGTACCAGATGGATGGATGGATGGATTGTGATAAGAATTGTACAAGCCCCCAATAAAATGATTAATTTTTTGAAGTATCAGTAAGTTAATCAAGGTTGCAGGATACAAGATCATTATACAAAAACAATTGTATTTCTATTACTGATGAACGACCAAACATTGGAGTATATAATGTGAAGTATGCTAGCATCAAAAATAAGAAACGCTTGGGGATAAATCTGACAGACAATATATAAAACCTGTGCACTGAAAACTGTAAAACATTGCTGAGAAGAATTACAGAAGTCTTAAAGAAATGGAGAAATACGTACCATATCCATACTCTCTTAGTTAGAAAGACTGGGTGTAGTCTCAGTGGTGGCAGAGCCCCCTTCCCTCCCCAGAAGACCCCACCCGCACCCCCACCCCCACCCCGGGACCAAAGTCAGCACATCAGAGGACAGAGCCAAAGGAGTGGGACAGGATCCAGCCGGGGTCCTGATCCAGGTCACCCTACTTCTTACACTTCCAGCTATGGTTTTCCTTCCACTCTATCGTTTCAGCCTATTTGGATGTACTCGTCTCAGCTACTTGCAACCACAAGAACCAGCCTGGAGGAAGGCAGGTTAATTTTGCCCTGTGGAGTTAGGAAATCTTCCCAAAGGGGAGGTCACTGGAGCTTTGATTTATGGGATGCACAGGAACTCACCGAGGGAGAGAGAGAGAGAGGTGCTCAGTAGTATGGGCCCTCTATGGCCCCCTGGTCATCTTGACAGTGGCCTGGCTCCCTCCTCTGAGATGGGGTCACTCGGTCCCCTCTCCCTCCCAGCATCTGCACAGTCTCATCTCCATTCACCAGGCAGCTGTTTCTCGGCCATAAGTGGAGATAGGAAAGCTGACTCCTCCTGCCCAGGAAATGGAAAGAACACGGGAGAATTTGCTGGAGAAAACCTATTAGGCAACAAAGAGCATGCCCAACTGCGCGTCCTCTTCCGAATGTAAACTCCCGCACGTTGTCTTCTAAGAGGTATTCCGGGCCTGTCAGGGCTCCCCACTTGAAGAGGGCCTTGGAGACCAGAGGGGCTTGGGAGTTTCGTGGCTTGTGTAAGTCCCCATCAGCCTCCCCTGCAGGCCTCTCTGCCCAGCCTGGAGCAACCGCAACACAAGACACTGCCGAAAAAACGGAGCCAGTGCATGAGTGCTCTTCCCTTTTGACAAGCAATCCTTCCCCTCTTGGGCTGAGATAAAATTCAGCCTTTGATGTGGCCTCTCAGCTTCATTTAGAGATAAGAGTCCCTTCTCCGTGCACCGCGCTGAAGACAGGCAAGGATGTGCTGCGCCCTGGTCACGGATGAGGACACGCAGTCTCCAAGAGATGTGAGACTCGCTCAAGGGCACGCTGCTGATGCCTGGAGGGGCCCAGGCGCCTGCACAGGCCTGTGGGGCTTGTTCCTCGGCTCCATCACTGCCTCCTTTCTGACCTTCAAACTCTAAAGAAACAGACTCTACCGGCCCTGCCCCGCCTGACATGGAAGCAGCTGAAAACCTTGTCAAACAGCAGAGAGGCGGCAGGCCTTCCCCCTTCACTACTACACCTGGGGCCTGCGGTGGACCAGGAGAAAACCCTGTCAAACGGCAGAGAGGCAGGCCTCCCCCTTCACTACTACACCTGGGGCCTGCGGTGGACCAGGAAAGGCTTCCGCTCAGAGAGAGAAAGCTTGGGTGAGCATGCACCTCAAAGCCCACCAGGCGAGACGGAGCCATTAGCCTCAAGTGTGGTTGACATGAGTGGGGGCCAAGCTCCTTGGACAGGCTGGCTTGCCCAAGATGGAGAGCTGGCTGAGGGAAAACAATGGTACCCACCACTTACTCCTGCCCTCAAGGGTGGGGCAGCGCCGGAGCTGGTGTGGGAGCGGAGGGGTCTGTCGGACCCCACGGTCCCGTTGGGACGAAGGGAAAGCTGCTCACGGCAGATAGGAGTCAGGGGAAGGACAGCTTCCTACCTGCTCCGTGAGAACCAAAGCTGAACCTCCCCAGGGCCAGAACCTGCACCCCAAACTCACAGTTTCCATCCTCCGCTTGGCACCGCCACACTTCCTTTCCCACACTTGGGGGCACCGCCTGAAACGGCCCAGCCGACCCCAGAACAATGGAACGGCAGCCTCCTAAAATTAGCAACTGGGCCTCAGCCCTGCCTGGGCAGTGGGCAGCCCTGCTCAGTCTTCGGCCTCTGCCCGGCATTCTGATGGGCCTCCCTGAGCTGGGATGTGGAGCCCGGATTTTTTACCCAGGCCCTCTCTTCGCCCACCTCCCTCTGCCATCCCTCTGCTCAGAATCCACCTGGAGCACCCTGCTGGGGAAAAGATAGCATGAAGGAAGTACAGAGGTGAGACCGTTGGCCAGGTAAGAGGAGAAAGCAGAAACAAGGTCGCACCATACAAATAAATCCCAGGTGAGTGCCACTGGACCACGGAAGCCACCCCAAGATTGGACGTGCCCCTGCTCACGGTCTGCAAAAGTTTACCTCTTCTCCTCACTCCTAGAGCCTCCCACGTCCTCCCCCGTGCCGCCGCCACCACCACGCCTTGTTTCCCACTTCAAGGGGAAAATCCCAATGCAATTAGACCCTCTCGGCTTTCTCCCACCAAACCTATAGCTTCTCCACCCTTCCTCCCCATGATGGAAGCAGTGTCCCTGAGCCCACTCACCCCTCACCCCATGGCAAGGACACCATGCCCACTCTAAGGTCTTTCTCCAGCATCAGCGTTTCTCCTTTTCTACCCAACCACCAGCAATATGCAAGCATGTTCTAGTACCCTCTGTGTTTAAAAATCCTCCCTCCATCTCCTCTTCCTTTCTAGCTACTCCCTGAATGCTTGCCTCCCCACCCATGGCAGAGCTCTGTAGGTAAGAGGCTGTGGCCCTGCGCACCCCTCATTCTCCCTACAGCATAGTCCACTGGGACAGCTCCCGTCCAACGCTCTCGGGGTGTGGCCAGATCTGATGATCACTCGCCCCAGGATTGTACTCAGACGGGCACTCCCAAGCTCTACAGAAACCAACTCGGCTGCACCTGGCTTTTTCTTGGCTTCTTGGATTCCATGTTCTCCTGGTTCGGATTCCTACCCACCCCCCTCCAATTCTGCTCCTTCTTGGTCTCTTTTTTAAGTTACTTCGCTTTTATTTTATCTTCAGACATTGAGGACATCCAATTTTGCTCCTTCTTGGTCTCTTTTTTAAGTTACTTCACTTTTATTTTATCTTCAAACATTGAGGACATCCTGACTCTGTTCCAGGACCCCTCTCATCTCTGCCTTCACGCTCTCTCTGGACGATCTCCTCTTGTTTTAAATACCACTTATAGGCCGTGAGCATCCAAATCCACACTTACAACACTGACATCTCCTAGGACATTGTGTCAGTCCGGGTTGAGTACAGAAACAAAGCCAGAGACACACACGTGTGTGTAAGAAAGAGCTTTATAGAGAGAGTAATTATACATTAAAAAGCATCCCAGCCCAGTCCAGATCAAGTCCATAAATTCGATATTAGCTCACATATCTGATACCAATCTATAAAGTCCTCTTCAGACTCAGAAAACACACGCAATGACGCTGAATACAGGAGGATCACGAGCCAGTGGGTGGAAAGTCTTGTGGATCCAGTGGCACTGTAAGCATCTCAGTGCCTGCAGGGGTCTCTGCGTGTCTCCTCCAGCTCAGGGCACTCGCGCAGTTCCATGTGTCTTGTCTGAAATGTCTCCCAGGGAGCTATTTATCTCCTCACTCATAAGTCTCCTAAGCCTCACGTTGACAACAGATTATGTAACGATCACAAACATGAATATGCAACTGCTTAATGATCCCTCCAGGTGAATGTTTAAAAAGCCTCTCACCCTTGCCAAGAAGAGGAGGAAGAAATGGACTGGTGGCTGACGGCCTTGATGAATGACTGCTTCCTTTCCCCGGAGAACAAAGACCCCATGGCGTCCAGCTACCAAAGACTCAGAACCTGGATCAACAGGAGCAAGACGAAGAAGGGAATTCCAACTTCTCCTGAAATCCAAACGTTTTGAAGCCTTTGAGGCTGGTCGAACCCCTGACACTATTACCCTGAGATGATCTTTAACCTTAAAGCCAAAACTATCCCCTGGAGCCTTCTTTAAAACAAACCACAAACCAAAACCAACCCCCACCATCGCTTCTATTCCAACTGACAGCCTCCCTCTGCAGAGCTTGGTTCGAACCCTTGGAGCCCCTGCTGCTCCAGTGGAGCAGCTCAAGGGACTGCCCTGCAGTTGGCAGTCCAGCACGTACCTGACAGGACCCTCGTTCCGTTGAATCTACAAAGAGTGTCTGCCTGGGATACGGTGCTCTTTTCAACAACTCCCTGAAGGCTCCCAACTCCCAGAGCAACATGGAAGCTCAGCCAGGAAGCTCAAAGGCAGGAGTCTGTCAACAGGAAAGGAACAATTCTGAAAAGGAGGTGAGAATGGGTGCACACTGTGAAGAACGTTCACACGTCCACGAAGAAGGGGCCCTGTAGAGGTGATTGAATCGGTGCCTGCTCTGCTACGCATCTAGTCAACAAAAATGGAAAGAGCCTCCCACTTTCCCTTGGACAAGAGCAAAACTGCATTTCCTGTCCTTGAATGCCCTGCTCGCTCATCTCAGCCAATAAGCCCACTACTCCAGCCAAAACCCATCCGCGTCCTTCCATCCGCGCTGCCTACGCCCGCACTCAAGCCACTGGGTCTTCCCTAAGGGGCCTCCCCACCACCCCCACCACCACACAAGCCCTGGTATTTTCCGTCCCCTTCCGTGCTTGTGAAACGCGGACGTGGCGTGAGAAAGACGGAAGAAGACTAGACGCCGTGGAATCGTGATGTGGGAGAAGAACACTGAAAGTACCACGGACGGCCAGGACAGCAAAGAGTCGGTTTTAGAATAAGTCCGGGAAGAATGTTCCTTTGCTCTCACGTACTTCGGACATGTTCTCAGGAGAGACCAGGCCCTGGAGGCGCAGTGGCAAGGCCGTGGGAAGGAGGAAGGCCTGGACAAGATGGACTGACCATGGCCGCAACCAGCGGCAGCACAAGAACCATCGGAGCGCGCTGCAGGACCGGGCAGGCCCGCTGCCTTTGCACTCCGGGCCCTGTGAGACGGGCCGGCACCTGACAACAAGGGTCTCCCTGCTCGCTCTCTCACCCCATTAGAATCTGTGTCCCACGCAGCTGTGCCGGCGATCTCTTAAATAATTCGGACAATGTCCCTTCCATTATTAGAATCCCACCCAGGACTTCCTAGCACACTTAAAATCGATATTCCTTGCCCTGTTTCACAAACGTTACCCATCCGAACCCCGAGTAAGCTTCTGCTCTCACCCCTCCATTCGCCCGACACGCGCTCTCCCCTCTAGCCATTACACGTCTTTTGCTTCTTCCTGCTGTGTGCACACCTGTTCCTTCTGCCTGGCATGCTCTTCCCCGGATCTTTGCCTGCCATCCACTCAGAGCTCAGTTCTCCCCTCTTCTGGGCCGCTCGTGTTCAGCCTGCCTCACGAAATCATCATTGCCTCTCCCCGTTTGAATGCTCATCAGCAGTTGTGGCCTGTCTCCTCTCACAAGAGTCAAACTCCCCACAATAGGTAAGTCCCCGTGTCTAACGCAGGCCCGGCGCCCGGCTCTGGTTGTGGTTGCGGAGGCCGCCCAGCTCACGGTGGCACGATGCCCAACAGGATCGGGTGGCTGTGGCCGACCAGGTTCCACTGGCTGTTTTTCGGAAGCAGGCCACCTAAGACTTTCTCAGCAACATGCAAACCTCCACCGACAGATGGAGGGACTGTGCTTAAGGGGCATCGACCTGGGGTTGAGCCCGGGTCTCCTGCGTGGAGGGTGAGCCGTCTACCATTGCCCCCAATCAGTAAGTATTTGTTGAATGCCTGAATGAATAAATAAAAGTGTCCTAAAAAGGCCGATATTCCTTTTATTTTTGTGTGTGTGTGTGGGGGGGGTGTTATTGTGGGTTTTTTGCCTTGTCTTTAGCTAGCAAAGCCATTATCAGAACTATGTATTGGGCAAATTCATGTGTCAAAGCCTCTGAGATCGATCAGAAAGGAAAGAAACAGCATAGAAGGTTGGTTTTGGTTTGGTTTGGTTTTGAACTGTTTATTGTGACGAAGGTGGGAGTTGCATTTCAGATCATCGGTTGTGTGCTGGGCAACTTACACTCCCTAACCAGTCCCCCCCGTAGCTTGACCTGCCATCCCCCTTTGCTTCCTCTTCTCCCTGTCTGCCCTCCCTCCCCCCTCAACCCCACCCCACCCAAAACCTGCAAAGTCTGATTCTTTGCTTATGAAAACCTCCGTCTTGTTTTTTGGGGTTTAGCTTTACGGCAGTGTTCTCGTA
The DNA here is from genome assembly GCF_000313985.2 of Echinops telfairi. Taxonomy (NCBI): domain Eukaryota; kingdom Metazoa; phylum Chordata; class Mammalia; order Afrosoricida; family Tenrecidae; genus Echinops; species Echinops telfairi. Next base: position 1,571,589 of record NW_022111325.1, read on the forward strand.
CAAAACATGTCCTCCTGTGCTTGCCTGATTTCACTCGGCATGATGTTCCCCGGTCCACGCATGCCGGGGGGCTTCCAGGTTGATGACGCTTTGCCACGGACGGTGTGTCATCGTGTGTGCAGACCAACGTTCATGTATCAATGTTTCCACCGATGAGCATTAGGTTGTTTCCATCTTCCTGCCATTGTGACTTGTGCTGCATCGAGCATGGGTGTGCATGTATCTGATCGTGCTATGGCTCTTATTTCTTCATGGCATATACCCAGCAGAGGGGTTGCTGGGTCATATGGGATTTCTATGCCCAGTTTTTGAAGTACCTCCATACAGTGGTTGTACATTTTTGCAGTCCCACCAGGAGAGCATACATGTTCCAGTCTCTGCTCGGTATTTGTTACTTTCTGTGTCTTTGAGCTTTGTTGTGAGTTCTGACTGGTGAAGGGTGGCATCTCATCATGACTTTGATTTGCATCTCTCGGATGGCTTGTGGTCGTGAGCATTTCTTCGTACAGTTGTTGCCTAGCTGTCTTCTTTCAGTGAAATGTCTGCTCTTACCCTTTGCTCATTTTTATATTAGATTGTCTGTCTTTTTCTTACTGCAGTTTGCTGTGGGTTTTAGAGATTAAACCCTGGCCCATTATATCATTGCCAGAAATTGTTTCCCAGCCTGTAGGTTCTCTTTCCACTCTTTTGGTGGCATCTCTTGATACACATACATGTCTCGCTTTTAGAAAATCCCAGTCATCTACTTTGTCTTCTGCTGTGTGTGTGTTTGTTATATTTGGTGGTGTCTCTATTCCCTCTATTAGAGTCCTTAAGTTTGGTCTAATTTATGCTTATTACGTTTGATGATACTTATAGTTACAGGATGTATGATGATCTTTACAGTTATGGAAGCTATATTTAGGTCCTTAATACATCCTGAGTTTGTTTTTGTATATGGGGTGTGTTAGTTCGGATAGACTAGAGAAATGAATTCATGGACACTCATATGTGTGTAAGAGAGAACTTTATATCAAAGAGCAATTGTATATTAAGAAAACAGCCCAGTCCAGATCAAGTCCATAAGTCTGATATTACCCCATAGGTTGATACTAATCCATAAATTCCTCTTTAGACCCACACAACACATGCAATGACACTGAATGCAGGAAGATCACAGGCCAGTGGATGGAAAGTCTTGTGGATCCGGTGGGGGTGGAAGCATCTCAGTGCTGGGTCCATGTGGCTCCATGGCTCTATCAGCGTAGCTCCACGTGGTTTGTCAATAGGAGTGTCTCACAGGGAGTAAGTGTGCACCTGGCCTTCTTTAAGCTATTGATCTCAGTTTTGCCTCCCAGATGAGGCCATCAAGCAGGGACCTGATTGACAGGCTAAACTCCACCCCTTTGCAAGTTGACAGGAGATTATGTGACTGCCACATGGGGTCCTATTTCATTCTTTTGCATATAGGAATCTCATTTGACCTTCACCATTTGTTGAAGAAGCTATGTCATCCCCCTGTAATGCATTGCACCCCTTTGTTAAAGAGCTAGTGTTTGTAGGTGGATGGATTTCTATCTGGGCTCTCTTCGGTTCCACTGGTCTACCTCTCCACCTTTGTGCTGGTCCCAGACTATTCTGACCACCACGCGGTGTAGCAGATTCGGATCTGGGGGTCATGAAATAAGAGGTGTCCTGCTTTGTTCCTCTTCTTAGGGAGTGCTTTGCTTACCCCGGGTCAGTCTCTTTCTTCCTGTATGCAGATAGTAATTAGTTTTTCCATTTATTTGTAGAACACCTTTGGGATATGGATCAAAAGTGTGCTGTATTTATAAATTGCTTTGGATGGTACTGGCGTTTTCACAATGTGAAGCCTGCTTCTCATGAGCATAGTCTGTTCTTCCATTTACACCGGTCTCTTTGGGTTTCTTGTCGTGGTTTGTAGTTTCCTTTGTAGAAGTCTTTTGGTTCTTTTTTTTATTTTGAAATTATTTTTATTTCAGAAGTGCCTTTATGTGCAGACATTGTGAAACAATGCACAGACCCAGGAGATT
>NW_022111325.1:1574110-1575779 GCF_000313985.2 Echinops telfairi
GCATCTTCTTCTCCAAACGGTGAAGCCAGATCGGACACAGCCTGGATCACACTCCCCATGGCCATGGTCTCAGTGGAGGTGAACCGGGGGTTCTGTGTCTCCACTCTGGCTTTACCCATCAAAGTCTTGGCATCAGCAGTTAGCCACTCAGGCACAGCCGATGTGAGCATCAATCTCTACAATTTCCTCGATGTTGCTGGGCTCCTAGAGGGGGAGGTCATCCCCTTCTCCGCAGCCAGGCACACACCCTCAGCTGTCTGGATCCCAATGGCTTGGTGGCCTCAATGGCACATTCCACTTGAAATCATCTTCCTTTGGGAGGAAAGAGTATTCACGCCCCTGTCACACTCAGACTGGGCGAGGAACATGACGAGGGTGGGAAAAGGCGGAGTGGCCGTTCCAGAATTCCGAGGGCCAGCAAGACCCTCCCAGCACCACATCACCCACACCGCACCGAAGCGAGCGCGTCTTTTGTGTCTCTCGTTAGGGTTACCCCTGCGTAGTGCAGCTTTTGTGTGCTATCATAAATGGTATTGTTTTCTTGATTTCCTTTCAGAGCCCGCGTCCTCCATATCCCGGAATCCAATTGACTGGGTGTTGATCTTGTACCCCACCGCATTGCCGAATTTCCAACAATTCCTTTTTGAGTCTTTGGGGTCTTCTAGGTATGGAATCATATCGTCTGCAAATCGGGTTCTGCTTCCTCTTTGCCAGTTTGGAAACCTTTTATTTCTTTATGTTGTCTGGCTCTGGCCAGGGCTTCCAGTAAAGAAATGGTGCTAGAAGGCACCCTTTACACGACCTTCGCAGAGGGAATGCTTTCCGTTTCTCCTCACTGAGTGAGATGTTGGCTGTTGGCTTTGCAAAGATGACCCTTACTGTGTGGAGAAAGTTCCTTTCTGTTCTTGTTTTCTATCAGAAATAAATGTTGGCCATTTGGATATCATCAAATGACTTTTTTTGTTCATCAATTAATATGATCGTGTAGTTCTTGGCCTTTGTTTTATTTACATGGTAGATTAGATGGATTGTTTTTCTAATGTTGAACCATTCTTGCATACCTGGTATGAATCCCACCTGATCACCGTGTGTGTCTGTTTGTTCTTGGTTTGGGATTTTTGTGAGGTTTGGGTTTGGGTTCTGTTTTTGGTTTGGTTCTTCTCCTCCTGGGTTTAGTCTCAGGCGATGCTTGCGTCATGAAATGAGTTCAGGAGCTCTCCGTCCTCCTCCTCTATATTCTGTAGTCGTTCGAGTAGAATTGGTATCAGTTCTTCTCTCCGTGCTTGGTAGCATGCCCCGATGAAGATGACTGGCCTTTGTTACGGGCCTGTTGAGGTTTTCTATAGAGTCCGCGTTAAATTGGGTAGTGGAGGGCTTCGGGAAATGTGTCCGGTTCATCTAGACTTCCAGATTGGGTGGAGTACAGCCTTACGTTATTATCTGCTTTACTTCAGCCGGTTCTCTTGTGATGTCACTCTTTTCATTTATTACTCTTGAGGTTTGCATCTTCTTTCCCTTTGCTAAGGTCCCAGTGGGCTGGTGACTTGTTATCCATCAAGGAATCTGTCGAGGAGGCGATGCACTGGGGAGACAAGAAGACACAGGACTGGGATCAATGACGATGACAGAAGTCAGTAGCACCCGTGTTGCAGGAGTGAGGAAGCCAGCA
>NW_022111325.1:1576866-1578027 GCF_000313985.2 Echinops telfairi
AAATTAAAAAAAAAAAAAAGAAACGCATTTTGTAATTGGGCAGTGCTTGGGTTTTCTACATCTGCGCCTCACTTCTGTGATCAGGAAACAGCCAGAGGAAACGGACGTAGTGAATGAGGGAAGGCTGGCGTAGGACAGGAGCGGGAGCAGAGAGGAGGGAGCAGATGTGCCAGGACTCACAGGAAATGAGAAAGAGAGGAAGTGTCCAAAATGTCACAAAATGTAAGCCTGGCTCTTCTGGGTCTCCGGCACCCCAGGAGCTGCAGACATGACCACATCCAGGAACCATGCCACGCACAACCAATCCCGAAAATGGCACAGAAGTGGCATCGAGAAACCCTGATCCCACGCTAGGAATCTCCTAAGGGGGTGGACCCCAAGTTCCTGAGGAAGACGCACTTTGCCAAGAAGCACAAGAAGGGGCTGAAGAAAATGCAGGCCGACAGTATCAAGGCCAGGGATGCTCGTGCCGGCAAGGTTCCGATGATGCTCAAAGAGGTCAAGGCGAAGACCCCAGTGGGCGTCAACTACAAGCTCAGTCAACTGGGCTACATTGGCAATCCCAAGCTTGGCAATCAGGCTTGGGCACATATTGCCAAGGGCCTGAGCCTCTGCTGGCCCAAGGCCGAGACACAAAGCAAGAGTGATGCTCCAGCCAAGGCCTCGACTCCAGCTCAAGTTCCCAAAGGTCCCCAGGCTCCCACAAAGCAGAGTTCTCCGTCTGAGGGTAAGAGAGACTGGGGCGACCCCTGGGCTGGTGTCCTCCTGTGCTCTTTGTACAGATGAACCTAAAGCTGGCTAAATATATATGATCGTATATGGATGAGCTTATCTAGAATACATATATATGCCTGGATGATTGGGAGGGCAATGGCCCTGAATCAAATGCGGAAGTGCCTCGCCCAACCGGAACCACACAATTGGGTTACATTTCAACTGCACACCCAACTTATGATTGCCTGCCCCCCGCAAGTGACAGCCAGGACCTCAGCACCTGAGTGGCAAAAATCCTTTCCTTCTTCCCACTGCAGAGCAGAGACCAGGCTGCCAGGGCCACCCTCAAATCAGTTTTCCTTGAGTGACCCTGGGTCCTGGTCACCACCTAAGTGTCACAGGAGAGCCGCGCTTATTAGGGTTTCCAAATGACTGATTTTTCAGAAG
>NW_022111325.1:1578448-1586071 GCF_000313985.2 Echinops telfairi
GGACGCTGTCTGAGAATGTGGACGGAGCCACCTTCTGTTTACGTGGAAGACATGACTCCATTCACACGGCGTGTCTGGAAGAGGCAGATCCACAGAGGCAGAAAGGTTTGTGGGACGGGGACCGAGGAGCGTATGCTAATGAGGGGAGAATGGTCTGGAGTAGCCGTGATGGCCGCCCAGCTCTGTGAACGGAGTGGGAACCGTTGACCGCGTCTTGTTAGATGGGTGACTCTCCTAGGACGGTCGTGCCAAGGTACCGCAAACTGGAACAGAAAATGTTTGTATCACAATTCTGGAATCTGGCATTCCAAAATCAGGAATGTCTGCTCTGTTCATCCCTGCCGAGAACTCTGAAGGAAAGTCCCTCCCAGACCTGGCTTCCACCTGCTGGTGATGATCCCCGATCCCCGGTGTCCTTGGCTTGGTGTCCTTGGCTTGTAGACGCACCGTTGCGAGCGCTGCCTGGCTCTTCCCCCGGCCGTCCTCTCTGATAAGGGCTCTGGTCTTCATGGCTCAGAACCCTCCCCGCGCCGGGAAGACCTCGTGTTACATAAACTTGGAACAGTTTCCAAGGTCCAATTTCCACACAAGGCCATGCTCACAGACACCAGGGATTAGGACGTCAGCATGCCGTAATCATCTCAATAAAATGGTTGTAATAAAACCACACACACACACACACACACACACAGCACCTCAGCGTGTCTGGAGCTGGCGCAGAGCAGGGCCCAGCCCTAAGCATCCTCTTTAGAGACCAGCATCCCACCGCGTCTCTCGCCCCATGACTTCCAAACAAAGGCAACTAAGTCCGAGTGCCACACAGGTGTGTGGTGGTGGCAGTGCCGGTGTTGGGGGTGCGCTCTGCTCTCGAGAGCAGGGAGAATGTCAGGGGAGAAGTGCTCAGGAAAAACAAAAGGCAAACGTCTCTTCCTTCCAGACAGCAGCAACGTATATAGTTGGCCAGCCAGGCGGAGAGCCCATCACCTTGCTGCTCTTCTGTCTCGTTGCCACCCCGGGCATGTTCACGGTTAGCAAAGTCCTTTCCACTGTTGCACATTTTCAATGTTACATAATCCATCTTCCTCCTCTTCAGCCGGTCAATGGGTACGTTTATGCAGGGCCTTAGGCTTGACACTGATTCTACAGGTTGGTCATCAGATGGACGTGGACGATGGGATTGGAAATAGAATTATTGTCATTAAAGCACGTGGGGGTTCGTGAAATTTTCATGAAATACAATTTTAAATTGCCGGCTGTATTCATTAATGTTCTTTAATATTTTATATGCGTTCGTTTTAATTCGGCGTCTGCCTTTCTATTTTAATAGATAATTTGATGGCGGCAGGAGAAAAGTCACTTTTCTGAGGGCGCATGGAAATCCATTTCCGCTCTTCTGTGTTCTGCATCTGCATCGCAGCCTGCGCTCTCGTGAAAACCTGTTCGAATTCTGCAATTGTTGGAGAAAAAGTAGCTTTGGTAGTTTCCGTTTTCAGGTCTTTATGATCAACTAGGCAAATTAGGTCAAAACCTGTGGCCAAATCAAGATGATTAGCGATGCAACCAATAAATAAAATAATACATAACAACAAGAAAACTATTTATAAAACATGTATGTGGCAATTTCTGAACGATATCTTTTGTATTACTCACTCGGGCAATTCTGCCAATTAACAGACTACCTGAGCGTGCCCAATGGCCGCTTAATTCCATTGTGATGCTCTGCCGGCTTGGCACCGTGTTCTTGTGCAGGTAGAGTCATGAAAATGGGGAGTCAGGACACATTATGTTTAACAATCTGTCTGTTTGATTTGTTGGGGGGGGTGCAAAGGGTTAAAACCCTGATAACATGCTCCGTTAACCCACGCAGCTGCCCACCACAAGGCTGGTTACTCGAATCCACCCAGAGGTGGCCTGGAAGACAGGCCTCGAAATCTACTTCCCAAAACACCCGCCACCGAAAAGACTACAGAGCACAGTTCTTTCTAGTCGGACCGCCCTGGGTCACCATGAGTCGGGATCAATCGCCAGGCAACCGGTTCTGGGTTTGGGGCTCTGTTTTGTTTTTCCCTCGTATTTACAACTTTTGGATATGCAGGCATGTGGTATGTGCGAGGCCTGCCCTGTGTCCTCTTGCTCGGGGCCTGCCAATGTGAGGGGCAGGTCCCCTGGCTGTGCCTTCAGAGCGGGGGGCATCCCCCAGACCCCACAAGCCCGTCTGCAGGCTGAAGTTCCAGCTGCCTCCAGCAGCAGCCTCTGCCCTGGAAAATGGACTCTCCCTTCTGGAAACCACAGCTGTGCACAGACAGGCTCCTGCTCCAGGGGCCGGGGACCAGCAGCACTCAACAGTTCCTCGACTGTCTACTCTCCCGGCAACGGGACCGGCGGTGACAGCGCACACCCACTGACTGTCCAGGACCAGCTGCGCGGGCGCCCCACTGCTCTCAGCTCGCCTTCAGGGGCAGTGTGGGTGCGCCCAGGACCCCTGCCACCTCCCTCCACCTCAGCGCCCTCCTAGATTCTACAGGGTCCAGACTAGCTCTCCGCCCAGCCCCCCTCAGAAGCTCTGATAACGGAGCAGAATGGTTGGAGCCAAATAAGTGCCCTCCTCGGGCCCTTCCTGGCACAAAGCAATGAGGGAGAGCAACTGGGGACTAAGCTTACTTCACAGGTGGAAAGGGGCAGTTTTCCTGGAACAAAGGACCCCGTTCCAAAAACGAGGTGGAGTCACCACCTTTGAGAACAACAAACACACTAATTCTTGCAACTTTTCCGGGTCATCCATTCCAGTTTCAGAAATCTGACGGTTGGGTGTCAGTCAGGCCCCTGGGTCCCTGTGGCCGACAGAAACCGCAGGGGAGGAGCGGGCTTTGGAGGGACGATGGCAAGTCCACCGAGTGGGGGCCCAGAGAGACGCAGGCAGAAGGGCAAGGAGGACTGCCTGGTGACCGGTGACCAGCAGCTGAAAGCGGGCCGAGGAATCCCCGTGTGCCTGGGACAAGGAGCGCGGAGGAGTCAGACACAGAAAAGGCAGGAGACCAGGAGAGCAGGGAATAGAATTTGAGGAAGAGCGGGTGGGTGATCTCATCTGGAGCCCCCCCCCCTAATCCGGAACCAAGTAAGAACTGCAAGGCGGTGTCCTTGGGGTGACCTTCATCAAGAAGCAGCCCCACAGAGCGGGAAGGGCAGAGGGCACATCCTAAAGGGTTAAGGCATGGGGGGCGGGGGCCCACAGGGAGAACAGGAAAAAGTACCTAAGGGAGGCAACAGAGGATGGGAAGCTGTGTCACAGGGGCACAGGGGGACCGGGAAAGAAGGAGAAGACGAGGGAAGGGAGTGAATTAGTGCGGCAGGGTCCTACAGGGGATGGGGAGCATGGGTGGGGCGCTCCACAGGCGGAGAAAAGCAGGGCCAGGCCTCTGCCACCACCAGAGGGGCAGGAGGAGGAGGGTGACATTGAGGCGGTGATGAAGGACACTTGAGTTGGGGCTTCCGTTACCTGCCCAGCCTTCCTGGTCCCTGAGAAAGGGGTCTCTGTGTGGCTTTAGGGATCCGGATTAGGGGGCCTGTTTGCCCCAGAACCCGGCACTTCCATGGCCACTCGCTGCCAAAAGCTGCCATCTAGTTGGCTGCACTTACAAGGACCCTATCTCAGGCAGGACAGAACGGCCCCTGTGGGTTTCTGAGACCTGGTCTTTGGGGAGTGAACCCCCTTTCTCCAGAGGAGCGGTCGGTGGGTTGGTGCCTTCGAGCTGCTGACCTTACAGTTAGCAGCCTACTGAGTAAGCACCTCCCACCTGGGCTCTGGCCAGGCAAGGGCCTCTGTGAGCTCACTCTCCCAGGCACTCCTCCCACCCAAGGGACAGGTCCTATGCTAGGAGCTGGGGGAGAGGGGACGAGGGGGAGGGGGGGAGGCACCTGAGTAGGAGGGGCCCATCCCACGGAGCTCAGAGGGGAACAGGCAGCACCGTGAATCAGAGTTCACAGGAGACGGTGAGGGTAGACGGTGGGGGCTCTGAGCAAGGACACCTGACCTTGAGGCAAGAAGGAAATGGCAGCAAGCAGAGAAAAGCAAGAAGAGGAGCCAGGAGACTGCTCAGGGCAAGAGGACTGCCAACCGCAAGGCCTGGAGGTCATCCGAAGCCGGACAAGTTCCAGGAACTGGGATCAGAAAGTTCAGGATGGCAGGAGAGCAAGGTGTCAACCAACGAGGTCAGGACAGCAGGAGGCCCACGGCGTCCAGCTGGATTGGCCTGGGGCATTTAGCCCAATACAAACGAATTCTGAGAGCGCTCTGTCATGCTGCATCCTGGGACCAAAACAAGCGTGTGTGTCCTATGCTGAGATAACGTACAGCCTTGGGCCCGAGGCAGCCCCGGGAATTCACAGCGTGGGGCAGGGAGATGGCCAGCACTCTGGTCCACTCTAGTGAGTGAGATCATGTCCCTTCCTGAGACACACGCAGAGTAGAAGGTGGAAGAAGCAGACACGCATGAGACTGCTCTGCTGGACACTCCAGCTGGGTCTTCTTCCCGCAGGTAGCATCTGCAGAGGTAGTGCAGGTAACCATGGCATTGCAATTCCCACCAAAGGTGGGACTATGCAAATAAGGTATCAGAAACCCCAAGGAGGGGATTGATGGGCTTAGCCATCCCACTAGGCTTCAAAAAGAGCCATCCCAAGCAGAGGGCGACCTGATTCCCACGGAGAAGAGACAGGGGCAGAGTGTGTCAATTGTCCATGGGCCATGTCCCTGCCTGGGAACCTTGTAGACCCCAGAGACCGAGAGCTATAACATGGACGATGGGAAATGGTGGTGCTGGGAGGGAGTCGAACCAAGAAATCTGAGTGATGTCAGGCTGGAGGCTTCCTGGTAGAGTGAGCTGGGTGGAGCAAGGGTCCCTGTCCAGTCCAGTGAGAGAGCCCAGCGCCTCTGAGCACTTGCTGGCACAACTCACGAGTGGTGTAACACTTTCCTGCTCAGGGCCGAGGGTAAGCTGGCCCCACAGGCCACGAGGTTCTGTTAGATCTCTCTGGAGCTAGATATACCTCGGTCCTTGGCTCCATGCGAGAAAGAATTCACGGTGAAGCCTGGTCTGTGATCCAAGTGAGTTTTATGAGCGTTAGAAGAAGTTTCAGGTTTATACAGGCACCCAGAGGACTCCTCCCAAACATGCAGCCTGCCTGGAAGCTGCTCGGTGTCACGCAAAAGTGTCCCTTTCAACTCTGGGCTCCTGCCTTTTCAAGGATTCCGCTGGGAAGGCATGGTGGACGACCCCTGATTGAACCCATTGGCTGAATTGAACTCACCTGACCTAGGTGGGTCAATCCAGGTGCAGCACCCACCCGTGCATACCTGGCGGGAAACCTGAACCTCTGAGCATGTGCAGTGCATCACTCCTTTGTTTCCGTAGCTTGGCCCTCTGGGCATGCGTTAACGGACATCCCCCAGCCCTACGCTAGCCTACCTAACAGTTCAAGGGCCCAAAAGTTAGAGGCCAAGAGAGAGGTCTGCTGTGGGACACAGAAAGGTTTCTCCCAAGTTGTCTCCCCCAGATATATGCCAGACTTAACTGCTTGCTACACATGGTAAATGACTGTACTTGGAGGTCGACGAAAGTAGGTCAGGGATTATTCTCTCTAAGGGTTATCAGCCATCTAGAGCAATCAGACTTTATAGTCTGTCCCACCCTAAGTAGGGCCCACTCCCTTCTGATAAGGATAGTAGTAGATGGTTTCCCTGAAGGAGAGCCCAGGGAGGTCAAGCCTACTCAAGGTGACCAAGGTTAGGCTGCCATCATGAATCTGGGGTCCGCCCTTCTTGTCACATGCATACCCTGAGTCCTTCCCCTTCCTATCATGTGCACACCCCTAGCTCACCCCCTTCCTGTGATGTGTGTGGTTACCTGTAATCACGCCCCCTAAGCCTTGGTTAGCAATAAAGGAAGACTCTCTCCTGTGCTCCCCACCTGGCTTGCTCTGCTGCCCTCTGGGCCCATGCTATGTGCAGACCTGGCTGGTAAGACCATGGCCATCCAGGGGGTGAGCATGCCACCATGAGACCTGCCTGACTCCATTGTTTGACCGTCTCTCCCATTTCTCTCTGACTTTATTATGCTCTCTGTATGTATCTTAAGCGTACAACTGCGCGTACTGGACCCGTGGTTAGTTGTGGGGGCACAGTCTGCCTGTGGGCCGGGCTGAGCAGACGCTGTCCTGGTCAGAGGACAGGGTCATTTCCGACCTTGAACTGTAGACCATCCTCACTGCTCACTCCCTGCCACTGAGTTGAAGCCGGCGCACAGGGGCCCGAGAGGGCAGGGTAGAACTGCCCCTGTGGGTTTCTGCAACGGTCACGCTTGATGGCAGTGGACAGCTGGGCTCTCTCCCGTGCTGGTGGGTTAGAACCACTGACTGCAGGCCCAGCACGTGCCCCCATGCCCCCAGGTCTCTGGTGACCTGCTAGCCGCCGGATCAACTTGGTTCGCTGTGAGCGCGTAGGGTCTGTGGGGTCTGTGTGGCCATCGCGCACTCCCGGACCCCGCACGGAGCCCTGGGAGAGAGAGTGGGTGTCGGAACAGGGAAAGGTGGAAGGAGAGAGGTGTGCCGCTCTGGCGTTCTCCCGGGGCTGCCGTGGGCGGTGATTCTTCGGAAGCTAGAGGTCACAAACTTCTGCCACGCACAGCTCCAGAGGAGAATGACAACGGCCCGTGGGGTTCGGAGGCGTCCATTCAGCGGACAGCGCACCTGCTGTCCCAGGCTGCCGGGCCTCCGCTCGGAAGACGCCCTCATCACCAAGGTTCAGTGGGTGGCATCGTCCCCATGCTGTGCCTTCTGTGTCTGAGTCTTCCCCAATGCCTCTCTGAGCTCCCCAAGGACCAGGGCTGGATTCTGTTCTTCTCTGACACCCCTGTGTATGCGCAGTGGGGGAGGGGAGACTCGTTGGTGGAATGAGGGAGGGAGGGGGTGACGTGGGGTCTGGGAGACCAGGCATTGTGTGCAGCTTGGCTTAAGGGGAGCTGACTGTAACGGACTGTGTCTCTGAGCTGCAGAAGTTCAATCCCACCAGACATCACGAAAGTGTGGGCCCTTGATGGCAGGCGGGGGGAACCGGTGCAAACAAGGCCTAAAGGGCACGTGACTCATGATTGTCCGACACTGCCAAGTTGAACCTCCCAGGGTGGTCACTAGCACAGGTTCAAGATGACCTGGGCCCTGGATGGGCGGGCAGGGGTTCCGGCCCCCAGACTCGCTGAGAAGCAACTTGGGCCCTGGGGCCACCAGAGGGCACAATGAGCCCGACAGAATCCGCCCGGCCGCTTCCCAGACCAAAGATGGCAGGCAGCCCCTGACTTCCTCATTGAGGGCCCAGCCCAGGGCTTCTGAAAGGGGCTCATGACCCCCAAAGACCTGGGACTGGCTGGCAGAAGGGGGGCCAAAGAAGAGTGATAAGGAAGAGTGCGTCCCTGGAGGGCCAGGTGACACACTCCATGTTTCAGAAACTTCGGATCCACGTTCTACTCTGTGTCCCACATTCACTTCCGTACTCCTGGGTCCCCGTGGTTTCTTCATGAACCATAATTTGCCAAAAGTCCCAGTGAGGTAGATTATTGTGCCAACCTGGCC
>NW_022111325.1:1589994-1591546 GCF_000313985.2 Echinops telfairi
TGTATGATCATGAGATAGCGAATGGATCAGATATCAAAAGACCCCAAACAAACAATTATATTGATGCAAAAGAGGGGCGTTGGAGTGGAGACCCAAAGCCCATCTGAAGACAGTTGGGCCACAAGAAGGGTTATAAGGAAAGGACAATTCAGCCAAGGTGCAGTCTAGCACTGACAAAGCACACATCATCCCCCTGGTTCCTGAATGCATCCTCATCCCCGTACCATGACTCAGCTCTACCTTGCGAATCTGGCTAGACAGGAATGCACACGTGGGGCCAGAGAAGAGCTCTTGACACGTGGTACCGAGAGGATCAAGCCTCGGGGACAGTAGTGGGAGCAGCAGTAGCATGAGGGTAGGCGGTGGTAACTGTGGTTGGGGGAAGAAGTAGAAAGGGGGAGCCCATCACAAGGTTGGCTATATCCACCACCACCACCCCCAACCCAGGGGGACAAAGAATAGGAATGTGGGTGAAGGGAGACAAGGGACAGGATAAGACAGGAAGTAACAACAATGATAAATAATTGATCAGGACTCACGAGGGTGGGGGAGGGAGGGAAAAAAAAGAGGAGCTGATACCAAGGGCTCAGGTAGAAAGAAATTGTTTGGGAAATGTTGATGGCAACATATGTACAAGTGTGCTTGACACAATGGATGGAGGGATGGATTGTGATGAGATTTGAAGAGTCCCCCCAATAAAATGATTAATTAGAAGAAGAAAAAAAGAAGCTGATTCAGTTTGAAATAAAAGGGGTAAAAAGAAGGGAGAATACATGTAGATTAAGCCTGTGGTGAATCTCCTCTGACCATGGACCAGCGAAAGCCTTGCTATCGTACAGAATGCATGGGAAAGTAGATTGTCGCAGGTGCAGTTAGGTTAAAATTTAGCACCCTATCATTTGATCTCCCTGATGATTCATTTAAATTTGTTCTCGTTTTTAATAGTTTCTGCTTTCTTTTCTATTAAGGTTTTGATGTTTTACTTTGTGATTGTTGTTAGTTTTAGGTTTGTTTTGCTTTGAGTGTTTGTCTACATATGAAATCCAGGATCGGTCAATCCAGAGACAGAGACTGGGTTACTGGTCCCTGGGGCTCTGGCAGGGAATGTTGGTGGGGTGGGCATGAGGAGCTGCTAACTATGAGGGCAGCAATGGAAAAATGTTCTAGAACTGACTGTGGTGGTGCTCGCACAACGCTTAGTGATGTGATTGAACGCCTGGATTGTGTAATATGTGAATTATATGCCAATAAAACAGTTGGGGGGAAAAGAGAGATGCATGTCATGTTCCTAGTGGAGGGTTAGAACCATTAGAGTCAGCACCTACCAGGGTGCAAGAACTAAGTTTTCAATGTTGAGGAATGTTGCTAGCCAGTTAACATCATCTTGGTAGCCAGAAATTGATCATAGAAAGTCAATTGGAGGGATTTTTTCTTGTTATTTGTCGAGAAAGCCTTTTTTTTTCTCCAGAGAGTCCGTTGTTAAACATTTCCTGGTACTTCACTGTGTACAGCTCCTCCTCGCGGCTCTACATGGCTAGGTCCAAAGATCAAG
>NW_022111325.1:1592468-1594079 GCF_000313985.2 Echinops telfairi
ACTACCAGATGTATGTTAGTACCTCTTCCAGATGTATGTTGCTAATGTCCAAAATAGTCATATAGATTTGTTTACTATTGTAGTAAATATGAAATGTCAGATAAGGGAGATCATCGATTAGTGCAAAACAGGTATATAAGGGAGGGGGTAGTGGGGAGGGTGGGGGTAAAATGAGGAGCTGATATTAAGGGCTCAAGTAGAAAGCAAATATTTTGAGAATGATGATGGCAACAAAAGTACAAATGTGCTTGACACAATGGATGGATGGATGGATTGTGATAAGAATTGTACGAGCCACAATGAGATGGCTTTTAAGAAAAGAAACAGGTATATAAGTGAGAGCAATGATGCAGCAATCTGTTGTTGCTTCCAACACTCCATTGCTTTATCGACCCAAATGGGCACTGACTATTTCAAGACAGTACGCCCCAGAAGTCAGGCTTTGTAACAGATTTTAAAAGATCCTATTTCTTCAAACACTTACCAAGACCTACTGGGTGCCAGTGCTGTGGCGTGGAATGAACCTGACAGCACACCACCACAGCATGTGTCAGGCACTAGACAAAGGTGCCAAGAAACCCTTTCCTCGAAACGCTCTGGGACAGGAGTGAGTGAGAAGATGCAGACTGGGCAGCGTTGGCAGGGCTAGAGGTGGGCACCACCTTGCTCTCCCTGAACAGTGGAGCCCAAGCCCAAGTCACAGGGAAGGGCACTTTAGACCAGGTGAATGGCATGTGCAAAGGTACGCAGGCATGGAACATAACCCTATTTCCATTCCTCTCTAGAACGGGGTTTGGGGCAGCTTAAGAGTGATTACATTACGGTACAGAATCTATACTATGCACACATCTTTTCCTAACCAAAAGGCACATCACTCACCTTGCCCCTTCACCAGAATCTAGTACCAAATTTCCTTTGACTATGAAAAAATAATAATAATAAAGCAGAAATCCACTCTGAGGGGATAAAATTTGGCCATCACTGAAGCCATGTTCTCAAAGCCAAGAGGAGCCCCCAGGGACACTGGAATAGACGCCACGTACCGCTAGTGTCTGGGCCCAAGCGCCCAAGGTGACTATTTCAGGTTGCGGCAGACACTTGGATGCACAGGGCCATTTAAATTTCCATCTCATTACCCAGTAACACCTTGCGGGGAACAATGAGCCGCCAAGTTTTCTTGTTAAGACACAGCCACGCTCTGCCTCAGATTTTGCCAAAATCTGAATTTCAAAAACGAAGGCGAAAGAGTCCCAGAGCATCCAGGCAGAAAAAGGAGGTCACCGTGAGAGGGACCGACGTCAAGGTGCCCTCCGACGCGGAGACTTGATCGCTCGCAGACAGCGGAGCCAGGTGGCATCCCGTGCCAAGGCATCATCCCAGGGAGTGGCAACAAGAAGATCTTTCTCGCAGACAGGCATGCTCCAAAAATATGCTCTTTTGGGAAGACAAAGAAAAATGTTCCTAAGAGTCCAGAGAAAAGGAAAATTCAAAAGGAGGAAGTGGGGGTACTGTTGAAGGATGCACAGTGAGTGGAAACGATGATGTCTACAAAACAAGCAGTTGCAAACTTGCTCCAAGTTTGGATGCCAACATGGATCTGGAGTTCCAGCC
>NW_022111325.1:1598604-1599722 GCF_000313985.2 Echinops telfairi
CCTGATCATTTGAGCTCCCTTTGTTTGTTTGTTTGTCTCCCTTTGGTTCATTTTAAATTTGCTCTAGTTTTTAATATTTTCTGGGTTTTTTAATTGAGGTTTGTATTTGTTTTACTTTATTATTGTTAGGGTTTTTGTCTTGCTTTGAATGATTTTTCTGTATATGAAATCCACGATTGGTAAATCTATACAGAGACAGTGCTGGATTAATGGTTCCTGGGGGGTTATGGCAGGAGAGGTTGGGGAAAAATCAGAGGCTAATAATGAGTATGAGAATGAAGACCATGCTCCAAAACTGACTGTGGTGATGACTGTATGACTCTTCTTGATGTGATTAAACTATTGAATTGTACGATATGTGAATTACATGCCAATAAAAAGAAAAAATTAGCAGAAGATTTGGCCTTTACCAAGATTCAAGGATGGTAAATAAGCACGTGAAAAGATGCTCCAACATCATGAATCATTAAGGAAATGCAAATAAGCCACAATAAGAGATCACGACATAGGACAGACAGTCGAAACTATTGCTCCACCCTGAGGGCACTAAACTGGCGTGGAGCTTGTTAGTGTTAGCTATTGGTCCAATTATTATTGTCACGATGTTAGCTATTGGTCCAATCGCTGTCACGATGTTAGCTATTGGTCCAATCGCTGTCACGATGTTAGCTATTGGTCCAATCGCTGTCACGATGTTAG
This sequence comes from Echinops telfairi, assembly GCF_000313985.2. Lineage (NCBI taxonomy): Eukaryota > Metazoa > Chordata > Mammalia > Afrosoricida > Tenrecidae > Echinops > Echinops telfairi. The sequence continues at coordinate 1,599,304 of NW_022111325.1, forward strand.
CTATTGGTCCAATTGCTGTCACGATGTTAGCTATTGGTCCAATTGCTGTCACGATGTTAGCTACTGGTCCAATTGCTGTCATGATGTTAGCTATTGGTCCTATCATGACGGTTTTGGTCTTCCTTACATTGAATTGTAATCCATGCTTAAGGCTACAATCTTTGATCATCATCAGCAAATGCTTCAATTCCTCTCCACTTCCAACAAGTTGTGTCATCTGCATATTGCAGGTTGTTAATAAGCCTTCCTCCAATCCTGATGTCACCCTTTTCTTCATATAATCTGGTTTCTCTAATTTGCTCAGCACATAGATTGAACAAATATGGGGGGAGGAGACGACCCTGGCACACCTCTCTCCTGATTTTAAACCCTGCAATAATCCCTTGTTCTGTTCACACAACTGCTTCTTGATCCATGGA
>NW_022111325.1:1600958-1602237 GCF_000313985.2 Echinops telfairi
GTGTCCGATCTGTTCTTGAGATGATCTCAAAATTCAGGTGGGAGAGACTCCAGGTCGTACTTTTGGCTCTTGTAGACTTAATTTTCTCCAGCCTTATCCTGAACTTACAGATGAGCAATTGACGGTCTGAGCCATAGTTGACCCCGGTCTGATTTTAGCTGCTGACGTTGAGCTTCCCCATCATGTCTTCACACAGATGGAGGCAGTCTGGTTGCTGTGCCTCCCATCTGGGAAGCCCGTGTGCACAGTGCCCTCTGTGTTGTATGTGATCTAGTCTAGGGACGCCCTTGGAGAACTATCTTAGTGCTGCCCTCGAGTTTACTCGGATCCTGATGGTCCCTTCCTGGCTGCATCCGGCTCCCTCTCCCCGGGGACGATGGCGGAGGAGCACGAGGGACGCTTTGCTCCTGAGGCTTTTCCCGAGGCTCCAACATGCTGCCACCCACTGCTGGCGTGTGCGTAGAAAATGTCCCATGATCAAAAGCATCGTTTCACTTACGTTCATTATTAAACTGACATTGGTGAGTGAAAAATAAAATACGTATCAACATGAATTCTAAAAGAACCCCAAAAGTACTTGTTAAAAAGAGAAAGCATTTACCCCAGAAAATTAGAAACGAATTCCCATACAAAGACTTCTATAATATTCCTTTATTTATTTATAATTTCCCCATACTGGGAACCACCCAGAGGTCCTGCAGCAGGTAAGTGGATACATAATGAGGGCATGTTCAGACCAGAGACCAGCAATACACAGGAATGAGCTGTTGACACAATAACACAGATGGATCTCCAAAGAATTGTGCCGAATGAAATAAACACGATAGAGAATATATACCGTGTGATTTATTTATACACAATTCTAAGAAGTGGAAACTAATGTATAGAACCAGAAAGCCGGCCAGTGGTCACGGGGCTGCGGTGGGTGGGGGCTGGGAGACGGGGAGGTGGCAGGAAGGTGACGGACATGCCCATGGGGTGGCTGTGGTGAGGGTTTCCTAGGTGCGTACACAGACGTCAATACTTAAGCCACCTTCTTTGAATACGGCCGCTTAGTGTATGCCCATTACAGCTCGTGAGAACCGTTCAGAAGCAGAAGTCTGTTTTAAAGGCAGGGCTGGGGGACAGGGATTTGGTGAGGAGGGTCAGGCAGGTGTCACCCACTTCATGTACCCCACAGCCACCCCCACAGCACCCTAAACAGTGAGAGAACATGAGAAGCCACCCAGCTCTCAGTGAAGGACGCCCCGGGAGAGCGCCTGGGGAGCCAGGCTCCGGC
>NW_022111325.1:1604637-1605744 GCF_000313985.2 Echinops telfairi
GGCTGCACCAAATGTGTGGGAGGAAAGAGAAGCCAGAGCCAGAGAATCGGGGCGCTCGGGCTCGGCCTGATCCCAAAGGCATGTGGCAGGGGCTCTGGCTTCCGGCAGGCCCGGGGTCAGCTCCGCAGGCAGAGCCTCACTAGATCGCCGCAGCTCCTGCAAAATGCAAGGGCAGATGCCCCCGTGAACATTCCCGGGGAAATGTAGCATTTGTAACCAAACCAACCCGGCTGCAGAGTCAGCTCCGACTGACGGGCACCCGTGGGTGTCACTGAGCCGGCAGAGCCTTCAACGACCTGTGACCTTTTGGAAGGAGATGTCGCACGAGCCCCTTCTTGTAGAGACCTGGGTTAGCAGCCAGGTGTGCTAACCTCTTGCTCACCTAGACAGACTGTAGAAGTCGTACAAAGCTATGTAAATAAAAGTCCTCTTCCGAAAGGACTCAAAAGGCCATGTGGCTTGTCCAGGGTCATCAATGGTTACTTGGAGACCACTCACCTCTGGGCTCTCTATCACGAGCCCTCAGCCTCCCTCTGGCCACTTGCTAGCAGAGCTTCCAGGGCATCATGGAGCTTGTCTTGGGGCTGCGTCAGAAGACAAGGTCCTCAGACATGTGACGGGTGATTGTTGTTTGGCAAGGTTCACAGCAACCTCTGATCACATGCAGAACAAACAGGGCCTGCCCTGCACCTTCCTCACCATCGGCGCTGTGCTCAGCCCTGAGTTAGGCAGGGTTCTCTAGAGAAGCGGAACCAGGACCCTTATGATGCTATCTATAGATAAGAGGACAGGCTTATACAGCGAGAAGGAATATAACAGCTAATTAGGCCACACAGCAGTACACAGGCCTCAGTTCGACTCACTTTCGTGGAACAGTTCATATACTGGAAGTCCTTCAACTCACATGGGCTGCCAGGTCCAAGGTCAAGGAAGCAGACAGCGGAGTCCTACCTCGGGCAAGGCAGGCAAGTCTGCACACAGGCAGCCAACAGCAGGGCGGCTCAGCAACAGTCAGTAAACAGCTCGGGAGCTTAGCAAAGCAGGCCCGGATGGGATATCGAACACAAGCACTGCAAGGCCACAGGACCCACCAGCCTCAAGCTCAAG
>NW_022111325.1:1608785-1610386 GCF_000313985.2 Echinops telfairi
CGAACCGCACACCTTGAGGTTAGCAGCCCAAGCCGTAACCACTCTGCAGGCAGGGCTCCCAATAAAGGGCAGACTAGGCCATCCAAGACCACAGAGGACCCAAAAGGGCACATCATACTCATCTCCCGGGGAGCTGGTCCTGTCCATTCCTATTGCTAAAGCTGAGCCTGTCCCTGGGGAGAGCAGTGCTTCGGAGGGTTGGGAGCAGAGGACCGGACGTCCTGGGAAGGCCACGCCCTCACTCAGTGGTCCTGGAAAACGGACTTGGCCTTCCTAAGCCCGAGGTCTCCATCCAGCAATGGACCCCGTCCGAGCAGCGCCCACCTGAGACATTGCTGGGTGGTAAGTGAGGTCGGTAGAGGCGGGGCCCCGCTAGTTTCCCAGGTCAGCCAGGAGGCGGGGCTGTGCCTCTGGACAGTCCACAGAGCAGATCCTGGCCCTGCCCTGCCGTGGCTGCCCCCATCACCACTGTGTACATCACAGGGAGGGTCGCCTGCCCTCTCACCACCCCAGCCACGCCAGGCTGGCACCTAGAGGTGAAGGGCCAAGGGCGCAGGTCCCGCCAGACATCCTGTCAGAGAAGTCCACCCCCCCCCAGGCCCAGCAGGCCTCAGATTCCAGTTCGTACCCCACTCCAACCCTCACGGACCCAGGCAGGCCAGGGCGAGGGTAGGGCCACAGAGCATCAGGGCTGGGGCGGTGAGCCCCACAGGTGGGGGTGGATGGAGACCTGGGGGTCAAAGTGGTGCTCGGCAGGGGCTCACCCTGCGTGAAGACCCAGCCGCGCTGCTGCCGGCTCTGCTCGGAGGCCACCATGCGCACTGTCTGCGTCACCGCCCCGTAGACCTCCCGAAACCACTGGATGTCCGACGGGCGCCGGGTGTCGCTCACCAGCTGCAGGGAGGGATGCAGGCAGGTTGACCAACAGGACATGGTGGGAGGGGAGGGGCAGCCCCAGCCCCCTGAAGCAGCAGGACCCCAGGGGTACTGTAGCCCACCCGGACAGGCCAGCCACGTGGACTGCCAGCCCCTCCCCCTCCAGGGAGCACCGGGTCAGGTCCGTGCAGCTACTGCTTGCCCACCGCTGTGGACCCAGGACAGTTCTGTGTGGGAAACAGAAAGATTTCTCCCAAGTCGTCTCCCCCAAATCTATGTTAGACTTAGGACACTGCTTGCAGCTAATGGTAAATGATTGTCAAGTTACCTCCCTGAAGCCAGTCAGTTGCCAGACTACTGTCTGGTCCCACCACAGGTAGGCCTGCTCCCTGCTGTTAAGGACAATGGGCTACTTCTCCCTAAAGGCTTGTGACCCTCAGTCTGGTCCCTGCAGGTGGGGTTTACACCCTACTGATAATGATTTCTATAGTGAGCCAGAGAACAGGTCAAACCTGCTCAGTGACATCCAAAGTTAGGCTGTCATCGTGAATCTAGGATCCGCCCATCTTGTCACATGTGTACCCCCAATCCCTCCCCTTCCTATTGTGTGGATACCCCCAGACCACCCCCCTTCCATTATTGTATTACCATGTTTCCCGAAAGTAAGACATTCCCCGAAAATAAGACCTCCCCGAACATAAGGCCCCCCGAAGCTACTGTAACTC
>NW_022111325.1:1612098-1619928 GCF_000313985.2 Echinops telfairi
CAGGGCAAGTTCTCCCCCAACACCCACCGGGCTCACTGCTCACTCCCTCGTCTTCTGATCCTGCTCGCTCATCCCTGGCACCCTCTCTGGCCACAAGCCCTCCCCAGCCCTCCTCTCACCTCCTTCCCTGGCTCCTGCGTGTGTCTCCACCCAGCACAACCCAAGTCTCTGAGCCAGCAGACAGGTCAGCACTCAGCTACTGACTTTCTGCAAGGTGGGTGGTTCAAACCCACACGACGGCCCTTTGGGAGCAGTCAAGCCACTGACGCCCAGAAGGCCATGGCCATCGAAAGCCTGACGCCACGCCCCCTCAGACACAGACACACCCACAGGCCGCCAGAAGCCGGGATGGACTCGGGAGCCACTGGCAGGAGACACCCACTCTGCTCGTTGACTTCCTGCTCCTCTCTGCCAGCCCGCCCCCGCTGTGCAGGAGGCTCCCTGGGGGGCAGAGCCTGCACCCCACTCAGGCACTGGTGTGTCCCCAGAGCCTCAGACTCACTGACATCAGGTCAATTCCGGCTCATCGGGACCCCACAGGACACGGCAGGACGGCCTATCTGGGTTTCCGAGACGGTAACTCTTTACCGGAGCAGAAAGCCTCGTCTTTCCCCTGAGCGGCAACTGGTGGATTCGAACTGCTGACCTGGTGGCTGGCAGCCCAACGCGTAACCCACTATGCCACCAGAGCTCCTATCACAAGTGAGATCAGTCGCCATTGCTTCCCAGAATGAAGGGGGAAGGCCCAGGGCGGTGCTATGGGAGTACCTCCAGGGAGCATAGCTTAAGACCCCGCTCTCAGGGAAGGCTTCCTGGAGGAGACAGCAGTCAGGCTGCGCTGGAGGGAGCCATGAGAAGGAAGGGAGGGAGGGAGGGAGGAAGGGCAGCCCAGGGGGGTCTTTCCCCAGCTGCCATCCGGTCCTCTTACCCAGACAGGCTGGGTGACGCCCTCCACAACCTTCCTGCAGAAGAAGCCGGGGTCGGCCTGCCGCTTCTCCTCGCCCCAGCGGATCATGTCCTTCCGGTAGGCCTCCTTGTAGGTGCTGGCGTCCAGGAGTCTCTGGAAGTCCAGGCCATGCTCCTGCCCAAAGCAGACACCTCTGTCCCCAGGCTCTCTGCCCCTCTGCGTCCCCTCTGGTTCCCCCCACCCCCCACCCTGGATCCCTGACCCTATCAGCCAGGGCAGAGCCCTGCGAGGGAGCAAGCCCTACAAAGGAAGAGTCCCAATCCCCATCCAGTGGAGGGAGGGCTAGGATCACCCAGAAATCGTTGCCATTTGTCTTTGAAATGTATGATGTGCTTTTGTGTTTTGCAACGGTCCTGCCTTCCCAATTATCCCTGGCTTAAACTAATCCTGAAATTAGTCTGCATCCCCTGGGCGCGGGTTCGGCCCACCACTCAAGTGGGAAATCTGGAAACAATGCACTCTGAGCGCCTCCACTGCCCCTCTGCCACCCTCCACCCCCCCAAGACAGCCTGGGAGGCTTTACTCCCCTGCCTCCCTCCTCTCTCCCTCACCCCTATCCTCGCCCCACACACCTCAATGCCTGGCAGCACCTTTGCTGCACCAGCAAAGAGCTGGTCAACCTGGCCCTCCCACCTCCAGGGGGCTCCTCAGGCAGTGAGGGGGCAGGGCGCCTCTCTAGCCACCCTGGAAGACCACTCCCCGACCCGGCCTCTATTCTCCAGAGGCATTGACAAGTGGGGAGGGCCCTGCCAGGAGGAGCTTCAGAAACCATCACCAGTTCAGGGTCTGGCCCCCCTAGAACACTGCAGCAGATCGTCAGCCCTCGGGTGCTTGGTTTCTGCATCTGCAAAATGGGGGGGGGGGCGGGGGGGGAGGTGATGCAGCCCCTCAAGCCCCTACTTACGCCCCCGTTGAGGGCAGCAGCCAGCTGTCCGGGTCCTCTGGACCACGGAGGAGGAGCAGGACTAGGGTCTGCTTGTCAGGGACATTTCCCACTGTGAGTTGGCATGTCCTTCGGCTTGGGTTGGATTTTCAATGAGACGGAGGGGGCAGTCGGGGGAGGGGGCTTCTGAACAAACTTCCCCTTCCCAGAGGATGGAGTGGGACTACCTCGGGTCTGTGGAAGTTGACTGTGGTCTCCAACGGCTTCTAAGAGCCTTGGGGATCCTGAAATGTACCCAGGCCCCCTGGGAAAGCCGACCGGCCTCTCCTCCCCTCACTCCCCAGATCAGAGCAGCTCACTGGACACCGGGCACTTAGGCATTTGGAAAAGGTTCCCATTAATAATATTTGAAAGCCATCAAACCTACAGATCGCCATGAGCCCCTCAGGCTCCAACAGACGGCCCTGCTGGTGAGAGAAAACCCAGAGGGGGCAGGGAACCCTTCCCACAGAGGCAGGGCGGACCAACCCTGGAAGGCCGGCCTCAAGCCAGCTGAGCAGGGCCCAACAAAGAGAGCCTGGCGTCTGTGCTGGCCAGAGCTCCCCGTAGGGTCCAGGGAAGGCCAAAGACAGGTTCGCAGGTGAGAAGACTCCTCCCTGTGTGGGAAGCTGCTCTTGCTTGCCTCCCTGGTCCCTTTCTAAAAAATAAGGTTCTAAGGTCCAATCGGAAGAATACATATGTACTTACGGGTAAAAAAAAAATTTTGAACCATTCACCTGCTTTAAAATTCGAGAGATCCACCTGCACGTGCAATGGAAAATCTCTCCTTTTTCGCCCCCAGCCTCTAGCCCTTCCCTGGAGACCCCCAACGTTGGAACACCCACTACTGAGCCTTCAAGTGCTTCCACACTCTGGCCACCAGGAGGCGCGGCTTCCAGAACCAGGGTTCCAGAACCCGGCCGCCCCTCCAGTACTGGGAGAGCAAATGTCAGCTTCCCCTTCTTATACACAAAGGTACTTCTACGCACACTGTTCCACATCGTGTTTTTCTGTTCTTACTGCTGCTTGTCTTTTTTTATTTCACATTGATCTTGACAACCTATGTGGCTAAATGTCCCAGGGTTGTGGCTGGCCAGCCAGCTTGGCAGGGAGAGGTTGGTCCGTGAGATGTCCCACTTTTTAGGTAAGTGGATGTGTGCAGGTCTCTTCCAATCACACCGTGTCAGCAGCTGCCACCTCAAACTTGTCTTAAACACTGTGGTGGGCTGACCAGAACTGAGCCCAGGTACAGCAGCTGAAAATGCCCACGGACCCGGCAGACCCCCGAGGCACCACCTACCTGAGCATACTGCTCCTTGAGGGGCCCGGAGAGCCGGAGGATTTCACAGACGTCGGCACCGAGTCTGTGGAAGGGGGAGACCAGGACCCAGTGAGCCAGGAGCTCCTGGGGCCCAGACCTGGAGCCCAGAAGCGTCTGCTGAGGTCCCGTTTCTGCTACTGGTGTCTACGTGACTCCCTCAGGGCTCAGCTGCCACGCGGAGCCCTGTGGTAAAGTGTAGTTGTGCAAAACTCACACGGAGGGAAATATGACGAGGACTATAATCTCTAACTTATAACAGAGGGAATCTGAAAAGCTGGTATTCCATGATAGGAAAGCCTCCACTTTGGTAAATTAGAGGTAATATCCAAGGACATTGTCCAGCTTTAAGTGTCATTCCCACAGATTCTCCCCTAACAGCTATGCTGCCGTAAAGTGGTTGATTCGATCTCCCTGTAGAAGCTAACATTGCCCTTTTGCTCTCTCTTCCGGCCGTGACACCCAACCCCTCCTGTACCTTCCCCCAGTGCAGGTATTAGGTTTCCTCACCTGTGAGCGCGGGGACCTCACTGTGGATACCACCCACCTTGTACCACATGTAACTGCTGAATAAGCATGTCTTATGTCTACCTAGATATGTGCCAAGGTAGTAAAGGTGCTCTCTCACTTCTCCCAGTTCCACGTAGTCCATCGAGGGGCTGAGGTGAGCATGCTACCATCAATGTGTCTGACTCCTATCTTTCTTAACTTCTATGACTTTACTATCATCTTTATATGTGATCACCGTACAGTTGTACCTTCTGGCCCTTGGGTTGTTGGAGGCTGGTTGTCTCTGACAGGTCGTGGTTACTCTTTGGGCTGCTAACCACAAGGCCAGCTATTCAAAACCAGCTGCCAGCTCCTGGGAGAAAAATGAGGCTTTCTACTCCTGAGAGAGTGACCGCCTTGGAAACCCACAGGGGCAGTTCTACCCTGGCCTGTGGGGCTGCTGTGAGTGGGTATTGACTCGAGGGCAGGGAGGGAGTTTATCAAATGGGGATAGCAATTTTCTTTTTAAGATCATTTTACTGGGGACTCTTACAGTTCTGATAACAATCCATCAATTGTATCAAGCATATTTGTACATAGGTTGCCATCATTATTTTCGAGATATTTACTTCCTATTGAGCCCTTGGTATCAGCTCCTCTCTTTTCCCTCCCTCCCCACTCCACCCTCGTGAACCCTTGATAAATTATGTTATTATTAGTATTATTTTCATATCTTACATTGACCACCATTTCCCTTCCCCCATGGTGTCTGTTGTTTGCCCCCTGGAAGGGTGTGTGTGTGGTTATAGGTCAATCATTGTGATCAGTTCTCCCTTCCTCCCCACCTTCACCCTACTGCCCACCCCACCCCCTGGTAGCACTACCCCCACTCCTGGTCCTGGATTTCTGATTGGCCTCCCTCACAGGATGATGATGAGACACAAATCCAAAATTGAACCCCATTACCATCGAGTCAATCTGAACTCTTGGTGGCCCGACATAGAGCCTCCAAGGATGTCAATCCCCAAGGAAGCAGGCAGCCTCATCTTTCTCCCAAGGAGCAGCTCGTGGGTTCAAATTACCAACCTTGCAGTTAACGTCTACCGCTTATCCGAAAACAACAGTAGCATTCCCCTACGAAACGCAAGTGGATGGGAAAGAGCACTGAAGCTTTTCGCAGGTGAAACAGGCCATCGGTAATTAAATTCTAACGGAGGGGGAACGTCCATGCCTGGAGACAGCCGCACTGTGTTACTGCAGTGCCCTGAACGAGATCTCCCACCACCAGAGATAGTTCAGCCTCAACTGGCCTGTCCCTATAAGATAAAGAATCCCTCGGTCAGTTCATCCATGCACTCAGCCTACCATGTATCGGGTACTCCATTGGGAGCCCGGTGGCACCATCGAGGAAGCATTGGATGGCTCAGTGCTGGGCAGCAGCTCAAACCCAGCCACTCCGTGGGAGACAGGAGGCTATCTGCTCTCCTAAAGATCCGCCTCCGTGGAAACTGCCCGTGGAGTCAGACTGAGTCGGACCGGACTCATGGATATTTGTGGATATTTGGAGATACCATCAGCCTGTCCATCTGTCACACTGCAGTGGCTGGTGTGTTACCCTGCTTCCCCGAAAGCAAGACATCCCCTGAAAATAAGACCTACTTACAGTTTTGCCTCTTGCTGAAATATAAGGCATCCCCCCCGAAAATAAGGCCCCCCGAAGCTACGGTAACTCTGGACTCCGGACCGTAGAGGTGGGTGCCATCATGCAGTTAACTGTTGGCCGCAGTGCAGCCGGAGCAGACAGGAAGTGGGAGGTCTCTTTTAATAAAACAATCAACAATAAATGTGTACCGTATTCTTCTTCATGGAAAAATAAGACATCCCCTGAAAACGAGACCTAGCACATCTTTGGGAGCAAAGATTAATATAAGATGCTGTCTTATTTTCGGAGAAACAGGGTACTACAGGTCAGCTATGTGGACTGGTTTCAGTGCAGCTTCCAGACCACAACCGATTAGGAAGAGAGGCCTGGAAATCCAATTCTGACCATCAGTCCTCGGAAACCTTGTGGCTCACGCCAGAACGCTGCCCAACACACTGTTGGGAGACGGCCTCCCTCTCGGGTTGGCAGGCCGGGCCCCAGGCCTGGAGAAGCACTGCTGGGCGGGGCCAACCTGAAGGAGGACACAGAGGGACCTGCATCGGCTGGCGAGAAGCTCCTCCTAGGCGAGAGAAGCAAAATCTGACTGCTGTGGCCCACGAGCAATGAGAACACGGGATGTTCGCAGTGCGGGTCAAGGCAGCGGGAAACCAGCAGGAATGCAATGGAATGCTTGGAGATCAATGTGCTCTCCATTGGGGGGGGGGGGGGGGGGGGGGGGCGGGCAGGGGCCACTCTGAATCTGATAATCCTGTCGTCGGCTCTGCAGGGTAGCAACCGAAAAGGAATGGCACTGCATTCGCTTCTAGAAGGAGCGCTTTGAGATCTAGGTCAGACGATAGCGCAGTCGGAGATCCGTCCACGTCGTGCATGCGACTTGCTGCAGCCATTCCTCAGATTTACCCTGCAACCACAAACACCAAAGAGGAGGAACCTGGAGGTTTTTAACAACCTCCTGTAACCTAATGTCGGGGGGTTAAGTGGAGAGAAAAAGTTTTGAGAATGATGTACAAATGCGCTTTACACAATTGATGTGTGTATGGATTGCGATAACAGTTGTATGAGCCCCTAATAAAATGTCTAAAAAAAAAACCTCCTGTAGTCTGAGATGGATCGAACATGCAATCAAGATACATTGATAACTACTGGCAATTGGAGGCAAACGTTGAAAATGAAGAAGGACCTGTTTCAGACAGACAATGGCCTTGGTGACAGACACTACCCCAGAGAAAGCATAATAGAATTCTGCAAGCCCACAGCTTACTCGTCTGAAACGCTTTTTTTCCAACAACACAAAGACGATACTCATGGACCTCATCACTGGTTCACACGGGAACCACTGGACTGCGTCCGTCGGACAGTCCGTGGCTTTTGGCTGCCTGGTGATCTCATCGGTCAGGACACAGACACAGGCAACTGTGGGACAGACCATCAATTGCTCAGAGCACGTCCCAGCTGAAGCTGAAGAAAATTAGAATACGTCCAAAAGAGCCAAGATACAACCTGGACTTTAGAGATCATCTCAAGAACAGATTTGACACATCGGACACTGATGAGCGAAGACCAGTCGAGTTGCACGATACCATAAATGAAGCAAAAGAGCATTTAACACACAGGAAAGAGCAGAAAGACCAAAAAGGATGTCAGAAAAGACTCTAAACTTGTCTTGAGTAAAGAGAAGCTAAAGCAAACGGAGAAAATAATGAGTTGGGAGAGCTGAACAGAAGATTTTAAAGAGTGAACTGAGAAGAGAGGACGTAGCAAAGTAGTGTGCAAAGACTCCTGGAGTTAGAACATTGCCAAGACGAAAGAACTAAAGAAAAAGTCAAGCCTCAAGTTACAATAATGAAGGATTCTATGGGAAAGAGGCAAGAAGCATAAAAGGAAAATGGAAGAAATACAGAGTCACTATACCAAAAAGAATTGGCCCATGTTCAGCCATTTCAGGAGGTACCATTTGATCAAAAACCAATGGCCCTGAAGGAGAAAATTCAAGCTGTACTGAAGGCACTGGCAAAAGGCAAGGGTACAGGAATTCACAAAAATACCGAGAAGCTTCAACAAATGGGAGCCAACAATGAAAGCACTCACTTGTCTATGTCAGAAATTTGGAAGACAGCTGGCCAATGGACTAAAACAGAACCACATTCATGCCCATTCCAAAGAATGGTGCCATTCAAACAAAATGCAGGCAGTATCTAACAGTGTCATTAGCATCACATGGTAACAAAACTATGCTGAAGATAAGTCAAAACCAGTAGCAGCCATTCATTGACAGAGGCCAGCCAGAAGCTCAAACCTGATTCAGAAGAAGGCATGGAACGAGACATCATAACGTATGCCAAATGGATCTTGGCCAAAAGCAGAGAATAGTAGCCAAGAGGAATTAACGAAAGCCGAATGAAGGTCAAACATGATGGTGGGACAAGAGGAAAGTAAAGGGAAATAGAGGAAAGAACTAGGAGGCAAAGGAC
>NW_022111325.1:1621010-1646041 GCF_000313985.2 Echinops telfairi
AAAAAAAAAAGAAAGAATATGCTGGGACTAGGTAGCGGTGATGGTGGTACATTATGGGTGTTACTAAACTGAGTACTTCAAAATGTTTAAAATGGGTAATTTTATATTATGTGAATTGTACCTCAATAAATTAAAATGTATCTTTCAAAAAAAAAGAGTTGTTAAGAGGCCCCAATAAAATGATTTTTTTTAAAAAGCAGAGAATATCAGAAAGATATTTTACCGAATGCACTAAGGTATTTGACTATGTGGATCATAAATTATTGATAACGTTGCAAAGAATAAGAATCTTAATTATGCTTGTGCCGAAACCGTGCACGGCTCAAGAGGCAGTCGTTTGACTGAACAAGGGCGCTGCAGGGCCCCGACTGGAAAGGAGGGCAGCGGCTGGTGCTCTTCCACTCTCTCCCGTGAGCATGCTGAGCAACTCATCTGAGAGGCTGCATGAGGAGGAGGAGCCAGGCATCAGGACTGGAGGGAGACTCACTGATTGCCTGCCACATGCAGACGACACAAGCTTGTTTGCTGAAAATGAAGACAACTTAAGTACCTACTGTAAGTACCTCCTGTAAGGCGAGGATCAGCAAAAGCATGGAGACCCCTCAATGAGCTCAAGCCAAAGCCAAGGTCACTGCCGAGGCCATTCTGACTCACAGCGACCCTGTTGGCAATTGCCTCCTCTATCAAACGGACCCTGGTTGCATAGCGGGTACGCATGAGGCTGCTCACCGCAAGGTCAGCCGTGTGAACAGTCTCAGCTTCGCTCCTCAGGAGAAAGACAAGGCTTTCTACTCCCGTAAAGAGTTACAGTCTCAGAAACCCACAGGGGCGGATCGCCCCTGTCCTATAGGCTTGCTATGAGTGGGCAGCGACTGAATGGCAGTGAGGGAGTTTATCAAACGGGGATAACGATTTGTGATTAGTCTCCCTCACAGGAATTAGGATGAAACTCAACTCCAAAATTTAGCCCATTACCACGGAACTGATCCCAACTCATAGCGACTCTGTATAGGATTTTCAAGGCTGTAAATCTTTATGGAAGCCACCAGCCTCATCTTTCTCCCACGGAGCAGCTGGTGGTTTTGAACTCCTGACCTTGTAGTTAGCAGTCCGTAACCACTGTGCCACCAGGACTGTATCTCAGTGAGCTAGACTGAGATAATAGCCACCACCGTGGACTCAAGCATAGGACGACAGGAGACAGGGCCACATCTTCTGTTATGAGTAAGTTCACCATCAGCTGGAGCTGACTTAACACCAATCAACAGTAGCGGAACTGGCTCAAGTGATGCAAAAGTGAGTAAGACACATGATGACCCCTGCTGTGCCCTTGAGATGCTCACAGATGCATTTAAACACCAACATCGTGTGATTTTAAAAAACTCACTGCCACCGAATCGATTACAACTCATGGTGACCCTACTGCCCCTGTGGGTTTCCGTGACTGTAATTCCTCATAGGAGTAGAAACCCTCATCTTTCTCCTGCAGAGCGGCTGGTGGTTTCAAACGGCTGACCATTTGGTTAGCAGCCCAGGGTTTAACAAGCCTCCTGATGGGCATTCTCATTTCCATTTTCCAGATGAGGAAACAGAAGTTGGGTAAGAAGGACTGACTGATGCAAGGCAACACTGTAAGCAGTACACCTGGTTATTAGTAAATAACAAGCCAATGTTTCTTCCCTGCATTTCCCCTAGGATACTAAGACTTGCTGTGAGCCCTTCCCGTGTATTATTTAATCCTTACAGCCAACCTGTTATTCTTCCTGCTTCGTAAGTGACAGTCCGAAGCCCAGAGTAGATCATTTGTGTAAGGTTCCACAAGAAAGAGCGGAGGTGTAGTATTTGAATCCCAGCAGTCTAATTCTAGAGCCTGCGCTTCTAACCACTACTGATTCCTATTTGGGGGTAAAGAGAGAGGCAGTTTAGGAAGAAAGAGGTGAGACCCTTGGCGCTGAAATATTTGGGTAGCAACCTCTGCCCTAAGCTCTCCCACAAACTCTTAGCACCTATGCCATGCCCCAAATCACCACAGTGGCCTTCACAAGGAAGTCCCCACTCCACTCCCCACAGCCCCTCTGCTTCCCCAGCGCACGCCCAGAAAAACTGCTTCCATCTCTCTCAGCCCCTTCAGTTTCTCCTCTGCAGTGGAGGTACTAACAGAAAGGAAGAGCATTAAACGAGACCCTATATAAACGGTGGCTGGCCCCTACTAGTCGCTCTCGGCACGTGGTCATCGGTAAATGCTCACCTGTCACAGCCACGCTGTGGTGAGGTTTAGGAAAGCGTGTGGGTGACAACTACCATGAACGTTCCCGGGAGGGCGAGACCCACAGGTTCAGGTCTTCCGAGGGGCGGCCCCTTGGCTCGTCGAGGGGTGCTGGCAGTTGCACCCCGCTCCCCCAGCCCCGCCACCGGGGGCTTCCTCGGCCCCCTCCCGCCCCAAAGCACACGCCCCTCTGGTCACGTGGCGCGGGCATCGTCGCCCCTCCACGTCCTCCCCGGCCCACGGCCACCTGCTCTGCAGCGCCTCCGTCACGTAGTCCTTCCCGGATTTCCGCTTCCCACTGAAGAGCAGCACCAGCCGCGGGGCCATGGGGCCGCGCGCCGGCCAGCGCGGGCAGCCGGCCCTCTGCTCCCGCCCCGCGATCGGGCCACCTGGCGCCAGACGGACGCGGCCACTGCGTGGAGGGCCGGCCAGGCGGGCCGCCCTCCCCTCCACAGGGCTTGAGGACTGGCGGCCAGCGCCCGTGTTCCGACACACGTTATTAGATGTGTAAGCAAACTAAGTAGCCAATGAAACCGGGGCCCTTCCCCGGGGAGCCCCGGACCCCCGCGCGCCCCCGCCGGCGCGCGCTTAGAACGCTCCGGCCCCGCCCAGCCGCGCGTCACCGCCCCGCCCCGCGGCCAGGGACCGGCGCGAGGTGGACGCAGCTACTGTCCCCGAAGGGGTGACCATCGCTTAGAGTTTCCTGGCGCTCGTCGCTCCTGCCCTTCCACGGCACCCAACAGACACGACTCAAGAATGGAAGCGTCATCATATTAAAGGAGTTTCCAAAACTGTGCTTCTTCGTGTGTAACAGTGCCTGCGCTAAAGCAAACCTGCACTACTCCCCCCCTCCAAGGGAAAATGGGTCTTTCTGGAGAGGGGCCGGCTCCAGGACCAGAGGGTGGAGTCTGGTGGCGTCACGCTGGAGGGGGCGCCCCACCGAACCCTGCTGTTTTGTTGTTAAACAGGTTTCCCAGGTGGAGAAGTCGAAGAGCTTCCATCCTTCAAGCCCGAGGGGAAAGCGAACCCCGTTTCACTCTTTCCCAGCTTCAGCCTCCCCCACAACAGTTTTCGGAAGGCAGAACGTGTGAGATGATGCGCGTGAGCTAAAAAGAAGCTTCGAAGGCTGAGAATACCTAGTGTGATCCGGAGCCCAGCTCCGGCCAGGGGCCTGGAGTCAGAATGAAAGGGTGGTCATCAGTCCCTCCCTAAGCGCCTGGTGCTGTCGCAGCCCTCCGCAGCTGACACCCTCCGAGTACAAAGGGCATGCTTTTAGCCCCAGGCTCTCTCTGGGCTGCTGTGTGTCTGAGCCTGCCCAAAGCGTGCAACCCATTACTGCCTCCTTGCCACTGGCTACAATGTAACTGAGAGCAGCCGAAGGTGTGGAGACCTCCTTTGGGAAAAACCATTTCCTCAGTGTTAAAACCATGGCCCAGAAGATGCTAAGAACAGCCAAGTGTAGACTGCAACTAGTACGGATTTGGGGAGCTTTGGAGTTTTCTGATTTGTTTTAGCAAATCCGTATGCATTGCCTGCATAAAGTGGCAAGGCTTTTAATCTCCGTTTTGACACTTCCCAGGAACGTGGCCTCTAGCAAGTCCCTGTGTTGATGGTGCCCACCTCTCAGAGCTGCAAGACAGGACTAACCCAAACCCAGGGCCATGGAGTCGACTCCCACACACAGCGACCCTGTAGGACAGAGCAGAACTGCGCCTTGGGGTTTCTGAGCCAAGAAAGAACGACAAATCACTCTGTACATTTGCATGTGTAATCGGATGTAAGAGAATCTGTCTTCTCTGCACCTATGAGTCTACAGTTTGTCCGTCAATCCAGGGAGTCCCTGGGTGGCCCCTCAGCTCCTAACCAGAAGGTGTAGAGGTTGATATCCGAGTCTACCGAGAGGCACCTCGAAAGAAAAGCCTGGAGATCTACTTTGGAAAAGCCAGCCAGTAAGTGAACCCCTATAAAGCACGAGTCCGTGCCAACACCCTTCGCTCCACCAAGAGTCAGAATCAGAGGCAACTGGTATTTCATCGCGGGATCCGATTTTCCAGCGAGCCTTCTTCACGCAGCACCGACTTGGAACTCCCTTGCTCTGCCAGCAGAGACTAAAACACATTAACTCCATTGCCACATCCCTGCTTGCACGCATAGGGCACTAGGAAAAAGTCCAAGGCCACCTGTTAACCACCCCCACCCCACCCCCGCAGTCTCATTCCTGACCTGACCCAAACCACAAACCCTCTTTCTCTCCCATCTACATCTGGGAATCACACTTCCCTGGAAGTCCCAATCAGGACTCAGAAACCTTCCCCCAGCCCTTCAGTTCCCTGCCTCCTCTGAGCCGCCATGTTCCCCCCTGCCCGCTCGATTCCTCCCTCCCCACCCCCAGCCCTCACACTAAAGCCCAGACGGGTCCTCCCCTCCCATTTCAGCCCCTACCTCTCAAGAACTGTAACTCTGGAGGTTCAGACCTCCTGCCTGAGCTACCCTGTCCCCTGCTCACAGCACCCCCAGCGGCTTCTCTCCCGGAAGTCTTAGCCACTGATTCCTACCTAGTCTTCTTTGCCATCCTGTCCCTGTCGTCATTCTCAGTGACGTTACTCTCCCCAGGACCAGCCCAGCCATCTCCTCCCCCACTCAGTTGCTGGCCCCAGATGTCCACAGGCTTTTTCCTCCTCTCTTCCTCAGAATCTGCCCAAGGAATGCACCCCAGGCCCTGTCATCACCTGCAAATTCCCATATGCCCTGATACCCTGCCCCCCAAGGTCACTTGCTCAGGTGCTCCCCAGAGCAGTGCCCCTGTGGAATGCAAGCACTAGTCCATCAAACTCCCTGTGCTAGAGAATGCCTGATCCCGGGGCGCACCGGACAGTAGGTGCAGAAATAGCCTCGTGAGCAGTAAAGGGTCCCACAAGTGTGAGGTGCTACCTTTAAGACAGAATGGCCTGTCTGAAGGCCTAGATCAGTGGCTCTCAACCTGTGGGTCACAGCCCCTTTGGGGGTCGAACAACCCTTTCACAGGGGTTGCCTAAGACCATTGGAAAACATATTTCTGATGGTCTTAGGAACCAAGACACGGCTCCTCTATCCGTCTCCAGGTGGATCCACCCACATGCAGAGACAACCACCTATGAGCACCCGATGTGAAGACTGTCACCCATGCTACACCAGGCTTCAAGATAAAATTTCATTTATTTGTCATTAGACATAAACATTTCATAATGTATAATTACATATTGTTTTGTGATGAATCACAATGCTTTAATTATGCTCAATTTGTAACAATGGAAATACATCCTGCATATCAGATATTTACATTATGATTCATAACAGTAGCAAAATGACAGTGATGAAGAGAGCAGTGAAAATAATGTTATGGTTGGGGGGTCACCACAACATGAGAACCTGTATGAAAGGGCGTGAGGAAGGTGGAGAACCACTGGCCTAGATGCTGGTGGAGATGAGTGAGGTAGGAAATGGGAAGGTGTGGAATATTGAGCACCTGCGTGCTCATAAACCACAGAGTTTGGAAGACCGGCTCTAGTTACAGAAAGAGCTCCACAGTTCTGAGCTAGAGATGCTGTCAAATACACTTTCTCCAGACTGAAAAACACCCCCAGATAGCCCTCCACAAAGGTGCTACCATAAAGGAGGTCTCATACTTGCACTGGCTTCTCACTGTGCACCTGGAGGCCACCTGACTGGCACAGCAATCAGATTCTCTTGTCGGCCCCATCCAAAGTGCTGCCGACTCCCTTCTGATGTCTTCAGATGCTGATCATAGATGGTACCCCTGGGGAGAGCTCAGGGCCAGACAAGGTTAAGCCGCTGACTCACTCTATTA
The DNA here is from genome assembly GCF_000313985.2 of Echinops telfairi. Taxonomy (NCBI): domain Eukaryota; kingdom Metazoa; phylum Chordata; class Mammalia; order Afrosoricida; family Tenrecidae; genus Echinops; species Echinops telfairi. The sequence goes on from NW_022111325.1 coordinate 1,627,124, forward strand.
CCTGTCCACTCCATTATGTGTGTGCCTGCTGGTGGCTTGCGAGCCTCGTGGTTATATCAACCCATTGAAAAACACATTAGCTCTCTTGATTCCAACAGCAGCCCTGTGCCCGGCTGTCTATCATCCTTGTCTTCCGTAATCACACAGGCCGCTCCTAAGGACTCATTTGATGGTGGGGCTGGATCCCACAGGGAGGAGCTGAGGCAACGGGGAACCCAAGGGCATGGGCAGCACCCTTGGAGACTCCGACCGAGGCCAGCAATCCGGACACCATTGCTTCATGTGGACTCAGGTACCACGCGAGACATAATGATGAACACACCTGTGGGGGCCCAGCCTCCCCACAACCAAATAGGTCCAAGGGGCGCTTGTGTAACGGAGGGGTAAATTAAAGAGAGATCAGACAAGATAGAGCGAGGGCTCCCCTCTCCATGATGACCGGAACCAGGAGACCGTACTTGACGGACTCACAGACGGATGTAATCTCAGGCATGCAAGCCCCGGTGAGCACACAGTGATGGGAAGGCATATATATACACAACAGGAGGGGACGAGCTCGGGGTACACACACAATAGGAAGGGGGGCACTGGAGACACACACGTGACAGGAGACCCATCCGTAACAAGATGGGCAGCTTTAGAATCAAGACGCCAGCCTAACCTTGACCGCCTCTGAGCTGGCTGCACCTTTGAGCTCTTCTCCAGGGGACAATCCATTATTCTTATCAGAAGGAAGTGGCCCCTGCTTAGGGTGGGACAGACAATACGGTCTGATGGCTTTTGATGACAGACAGTCTTCAAGGAATTGACCTTCAAGAGCAGTCAGTGACCAGGTGCTTGCCAACAGCATCTTATATTTGGCATTATTATGGGGGGACATTGAAGGGAATGAACGTTACTTAGGAGAAGGGGAGAGTGGGACGCATCTCTAACCTACTAACATGAAGGTTTCCCTCCACGGGAGCCCTGGCCTCCCAGACTCCTTAACATATGAACATTGATAGTTTATCCTCCTCACACACTCTCGTCCCAGTTCTGTTTCCCACACACAACAGAAGCTGTTCTCAAAAAAGGAGCCCTGGCAGTGTAATGGGTTACACATCCAGGTCAGAAGTTCAAACCCACCGTCCTCCCTTTGGGAGAAAGATGAGGCTTTCTGCTCCTGGAAATATGAACAGCTTCAGAAACCCACAGAAGCAGGTCTACCTGGTCCTATAGGGTCGCTATCAGTTAGAATCAATTCGTGGGTGAGGGAGTTCTCAAGCTCTCCCTCCTATGGGGAGACAGGCAATGACAAAATAGCTTTAAATGCAGCAAGAGAGACTGTGTCCCAACACTGCAAAGCAAGAGTTGATGTAAACTAATATTTGCATGTTGCCTGATGTAAGCTCCAAATGGCTTTAACGAACTACAAATCCTCCTGGTGTTCCTTTTGTCCCAACACCCTTTCCACCTTTTTTTTGTGAAACTAATTCCTAATGACTTTGTGGTGGTAGACTGTAGACCACACTTCACTGTGCTCACGCAGAAGCTGCACACGGACTCACCAGCACCTGCCAACGACTGCAACCAGGCCTGGCTAAATTTCCACACTTCCCTTCGCTACCTCCTGCGGGAACTTTCCTGACTGCCTAGCCCAGCAGTTCTCAACCGGTGGGTCACGACCTATTTGGGGATCGAACAACCTTTTCACAGGGGTCACCCGATTCATATCAGTAGCAAAATGACAGTGATGAAGAAGCAACGAAAATAATTTGATGGTTGGGGGTCACCACGGCATGAGGAACTGTATGAAAGGGTCGCGGCAATAAGAAGGTTGAGAACCACGGGCCTGACCTGACATGTCCCTGCTGTTGAGTGGACTCTGGCTCTTGGCAACTCCCTGCGTGCAAAGGAGGAAAGTGCTCAACAGGGGTTCCAATGGCTGTGACCTTTTGGGAAGCAGACTGCCAGGCCTATCTCCTGAGGCACCTTGGGGAGTTCAAGCCACCAAGCTTCTGGCTGGTCATCTAGCACTTAACAGTTGGGCCCACAGTCTGGGGTGTTGTTAGACGCCCTTGCGTTCATTTTTGACCTAGAGAGAGACCCCATGCAACGGAGCAGCTCTTCCTCATTGGGCTGCAGCTCACCACAACTTTCTCCGCTGGACCCCTGGGTGGCCTCCCCTTTTCAACCTCTTGGCTATCTGTCAAGCACTTAACAGGTGAGCCAGCAGGGCTCCCCAGTCTGACTTAGCTACCTCTCTTCTATGTTCTGGATATAGCTGTGCTTACCCATATCACAGACTCTCATAGTTAACCACTATGGGTCCGGAGGTTCAAACCCACCAGCTGCTCCTCAGCAGGCGAGACTTCCTGCCCCTGGGAAGAGTCACAGCCTCAGAAATCCCGTGAGTCTGGACGACTCAATGGCAGCGGGTTGGGTCTGGGTTTATTGAGCACTTGCTACGTGACATCGCGCGGCTATGGGTTTATTGAGCACTTGCTACGTGACATCGCGCGGCTATGGGGCCGACTTGTAGCAGTCCTATCAGACAGGGTAGAACTTCCCCTGCGGGTTTCAGAGACTGTAACTCTTTACTCACCACCATGGGGCCAAGTCTAACTTGTCGCACACCCATAGGGCAGGCAGGGTCGAAAGAACTGCTCCTGTGGGTTTCGGGGCGGAGTGGAAAAGCCCCGTGGTTCTCCCTCAGAGGCTAGTGGTTTAGAACTGCTGACCTTGCGGTTAGCAGCGCAGCACATTAACCACTACCTCACCAGGGCTCCTCTGTCTGGGCGTGGAAAACCCCATCTTTCTCCCTTGGAGGGGCTGTGGTTTCAAACTGCTGACCTTGCAGCTGTGCCACCAGGGCTCCTCACGGAGTGGCCTGGGCACTATCGTCCCTACTTCAGAGTAGGGCGGCTGAAAAGAATAACAGAGAAAACTGAGACTGATCATAATGAAGTATGCCCAAGAATCCACCAAATGAATACATCAGTCCAACTCTGGGCTCCCACTAACAGGGGGTGGGAGCCAACAATTTTCAAACAAAGAGCAGAAGGGTCTGAGACTTAGGGCCCACCTCTCCCATAAATTCTCTAAGTGTCCAGTAGCGGGGAAGACAGAGAGAGTCTAGGGCAGGGGTGCTCCATACGTGATCGCGATCCACTAGTCGATCTCAAATGTCGTGTGGGTAGATCGTATGGTATTAAAAAAATAGACGTAAGCCTATCATCAATCCCGTCACTTAATTGGCATACAGTGCAGCCAATCAGATGCAGTCTTAGGGGTCAAAGGCATGCGCAAACAACTGCACTAAGTGCAGCAAAACTGACAAGCGAAGTCATCACCAATTTTTAGACCTTGGTTTTTTCTCTTAAACATAAGAAAGGGTATTAAAATGAGTGGGGGAGCTGGACCGGGTAAGAAGACAAAAACGTATCACTTTCAGGGCAAGATATGACAAAATAACAATTTATAAATTATCAAGGGCTCATGAGGGAGGGGGGAGTGGGGAAGGAGTGGGAAAATGAGGACCTGATGCCGGGGGCTTAAGTGGAGAGGAAATGTTTTGAGAATGATGAGGGCAATGAATGTACAAATGTGCTTTACACAATTGATGTATGTGTGCATTGTGCTAAGAGTTGTATGAGCCCCTAATAAAATGATTAAAATAAAATTTTTTAAAAAACGTATCACTTTCATACGGAATGGGAGATTTTGACACTGCAAGCCGACATTCTGCTGAATCCAGCGCGCATGAACAGTTCTGGGACTTCCTCGCAAAAGGAAAGCACCCAAATACGAGATAATGTGCTGCCTCCCTGACCTTGACAGCATTACTCGGCTCTACTTATTTGTGTGAGTCAGCCTTTTCCCACAGAAAGATCATTAAGTCCAAGTGCCGTTCCACCATGACCGATGGTCATTTGAAAGTGTGCTTGAGGCTGGCTGTCAGCCGCTACTGTCCAGACTATGCGTCCCGGGCTCATTCCATTCAGTGAGAGTCATCAGAGTAAACGCAGGCAATGACAAAAAGTGTACATAGTAAATTGTGTTGTGTTGTGCAATATAGACTCATGTTGTTATGCAAGGTACATAAACATACATTGTGCATAGAAAGAATTCTCAATGCATTTATGAATAAATGTAATACATAAATAAATATATGTCTTGCATTTTTGTAGTTGGTAGATCATTTTGACTTGATCATTTTATAGGAAGCTCACATGTTGAAAAAGTGTGAGCACCCCTGGTATAGGGTGCCTCCCAGCCCTGACCCGGCAGGGCTCTCTGGCTCTAAGCAATGCCTCAGATGGGGAGCAGCTCCTCTGAGGCAGTGCCACACTCTGGCAGGGCAGCCCCACATGCTGGCCTCTTCTCCGTCAGTCCTTGCTCTACAGATGACTGCCGGTCCTTCAACTCTGGCTCCACAAACCAAAGCCATCGGGTTGATCCTGACTCATACTGACCCTATAGGACAGAGTTGAGCTGCCCCTTTGGGTTTCCAAGACTTTTCTACCTCTATGGAAGCAGAAAGCCCTGTCTTTCTCCCAAGTAGTAATTGGTGGGTTTGAGCGGCCGACTGTGTGTCCAACATTTAGCCCAGTACACCACCTGGTATTCTGCTATATGGTGTGGTAAAGTGCTTGGTTGCTGTGTTAGACCGGGTTGACTAGAGAAACAAGTCCAGGGATATTCATATGTGTGTAAGAGAGAGTTTGTATATTAAGAAAACACTTCAGCTCAGTCCAGATCCAGTCCATAAGTCAATATTAGCCCATAATCCGATACTACTCCATAAATCCTTCTGACTCACACAGTCACATGCAATGACGCACATGTAGGAAAATCACAGGCCGGTGGTGCAAAGTCTTGTGGATCCAGAGGTGGTAGATGCACCTCCAGGACTCTGGCTGCCATCGGCATGGCTCTATGTGGCTTGTCAACGGGAAGGTGAAACAGAGAGAGAGGTGGCCCATCCCCAGGTCAAAAGAAAGGAGGTTCCCAGAACCCCCATGAGAAGGCCACGCCCACAGGGAGGCATCAATAATCGGCCTTTGGCCTGATTGACAGGCTAGACTCCAGCCTGAGACCTATCTATCCAGTTGACATGAAATTATATAGCTACCACAGTTGCTAACAAAAAATGTTGGCCATTCGAACCCACTATCCACTGAGAGAGAAGATGTGGTGCTCCACTCCCGCTCAGAATCACAGCCTTGGGAACCCTAGGCAGAAGGGTTTTGCTCTGTCTTGTAGGGTCACTGTGAGTCGAATGGCCTGAACAACAACAGTTTGGATTTGGTTCTTGAACTCTGGGTATAAATATCTAATCCTTACAGCTTAATAGAGAGATTACCTTCATTTTAATGGTTGAAGAAATGAAAACACAATTTAATGAACATTGTGCAGCCAAGATAACATTTGAGCAACACCTTGTAAATTAATAGCAACTTAGGGAAACACGTATCTCTAGCTTGTCCGTCAGCTTGTCAGGACTGCTAGCCGCTAGGTGGCTCCATGAGGAAAGAGGAGACAGACCTCTCCCGTGAAGACTGACAGGCTCAGAAACCTGGTATGGGGTTGTTAAGAGTCTGGTTCGACCCAAAGGCCGTGGGTACTAGTGTTTCAAGAGCAGGCAGTGGTGGCTCAGTGCACAATATGTCGGAATCTTTGTCTGTCAGTAGGAGTGTGGCAGTTACATAACCTCCTGTCAATTTGAGCACAGGGGTGGAGTCTAGCCTGTCAGTCAGGTCTTAGCCAATCAGACTTCTGTGTGGGCATGGCCTTCTCCTGAGGATTCTGGGAACTCCTGTCTTCCTCCCTGGAGGCGAGACACACATTCTCTTTCTGTCTTCCCTTTCCTGCTGTTGAGACACTCAGAGATCTGGAGGAGACAGGTGGAGATCCGTGCCAGTGCTGAGATGCTTCCACTGCCACTGGATCCACAAGACCTTCCACCCACTGGCCTGTGATCTTCCTGCATTCAGCATCATTGCATGTGCTGCGTGAGTCTAAAGAGGAATCTATGGACTAGTATGGGATCTATGGGCTAATATCAGACTTATGGACTTGATCCGGACTGGACCGGGATGTTTTCTCAATATATAATTGCTCTATTATATAAAGCTCTTTCTTATACAAGACTACAATCATGCTGAATAGTTTGATGTGGAACTCTCAGACTAAGATTGAGTAGGAAGAGAGGCCTGGTGATCTACTTCCAAAGGTCAGTCACTGAAAGCCTTATGGGTAGCCAAGGCCAGGAGTAGCGTGGGGGTCAGCCAGCTGGCACAGACAGCACCTGGGCTCTGAGGGGGACAAGGCAGCCGGAGCCCTGGAGGGGCTGCGTTGCCACCGTCTGGACTAGCATGTCCCGACAGGAAGCTGGCCGCTGAGCGGCATGTTTAAAAGGAAATTTCTGAGGCCCTAGATACAAGAGCTTAATTGGCCCCAATTATGATCCTCATGCGTGTTGTTACGAAAGTGTTTCGACAGGAACGAGGCCTGTCTGGGCACTCAACGCATGCATGTTAACGAGGGTCGATTTGGACTTGCCCTACTGGTGGGCTTTTTCTGTAGCTCAGCCAGGCTTTCCCTTGTCCCTATCATGGGAAACGAGGGAAACAGAGAGATCACTTCAAGAACAGGCTACTTCTGAACATGCAGAAACGTCCACAGACGAGGTCAGTTCCACGTGGGCAGCCTAGCCTGGAGGCGACACTCATCACGTCACACGGACTTCACTGCTCATGTTACACCAGACATGGAGATGAACCGAGCCGTGTTCGACATGTACCTAGAATGTCTCGCCCGGGGATTAGGGGGTCCCCATGCTCCTAGATCAAACGTGTACTTGACCAGCCCTTCTCCCGGGGGACTTCTTCTCAGAGTTGCTATTCTCCAAGCAACCGCCAGGCCACTGATCGTACAGCTGAGCTTTGCTCTCCGTGTTCAGGACTGAGATGCTCTGCGGGAGGATGGCTTGATTCATCTGGACCTTCTGCTTTCCCTGGGAGCCCGGGTGACGTAGCGGTCAGATACTGGGCTGCCAACCATGAGGATGGCAGTTTAAAACCACCAGCTGCTTCGTGGGAGAAAGACAGTGCTATTGACTCCCACGAAGAGTTAGTCTCACTCCCAACAATTGTGACAGTCTCGGAAACGCACAGGGACAGTTCAACTCTGTCCGACAGGGCCACCAGGAGTCAGCTTGGACCCAATGGCAGGGAGTTTGGGTTTGGGGAAGGAGGAGTCTGCTTCTCAATTACAACTGCCAATCCACTGCAGTTAGAAGGGCATGTGCCCAGGCTACATGGCAACATCTGGAGACTGCAGGCGACTGCCCAGGGCACTCACACAAGTCTCACCGCCACAATCACACAGCCCACAGCAACAAGCAACGCAGCTAACCCAGAAAGCCGCCAGCAAGCGCCAGCAAGCATGCCACAAGTCCTGAGGTTCTTTTTTTTTTTTTTTAATTCTTGCTGCCTTTTATTATTTATTTATTTTTTAATCAATTTATTGGGCTGAGGTTCTTTTAACAAGGCTGAGTGATCCTGAAATGTCTGGGACAGGGAAGGGGGTGCACAAGCCGTCGCAGCCTGTCTGTCCAAGAGCCGCCTCTGTCCACGTTCGTGCGTGAAGGAGCTCCTTCCTCAGACGAGGAGGAGCTGGGGGAGATGGCAGACTGGGTGCTCTGGGCTGTGTCGATGTTTGCCTTTAGACGCTGCTTTGGAAAACCTAAATGTAAAAGAATAACAACGGTCACGAGCCTCCCCGACCTCCCCTTTGCTGACAGCCCAACCAGGAATGTCCAGGAATGTCCTCTGGGCCGCGGATTAGCCAGTGAAAGCAGACAGTCACTCTCTGGGGGTGGTTTGGTGATTGTAATTTCAGATCTGTTGTTCTTGTTACGTTGCACACAATTCAACTCAGAAACACCAAACTTGCTGCCATTGTGTTGATCCTTGTGTTGATCTTGACTCGGCGACCCTGCAGGACAGGGTAGAACCGCCCCTGTGTGTTTTCAAGACTGTAACACTTTTACAGGAGTAGAAAGCCTCGACTTTCTCCCACTGCGCCGCTGGTGGTTTCAAACTGTTGACGTTACGGTGAGCCACCCAACCAGTAACCATCACGCCATCAGCACTCCCTCGTACACTGAAAAGGAAGAAGAGAAAACATATATATATGATCATTCCACTTAACTGATGTTTGCTTCTCGCCGGTCCATGTAGGCAGCAGTGCAGGGGCGATCTCTGCTCCCTGTGCCTCGACATGCAAAGGGCTCTGTGAGCACTCCCCATTCAAACTGAAGAGGAAAATTGAAATCTCTGATGAAGCTGCTGTGTGTATTTGTGAATATTTAATGAATAAAAATGACTTGATGGTTTACCTTAAGCAATCAAGTATACAACAGGAACAGACATGTGCGGGGGTACCCCACTCCCCGCCACCCCGCCAAGAACACAAATTGCACTGGGTGGAGTGGAGCTTTCGTAGTATGCATTTTCCCCATTAGGTGAACATCCAGCAACTGGCTCTGAGGTAGTGCACCCAGTGGCATCACCTGGGAAGCTTCTCTCTGGTCACAGTGAATTTTTCATAAAAGCCGTTTCACTCGAACCTCGTTTTTTGTGACGGCCGATTTAAGAGAACAGCGTGTGACTGTGAAATTTTGTTTCCTGCTCAGGAAAAATGGTGCAGAAACTGTCGTGTTGTTGAACACAACTTAAAAGGACAGTGCTATGGGGAAAACTCAAGTGTACAAATGGTTTTCTCATTTCATAAAAGCTGAAAAGTCAATTAATGACAAACCTTGTTCTGGATGTCTGTCAAATTCCTGAATGGACAAAAATTATAGTGCATTTGGAGTTAGTTCCACCAGGTCAGACTGTTAATCAGGTTTTCTATTTAGAGGTGCTGAAAAGATTGTGTAACGGTGTGCTACAAAAAGGCCTGATTCTAGGTGTGTCTAAATAAAATAGTCTGGATGAACAATCTAGAGGAGAAAACAACAGGACTAACAGTTCCAGAGGGACATGGGAGAGGGGAAGGTGCGGGGAAAGGAAGTGGTGTTAACAAACCAGGGACAAGGGAACAACAAGTGATCTAAATCAGTGGTGAGGAGGGTGTAGGAGGCGTGGTAGGGCGTGATCAAGGGTAATGTAACCAAAAGGACTTACTGAAACCCAAATGAAGGCTGAGCATGATATTGGGGCAAGAGGAAAGTAAAAGGAAATAGAGCAAAGAACTAGGAGGCAAAGGACATTTATAGAGGTCTAAATACAGGCATGTACATATGTAAATATATTTATATATGAGGATGGGTAAATAGATTTATGTGCATATATTTATAGGTTTAGTATTAAGGTAGCAGGTGGACATTGGGCCTCCACTCAAGTACTCCCTCAATGCAAGAATACTTTGTTTTATTAAACTGGCATTCCATGATGCTCACCTTTCTGACACAATCACTGAAGACAAAATGGGTGCATAAGCAAAGGTGGTGAAGAAAACTGATGGTGCCCAGCTATCAAAAGATAAAGGGTCTGGAGTCTTAAAGACTTGAAGGTAAACAAGCAGCCAGCTAGCTGAGAAGCAACAAAGTCCACATGGAAGAAGTACAACAGCCTGTGTGATTACAAGGTGCCAAAGGGGTCAATTATCAGGCATCAAGGAACAAAAAATCATATTGTGTGCTAACCTCCCAGATGCGATCACTGAAGACAATTGGGTGCATAAGCAAATGTGATGAAGAAAGCTGATGGTGCCCGGCTATCAAAAGATATAGCATCTGGGGTCTTAAAGGCTTGAAGGTAAACAAGTGGCCATCCAGCTCAGAAGCAACAAAGCCCACATGGAAGAGGCACACCAGCCTGAGTGATCACAAGGTATGGAAGGGATGAGGTACCAGGCATCAAAGAACAAAAAATCCTATCATTGTGAATGAGGGGAAGGGCGGAGTGGAGACCTAAAACCCATCTGTAGACAATTTGACAGCCCCTTACAAGGACTCTAGAGAGGAGCCGGTCAAGGTGCAATATAGCATTGATAAAACACATAACTTTCCTATAGTTCTTTATGCTTCTTCCCCCCGACTATCATGACCCCAAATCTACCTTATAAATCTGACTAGACCAGATCATGTACACGGGTACAGCTAAGAGCTGGAAACACGGATAATCCAGGACAGATACACCCCTGAGGACCGATATTGAGAGTAGCGATACCAGGAAGGGAAGGGAAAGGTGGGGAAAAAGGGGGAGCCGATTACAAGGATCTACATATAACCCCCTCCCTGGGGGACGGACAACAGAAAAGTGGTTGAAGGGAGACATTGGTCAGTGTAAGACATGAAAAAATAATAATTTATAAATTATCAAGGGTTCTTGGAGGAGGGAGGGTAGTGGAGGGAGGGGAACATGAGGAGCTGATACCGAGGGCTCAAGTAGAAGAAAATGCTTTGAATATGATGATGGCTACAAATGTACAAATGTGCTTGATACAATGGATGAATGTATGGATTGTGATAAGAGCTGTATGAGTCCCAAATAAAATGATTTTTTTTTTTTTAAAAGGCCTGATTTGTGGCAGACAGGGGACTGGTTTTGCCACCACAACAATGCACCTGCTTACCCAGCCATCGCAGTGCACCAATTTTTGTCAAAAAAAACAGCATGCCTCTCTTGCCTCGTGCATCTTCCTCACCTGACCTCACTCTGTGCAGCTTCTTTTTGTTTCTGAGAATGAAGAAGGGCATGAAAGGACCGCGATTTGAGACACAGAAGAGGTGAAGAAAAAACTAGGGAAGTGCTGTCAGCCATCTAAGCAGAGGAGTTTGAAAAATGTTTCTAGGAATGGAGTCACAGATTTGACAAATGCATCAAGTGTAAGTAAGGGAGAGTACTTTGGAGGTGATCAGGTTGTTTTGTAAAGAAATGTAAATACCTAGCTAGTTTATTGCAGAAATTTCCATAATATAGCAAAAACACAAAAATTACCCAAAACTTCAATTACAAAGAAATAGATCAACGAGCTCATGTCCAGTCATACGGTGGAGTATTATGCATCAAGGAAAAATAATGACAATTCTCTTAAACACCGCAAAACGTGGATAAAACTGGAGAACATTTTGCGTAACAAACTCAGTCAGTCCTACAGAGGTAAATATTTAATGTCACCATTGTTATAAGGAAAAACGAAGCAGAAGAAACGTGTCTGCACACCAGTAGACAGGACGACGAGGAGGTCAGGGATGGGTGCGGGAACAGAGGAGGGTGCCAGACAAGCCCACGTCTACGGGAAGTTTAATAGGATATGGTTGTTGATTTCATTCCTTAAGATGGGCCGTGTAAACATATACAGTATGTTTCTTTAAAAACACACAAAATATCTATCCCCCCAGATGCCTCGTCCCTCAACGCTACATAGTAGTTTCAGTGGCTTAAAAACAAGGGAGAAGGAAACATAGGGTGAAAGGACAGACAGATCACCTCAACAAGTACAGAAAGCGAAGGAGCAGCACAGCTCAGGCGGCAGGCTCCTCGGCGGCTGCCCGCAGCAAGGACTTTACAAGAAAGCCCCCATGGGCACTGTCCCTGGGTAGGTACAGCTGGAGTCTTCCGTCTCCATAGAGACAAGGAAGGCCCTCCCTAGACGATGGCCCTCAGTGACCCTTCATGTCTGAAGCTGGACTCACCCCCATGCTAGAATCATCCACCTTTGGTATCATGCCCTAAGGACAACGGTCAGAGGGTTGGGAAAGAGAGGATGGAAACGGGAAACAGGGAGGATGTGGGACGGGTGCCGGGCCAGCGAGGCGGCAGCAATGGGCGGTGAGCCAGAATGTGCATGCACCGCTGCACAGAAAGCTCTGCTCTGCTCTGTATACCTTCACCTCGCTCACAGTAGTTCGGGGTGCTTTTACAAAAGGATCTGTCCATTTTCAAAACAAACAGGCTCTAAAAATGTGACTTAGGTATGCACGCACGGATGAGGGCTACATCCAAAGGTGAGGCATGCGATGTGGGTAGCCCTCTTGAACTTTTGTCAGAATGTTGGGGTTTTTTCTGTTTTTCAGTATCGAAAACCCAGGATTGATGAACCTTTGGAGACAAGTAGAATAAGGGGTGCTGGGGGCACAATGGGAAAGGGGAGCTGATATCGAAGAGTTCAAGAAGGAAGAGAATGTTTGGAAACTGATTGTGGTAGCAGTGATACAATACTGCCCGATGTGATTGAACTATGGAATGATATGATATCTGTATTACCTCCCAATAAAGTGTTTTTAGAAAAAAAAATACTACCATAAACCCCCCCCCAAAAAAGAATTATAATGAGAAAGCAAAAGGGTTTCTTAGCAAAGATGCATGATTTAGAAAAAATATTTTTCATTTATCTATCAGTTTGTAGTGAATGTAAACTGGGAGTTGAGAAACCAACCTCATTTTAATTATTATTAAAGAGCACTGTCTCAATGGAAGAAAAATTATTCTGTTGTGTTTCATGTAGTGTTTAGGATATGCTTCAGGGAGCCCATTAAAAAGATGAAATAGGAGCATAAAGTAAATAAAGAGCGACGTCTTGATTTTTATTTGACTCTTTCTTAATAATTCTAATGATAAAGGTTGATAATTATTTCCAAAGAAAATGGGTACTTTGGAGAAACAAATCCACAGCGACTCATGTATAAAAAGAGAGTTTTATGTAAAGAAAAGGTGCATCACGAAAACATTCCAACCCAGTGCTGCCCAAGCCCACAAGTCCAACATTAACCCATTAACCCAACACCAGTCCACAAAGTCCTCCACCTCACAAAACAGAGGCAATGATGCCGACTGCAGGAGGAAAGCTGAGTCAGTGAACAAATAAGCATCTCAGCACTAGCAGGGGTCTCCACACGGCTGCTCCAGCACCCAGGGCTGCATCGGGAAAGATCCATGCGGCTTCTCCTTGGGGATGTCTTGTAGGAAATCCATCTTGCAAGCTGAAGCAGGGAACTGCTAAGACAGCTGCACCCGGTGCGACCATCACAAAACAAGAGACCCGAGAACTCGAAAGGCGAGGCTCACCACCCATTTATCCCTCTGCCTTTCAACTAGCCCCACATGTGATTATGGGCCAGGCTGGCACAATGAACTAACTCACCATGCGTCACAGGCACCCCCACAGTGACCAGGAAGAGTGGCTGGTGGTGGGTTTGGTTAGGTTTGGTTAGGCTGGGAAGGCCGCGTGTCCCAGGGGTAGAGGCTAAGACCTCAAACCCTCATAACCTTTGCTCTGTTTCTGGAGGGAGGCCCGCGGGCCCAGCCTCCTGCTCCCCCTGCTGCTGCACCCCCAGAGACCACCATGAGAAGGGGCCTGCAGCTGCAGGAGAACTCACCTCAGGGGGAGGGAAGCAGAGAGCAGCAGGGGTGCCTGGGCGCAGCAGCCCTGGGCTGTCCCCCCTCTGTCCCTGGCAGCTCTGTGGGCTTGGACATGTCACTTCCTTCTGGCCCCACACAGCTACGACGGGTGCTCACGCAGGGCTCTCCCAAGACGGTGGCATCTTTTCACAAGAGGGTGCCGGAGAGATGACAACTGGTGACCAGAGAGGCCAGGCTTCTTCCAGGCTCAACGTTCAGTTAGCGCAGGTCTGGGCACAAAGCCTGGGGGACCCGGAGACACTAGTGGGAGCTCAGATGTGGCCAGGAACCTCCCAGCCAGCCTGGGCAAAAGAGAAAGCGGGTGGAAGGTGGTGGGGTGTGCAAATGAGCAAGGCCCAGCCTCTCACATGCTCCCTGGTGTCCTATGGCTTCCACTGTCACTGTCCAGCTACGCGGTGGCCTTAGACAAACTACCTGATCCATCTGTTTCTTCTTCAGTCTCTGACTCGAGTAGGATTGAAGGTAAACTGTGCCACCGGGCTCTTTGCAGGTCAGTGTCACTACTTTATAAAAGAGGCCCCGGGGCTTCGCGGTGAAAGCAGTCTACAGCTAACTGAAAGCTGGGGTTTGGGGCCACCTGAAAGGTGTGGTGCTGTTTCTGTAAAGATGACCACAGTGAAGCCCACTGCCAGCGGAGAGGTTCTGAGGTCGTCCCTCTTTACGGACGCACACAGCCTTGCCTTTCTCCTTCGGAGCAGCGGGTGGGTGTGACGGGTGGGTGTGAACTGCCGACCTTGTGGTCAGTTGTCCAGTGTTTATGTGACAGACTTGGGACTGTTTCTGTAAAGATGACCACAGTGAAGCCCACTGCCAGCGGAGAGGTTCTGAGGTCGTCCCTCTTTACAGACGCACACAGCCTTGCCTTTCTCCTTCGGAGCGGCGGGTGGGTGTGACGGGTGGGTGTGAACTGCCGACCTTGTGGTCAGTTGTCCAGTGTTTATGTGACAGACTTGGGACTCCGAGAGTCAGTACGTGTTGGAATCAAACTTCCTAATCCATCTGGGCTTCCTTTGGGCCACTGTTTATGCAGGGTGGGCTAGTGGACACATGCCAGTTGAGCACACCTCTAAGGCGGGTCAGTGTGACCCGCTGGCCGTCCAGGGCTGCCTTCCCCAGGAGGGCTGTCTTCCTGTCCCTTTGACTGGGGGAGCAGTCACTCCCCTCAGCCTGGTAAAGGTTGGTGTCTGGTGCCCGTCCTGGAGAGAAGGAAGGCATGAGGGTCTGGGATGGGGAGGGGTGCCGGAAGGGTTGGGGTAGGGGAGGGCAGGCAATGTGATCCACTGGAAGGCCCAGAAAAGCAAGACCAGCACCACCACCCCCAGACCCTACCCCGCCCAGCTACCCTCCCGACCGCCCCCACCAGCTCTGGCCTTTCCTTTGCTCTGAAACATGTGCAGGGGTGCAGTCACCACCTAAGTGGGCGGGGAAGCCCCTCCCATTCGATGCTGGTTGGGGGCCAGGCCTCCTCATTTCCTGTAGGAAGCGGTCCACCTCCCCACCCCACCCCGAAGTCAGCCCCGTGGGAGAACCTGCTCCTACCCATGAGGGTAACCTCCCTCGGGCCACAGGCGGTCCCACTCCCCCATAGGCCTCCCTTCCTCCCTGGCCCAGCCCGAAGCGCCCGCCCCTCTCCGTAATCCCACCACCCTTCAGGGCCCAACCCAAAGCCCACCCCTGCTTTCTCTCCACCCTCCTAGCAGAATGCTCCAGATGCCACTGAGAGAGCTGGCTTATCTCAGGATCGCTGAGGCTGCTGTCATGGGGTGGGGTCGTGGGGTGGGTCGGCTGCTCAAAACCACCAGCCACTTCTCGGGCGGTTCCCCCCTGTCCCAACGAGTCTGCATTGACTTGGTGACAAGGACTTGGTTTTTGAGCTGTTTCTCTCTGCTCGGTGTTAAACTAGCCCGGCTGGCCTCTGGGGGTCAGGGTTGGAGACCCCACAACAGCCAGCACCCAGCACAGTGGAGGGCTTGGGTGCTCCACACCCGATGCTGCTTCTGGATCCAAGAGCCAACACTGCCAGCCCCAGGCCCCGTCGAGATCGGAGCTGAGAAGTCAAAATCACCCCACTGCCGAGGGCCCTGCATGTTTGCAAACCCTTGTCCTTTACCAGAGAGTGGCTCACTGGGTCCTCACACCCCCAGAGGGAGTTCCTGCAGCCACGGGGTGGGGGCTGGGCCTGGAACCAGGAGGGCCCAGCTTGCCTGAGGCTCACAGGAAGCAGTGGTGCAGACTGCAGACTGCAAGTCCAGGCCGGTTTGCGGTCAGAGTGGTTCTAGGCTGGGTCCCCATGGGTGCGTGGAGATGAAGGGGACTCTGCTTTTGTTCTACACCCTCCCTTGAGGACAAGGGGAGACCCACTTTGACAACCACAGGTGGGCAGCTACCTTGAGGGAGGGAACCTTCAGGCTCTGGCTTCCAAACACCAGGAGCTCCAACTGGTCCACAGGGGTTTCCGATGGCCCGGGGCCTGAGGTCAGACAGGGAGGGCACTTGTCCCACGGCAGGTTCCTCTGTGAGCACGTGACGGATCAGGAGCATCTATGGCCCCAGAGGGTGTGTCGCAAGGCTGGGTGGGAGCTGTTCCTGTCTCTGGGTGGCTTTGGAGGCTCCCATGGCAACAGCCAGCCAGCCTGGCGTCCCCTTGGGAGGGTGCTGGGCACAGCTTCAACAGGAATGTGCCTCTAGTCCTGGAGGGGGCGGGGTGGCCCACTGCCACATGCTGGCCCCCACCCTCCCCCTGGTCACCTCAGGATGGAGCCTGGGAGGACCAGGGGAAGCAGGCTGTCCCAGAGGGAACGTGGCAACAGAAAGATGAGCAGAGAGGGGTAGGAGATCCCAGGAAGCGGGCTGAAAGCTGAAGAATGAGGTGTAGGCGTGAGAAAGAGAAAAGGCCATTTGGCGGACCAAGCTAGGAAATTACTTTTGGGGGCTGGCCAAAGGAAGTTGAAGTTTTCCATTTGAGAGGGCAAGGCCCAGGAAGGCCAACCCCAGTGACTTCCCCAAGATTCCCCAAGGCCCTGGGCTGGCAGGCCCTTCCTAGCCCAGAGGAAACGGCCCAGAAGCTAAACGTGCTCACTGGAAGAGACTCAACTGGGAGGGCACCCAGAAACGTCCCCTACGACCCCAGCTGCCCTCAGGCCAGGGGCAGCGCCTGAGCCCCTGGAAGAGGCAGTGGCAGGGCCACTCCCCCAGCTCCTGTCTCACTCAGCTCCCAGGCTGGCCCTATGGCGAGAAGACAGACCCACAACCTGGGTCCTAGGGTCCTCTTCCTTCTCCCAGTGCTCCCAACGGTGTGAGGTGTGATAGGGAAGGGGGTGTGAGGCCCACCACCCAAAAGCACCCAGAGAAGGGAACCCGGGGGCCAGTGTCCCCCTTGCCTTGCCTTTCCCCACACCTCCTCAGGCTCACGGCTGGCTCTCCCTGACTCAGCAGTTTCAGAAACCTCCAGCTCAGCGTATTCCTCTTCCTGGGTGGCTAAAGAAGTGGAGGGGGGCCTAGGGGAATCTCTCAGCCTCCCCTAGACTTCGTTATGCAAACGAAGCCAACGGCCCTCAAAATGAAACTGAGAAACCCCAAGCCGCTGAACCGAGAGTCGGCACCATCTCAGAATGGAGCTTGCAGGTGAAGGAATGCTTCCACCCCTAGTCCTAACCCTGGGCCTCACCCTGGAGTAATAAGCCAATCTATGCAAAGACCTCAAACCGCACCTGGCACTCTGTGCTCTTACCTACACGTGTTCTAAAACAGAAACCAGCCGCAGCCCCTCCTGGGACCTGCAGCCCCCCACCCCCAACAGTCATTCTGGGGGGTTTCCTGGGTTATCAAAGCCCAGAGCCCAGCCAACAGCACACACCCAGGTGGAAGCTCCGGAAGGGCTTCCTGAAGCGCAGCCAGAGGCATGTGAGGCTTCACCAGAGAGAGCTCACGGGGTGCACAGACCCAGTAGTGAGTGGGGTGGGGTCCAAGATTTCTGAAAATTGAGCAATAGGCAGAGGGGGAGGGGAGGTCTGGGGATAAAGTGGGGCTGAGGCGCCACCTAGTGACTAGCTCACCTCCCCAAGCAGGGAGAAGCCAGACCCCTCAGCTCCTGGTCCGCCCCACCCCGCCAGAGGCGCCACTGGGAAGCAGGGTGTGTGTGTGGACTGGGGGTGCAGATGCCCAGGGTGATGCCATCAGAGAGGGTGACATGAAAATTATAGCCTCCCATCCACACACTAGCCAGACCCAGCCCTGCTAAGCTTCCCAGCTCTGATGAGCAAGTTCAGGGTGGTAGACCAGGACTGTCCATACAATTTCTGCATAGGGTCCTAAAGAGTGGTAATTTGTTCTTTCTGAGAACACTCACTCACTGTCATGGAATCCATTCTGACGCTTAGCAGCCCCACTAGGTAGCCCACTAGCCACCAAGGCTCCTGCCATTTAGGGAAATAGCCCTGTAATTAGTTACAACAAAAATACTCTTCTTAAGACCAGCTTGCACATATCAATGTATCTACAAGGCTAAAACTGGACACTGATTTCCCTTCTGAAGCTACTAATGGGCTCTGGTCGGAGCTGCCATTATTACCAAATTACAAGGATGCTTCAAGCCCTGGGGTTTAATTTTGCTGGGTGTTTATATCACTATTAATGCCATTACAGGGAGCCCTGGTTGCATAGTGGTTACTTGTTGGGCTGCGAACAATGAGGGCAGTCGTTCAAAACCACCAGCCACTCCTCAGGACAAAAATGAGGCTTTCTACTTTCTACTTCCGTAAAGCGTTACAGTCTCAGAAACGCACGGAGGCAGGTCTACTGTCTTTATAGGACAACTGGCTCCTAATCCACTTGATGGCAGTGGGTTCAAGTTTATTGCCATTGATAAATGGGAGTTATGATTTATGAGTAGCATTGGTACAGAAAGAAACATGAACAAGGAGTCCGTGTGGTCAAGCAATGAAGTCGCATTGCATTAGGTAAATCTGCTGGGATGTTACTTTAAGGACTAAGGTGTGCCTGACCCAAGCCATGGTGTTTGCCATTGCCTCGTGTGCACGTGAAAGTTGGACACTGGATAAGGAAGACTCAAGACTGAAGAATCATCGATCCATGTGAATTGTGCTGGAGAAGAGTATGATAAGTACCATGGACTGCTGAAAGGGCAAACCAATCTGTCTTGGAAGCAGTAGTCAGGGTGCTCCTCAGAGGCAAGGAGAGGGAGACCGCTTCTGACATTCTGCAGACATACTGCAGGAGAGGCGAGACCCCGGAGAGGGGCATCAGGTTTGGTAATGTAGGAGAAAGTCCCTAAGAAGATGGATCGACAATGTGGCTGGAACGACGTGTGGATGGTACAGGGCCGGGCAGTGGTTCACTCAGGTTGTACAAAGGGTCACTATGAGTTGGAACCACCTCAGTAGCCCCTGACAACATGTCTGGTCCAGGGGGAGGTCCATGGAGGGTACTGGTACCAACACTGGTGATACTGTCCCTACCACCCTCTAAGGAAGGCGGCGACACA
>NW_022111325.1:1650275-1662198 GCF_000313985.2 Echinops telfairi
GTAAGTAACTGTGCAGCTCCCAGCAGCACCCCTTCATTCCTGACCCAGAGAAGCCCACTCCCATCACTGCCTCCGTGGGGCGGAGGGCAATCAGACCCAGGACCCTCCACACTCACCGGGCTCCGAGTCTGAGAGGCCACCTGAGGATGAAGATAGAGGAATAAGATAAGAGAGAGGAGGTGTGTGTGGGGGGGGCGGGGGGCAGGGTGAGGACAGCTAAGAGGCAGAAGGGGCTGGGCGAGAGACCCAGGTCCCTTGGGGAGGGGGCAGCACTCACCGGAGAAGAGAAGGATGCCCAGGCCAAGCATGACCAAGGCTCCGAGGAGGCACATGTTGAGAGAGATGCCCAGCTCCCCCACCACACCCTCGCTGCCTGCCTGCTCCCCTGCTCCCGGGGGCGTGGAGGGCTGAGCAGGGCTGGGGTCCCGGCCCCGCCGTCTCCGCAGGCCCTCGATGTCCATATCGGTGTCGTCGTCACTGCTGGAGCAGTGTAGCTCCTCCATGAGCCGAACTGGAGGGAAGGATGGGGCTCTTAGAGCTGACACTGATGGGGGACATGGAGGAAGGGCAGTGGCTGGCTGCAGAGGACACGGGGAGACCCTGCCCACTCGTGCAGCGAGGATGGCTTCAGGCCCCTCTGGAGGCGGGGAGTCCAGGCTGTTCCATCTGCAAACTACAAAAGCCCACTGCACCCTAAAGCATCTTCCTCCTCCCAGCATGTACCCACCCCCGCCCCCACGCCCTGCCCCATGAGCTCCTCAGCTCCTCCCATCCTCCTGGCCACTCTGCGGCCTCCTGGCCCAGTTCTCTCCGGTCCTCAGTGGTGGTCTCCCTGCTGCCATTTCCGATTCTCTCTTCTTACTATACCAGTGGTTCTCAAACTTCTTAATGCCACGACCCTTTCATACAGTTCCTCATGGTGTGGTGGCCCCCAACCATAACATTATTTTCGTTGCTACTTCATAACCCTAATTTTGCTACTGTTATGAATCTGGCAATCTCTGTGAAAGGGTCGTTCAACCCCCAAAGGGGTCGCAACCCACAGGTTGAGAACCGCTGTTCTATACTATACGCACAGTCCGCACCCCTCCACCCCACCCACACTCCTGCCTACCCCTCCCCTCCAGCCAGCATCCGTAATGCTGGACCTGGCCTCCTCAGAGGTCCACAGCTAGAGGGCTGCATATGGGTGGACCTCAGGGACCATTTAACACAATGCCCTCTTTTCTGATGTTCCCCAATTCAGCATAAGTTACAACTGACATCACCCAGCCCACCCCAAGACCAACAGTGAGTCTCCCCAGTTCTACCCTTGACCTCTCACCAGTCTACTCTTCTTCCCAACTACTGCGGCCACCTTACTTCTGCCCTGACCAGTGTGGCTTCAAGGTCCCTGGTCTCTCCCTTCACAACGGATTCATGTCACTCCTCTGCCACAGCCCTTAGCAGGGGACATGCAAGGCCGCACAAGCGGCCCACTCCTTCCCTCTCTGCCCGCAGAGCTCCTTCCCCTGAGAGAACCCCTTGGATGGTGCCCCCAGGTCTTCCCTGAAGCTGCAGCCCTGCCTGAGATGTTCCAGTTCTTGGGACCCAACCTGCCACGGAGGGGCGCTGGTGGCGCAGTAGTTACGGTCGGGCTGCTGACTGCTAGGTCAGCAGTTCAAAGCCACCAGCTGCTCCTCGAGAGAATGATGAGGCTTCCTACTTCCTACTCCGTCATGAGTCGCCGTCTCTGAAACCCATCGGGGCACTTCTACCCTGTCCTGTGGGGTCGCTGTGAGTCGGCATCCATTCGATAGCAGGGTCTGGCTTTGAGTTTTTGCATAAGGCTCTGTTCAAATACCACCTCCATTCGGGAACCTTCCCCAACTGTCTGTTTCTCTCCGATCTCTTCAACCTGTCCCAACTGAACCCCCCTCCTTCCTTTGGGACCCCTCCTGCTTGGCACACCTCTCTTCTGACTGGCACCTCTGTCGTGCCCTTTTACACTGGCCGAGAGCCACTGGCCCACCTCCCCTGGGCCCTGAGCCAACACATGGAAGGGGCTCAGAAGGAAGGGTCCATTACAGAGACAAGGAGAGAGGGGAGGAGGAAGGCCCATGGCGGAGAAGAAGGAGTCAGTCAGCATCAGCTGTGCGTCAGGGTCAAGCCACTTAACTTCTGAGTCCTCAGAGAGCAGTGGACTCACAGCGCGTGTGGGCAAGGAGGGATCACCCCTCTGATTGAAGGAGGGGCCAAGCTGCCCGGCCCAGTGCTCTCGGAATGGGCATTCTCATCTCCCACCATCTCCTTCTGGAAGGAAAATGCACATCGGAGACCAGGGGAAGAACACCCACCTGATTTGGGGGACGAGGGTGGGGTCTGTGGGGGACTCTGGTCTTCCACGCCCTGTGTGTCCATTTCCAAGTCGGCCACCAAGGAGGTCTCCTGCAAGTCGCTCTGGGCCACTGTGTCTCCTGGGCTCTGGGGCTGGACATCACCACCATCGCCCCCCAGGGCCCCCTGGTGACGCAGACCCAGCTGTGAGCAGCTGCTCTCACTCCCACTCCCTGTCCCCCACCTGGGAACGCCCTCACCTTGGCCTCCAGCTCCTCCTCGGGAGGAATGGGCCCAGGCTGGGAGCCCTCGCTTTTGAAGTGGATCCCTGGGGTGGGGGAGGGGGGAGAAAAAGCTCAGGAAAAACAGCAGCACCCCTGCCCCCCTGCTGAGCCCCCTCTGCAATTCCCTGGTTCCCGCAGCCCCTGCCAGGTCGGAAGGGGCCGGGATAGTCCAGAAAACGGGATGGAACCAGGGAAGGTGTCTTTACACTGAGATCCATAAGGGAAGTAAGAGTGATGAGCTGCAAAGCCCCTCTTTGGGAGCGTAAGTGGAGGCGACCAGAACATGCAGGAAAGGGAGCCACACCCTCACCCGCAGCAAGACGCCCCTCACCTTCTGGCTCCATGGTCCCCGCTAACTCTTCGCCACCGGCCTCAGAGGTGCTCTGGGGGGCCATGTCACTCTCTGGGTCCGACCTGGACTCTGGGCCCAAGGTCTCCACTGGCAGGCTCTGGGGGGAGGGGATTGGGCGGAAGGGCTGCTCCAGAGGACGGACAGACGGACAGGGGCCCAAAACCAAGGGCTTGGAGCTGTCATCGGGCTCCCGCTCAGGGTCCTGGCCCCATCTCTCAAAGGTGCACCATGGGGGGCGGGGGGTTAAGCCCACCAGACTGTCAGGGCTTGGTGAACTGGCACCAGCTTCTCGGCTCAGAGGGGAAGCCTCCACCCACCTGATGGCACCTGCACTGTGAGAAACTTTCAGAGGCTGACTTTCTCTTGAACAGAGCAGCAAGCCTGCCCAGACCATCACTACCCCCTTCCTAACAGATGAACCACCTGGGCATCTATCGGGTAGGGGCGAGGGAACAGAATCCTTTGGGCAGTCACAGTTTTGTCCCTCAGAACTTGCCCACATAACAGGCCGAACACTTACATCATCCTGGCATTTCCCACTGGCCCCTGACACTGCCCGCCCGGCCCTGCCCTCTCCCGGCAGGTGCTCACAGAAGCCCAGCTCACCCCGGCCACCGAGAGGCTGACCCGGTCTCCACGGGGCCCTCAGCCCCCCCTCTCCCTGCATACTGCCCTGGGCAAGCCCACCGCCCACCTCGTCTTTGCCTTAGTATGTTTGCCATTTTCAAAACGCTCAGGCCAGGGTTGCTCATTCTGTTCTCATGCCGCCTCTACAAGGCCAGCGTCCGAACTCATCATAGGGGAGGGGGCAGAGAGGTGAAATGGTACCCAGAGCCCCCACCAGTCAGCAAGGTGCCTCCACAGGCAGCCAGGACACTGAACACAGCCACCTGGTCCCCTCCTTCTCCACCCTGCTTCTCCCTTCCCTGCCAGCGAGCCCCAATCCTCATGTCCTGCTCGGGGGCCATCCCTGAGGCCCCCCCACGCCCACCCAGTGTGTCTACGCTGAGCAGTCCCTGCCTCCCCTCCTGGTTATTCTAACAGACTCAGTCCCAGGGGCAGGAACACAGACACTCCCGTGACAAACTTTGTCTCCAGCCCAGAATCCACCACCTCAAACCTGGAGCTCTCCCCTTGGAGAGCCTCCAAACATCCTCCCTGTTCCTCCCCAGCCATGCGGTGGCCCCCTCTTCCCAGGGAGGGTCCTAACACCGTCCAACGCAAAGCCCTTCATGGGTCGCCTTCAGGATGAGGCCAGATGCCTCCACCAGGCCCCTCCGCTCTGCCAGCAGCCTCATTCCATCGCTGGCTCCGACATCTGTCCCCACATCTTCCCTGGCCCAGGGGTGCTCCTTCCCACCGCTGCCCAAAGGCCTTAGTACAAGCTGGTCGCCCCACTTTTCTCAGAGTCAAGGCAGGTCCACGTCCCAACACCTTCTCTAGGAGCCCCTGCTCAGATGACCTCTGGGGCTTGAGCTCCTCCCCCTGCCTCTAGAGACAGGCCCAGGAAGCACCCCAGCCCGGTTAGAGCCCCCAGGCTCCCAGCTTCGTACCTCTGTACCAGCAAGTACCCAACTATTATCCGACTCTGGGCAGGAGGCCATTGCTGCTGCCGAGGTCCCGGGGCTTGTGACCTGTAAAGAAACGTCTCTCAAGGACCCCCAACTCCACATTCACACACCACACCCGCAGCAGCCTCAGAACCCAGCCTGGTTCTAGCCCTTCAGCTCCCCACACCTGAAGTCATCCGGAGGGCAGTATTTGCATTGTAAATCAATCCCTGCCCACAGCCAGGGGAGTGACTCTTCAAGGGCCAGCGGGTCCTTGGGAAACCGGACTGACCTTGAAAGGTCAAAGAAGCCTAGGGGTGGAAAGGCTTTGGGGACTATCCAAGCCAACTGCCACAGGCTCCCCAAAGCCCTGCCACTGAGTGGGGTCTGGCTCAGAGCGGCCTGTGCTTCAGGCAGGGAAACACAAACCCCAGATGGCTGACTGACCAGCTGTGCTAAAGAGGACCGTGACTCAGAGGAGCAAGGAAAGCAAGCCAGCGACAGGCCTCTCCACTGCCACCAATGCCCTCGGGGCCTGGAAGAGAGCCGGCCAAGGTCTCCCACCAGAAGTCCTCCCATGGTCTTGTTTGGGGGTTCTCATCACTGGTCCCTACCTGAGATTCTCATTCAGCTGGCTGGGGGCAGAGCCTTTCTTAAAGCCTCTCTAGATGAGTGTCAGGTGCAGCCAGGGTGGAGATCCGCTGAGATCACCTAGCTCCACCTGGATGTACCTTTAGGAAATCTCCTTGTCCCCTCTCTCCATCCAAAATCTTCTTCCCCTTCTTAGCTGGTCCCCGGGGCGTTTCTTCTCAGGGACAGTGAGGGGGACTGACTGGGGAAAGCACCTCGCGGCAACGATCATGGATCATGTAGAAAGCACTTTCTGGTGTGCGACCCTGTCTGCTGCTTATCTGATCTGATCTGGCAGAGAGGGAGTCCTCCCACTTCCAAAGCCCTATCACAGGGAAAGCTAGGAAGAGAGGGACTTATTCCTTCAGCCAAGGCCAAGACTGGCCCCTCGGGCTGGGGCAGTTGCTGGCGGGGCCTGGCTGAGGTGGAGGAGTAGGTGGGAGTCCTGGACTGTAATTCTTCAAGGACGGGTAAGTGACTGCTTAGGGAGGGACTAGAAGGAGCAGAGTGGCTATACGTTGGGCTGCTAACCGCAAGGTCAGCAGTTCCTCAGGATAAAGACCAGGCTTTCAACTCCTGTGAAGAGTTCTAGTCTCGGAAACCCACAGGAGCAAGCAGTTCTACTCTGTCCTATGAGTGGAGGCTGACTCGGAGAGGACATTAAGTGGATGAAAGCCCTGGAAAGGAAAATAAGGCTGCCGCCTTCCATCTGAGCAGTTGTAAGCCCCACATAGTACCCTAAGGACCTCCGGTGGTGGCCTTTGCCAGTGGAGATCTAGGCTTGGGGCAGGGGAAGGACGCCTCCCAGACCTGTCCTCAGTGCCACACCTCCCATCTCACGTGGAGAAAGGAGAATGGCTGCAGTGACATCCACTCGCCAAGTCCGACAGGATATGTTGGCAGGCTTTTACAGGCACGGCCGTCTGTTCTCAGGCCCGCCGCCGCCGATCTGTCATCATCTCCCGTCCCCAGTTGCTGTGTATGACTGTTAACAGGTGGTGGCAGGGAGGAAGTGGCAGCAGCTCGGGCTGGAGTCCCTGTTTATCCCCGGGCTGTGTACAGCCTGCTCAGGTCCTCCGGAACCAGGCACCATGGCAACCAGGATGATGTCAGACCCACTGTCTCCATGGAAACCAGCCATGGTATTTGGGTCAACCAGACAAACACTTCTGAGACCCTACCAGGAGGCATTCTGGAACCCCGGTCCACACAGTGCCCCAAACTCCGATACCACTCAGCTGGGATCACCCAGGATTCCAAAAGTACTCTCCTTCTCCCAAACCAGCCTCTGACTGCCTTATTAGGAGGTTCCTTCTGCTGTCCTTTCTCCAAACCTCTCGGCTGGGTTGTCATCAGCCTGTAAGAAAACCCACCTCGGCCCACTCACCCAAGCCCCCCTTTTCTTTCTTAGTCTGCCCCCAGGCAGGAGGCAACAACAACAACATCCTGTGTGGACTGTCAAGAAACCCTGGTGGTGAAGCTCCTGGCTGCTGGTCAAAAGGTGGGCAGTTCAAGCCCCAGACTCTGCTCTGTGGGAGCAAAGCGTCTGCTCCCTGGCAGAGTTCCGGGCTTGGACGCTCCGTGGGGCAGTTCTACTCTGCCCTACAGGGCTGCTGTGCCTCACAATCACCTGTAACGCAGGAGGTTTGGCTTCTTTAAAAAGTAGGATGGTCAGACTTCTGCTATTTCTAAATGATAGCTAAAGGGGGAGCTCTCCCACTCTGCACAAGCTGGGAAACCTTACCAATTCCAATTTCAACCCCTCCAACAGTTGTGGTCCCAAACTCCCGGAAGCAAAGGGCCTGGGGGCACAAAATTTGCCCAGGAGTCCCACAGCCAAGTTCCTGTTTTGGAAATGTCTGCGGACGGTCCCCCTTCCCCGGCCCGGAAGAGACCAGCAGGTCTGTGACCCCGGGTAAAGCCCCGTCCCTCGCGAGTCCCGCCCTCCCTGCCCTTGACCCTCCCTCTCGGGGTATCTGTGGTCCCCTTCCCGGCGGGGGCACTACCTGACCCGGCTTCGGTCTTCCGCTGAACTTGTTGCTGCCTCCCCTGGTTTCCAGCCCGAGAAAGAAGGGGAGTCATGTGGCCAGTGGCTGACCAATGGCAAGTCGGCTTCCTGCAAGGGGCGGAAACTTTTGGCCAATAAGCGCTGGAGTTTGGAGCCGAGGGTGGGACTGCACAACCCTTAAACCTGCGCTTAGCCTCCTGTGGTGGGAACCTGGGGTCCCCAAAACTGAATTTTGGGCCACCTCCCCTCCTTTCCCAAGAACTGCCAAGTTTTTAAAGGAAAGACCAGGAACAGAGGAAGGCTAAGAGTGGTGTCTCCTGGGACAAGCACACAGGGGCCAAGTTGGCCCCAAAATAGGCCGTGACAGCTGCAGGAGGGGGGGAGGGGGAGGGCAGGGGAGAGGCGACCGGCGGGTGGCAAATTGCGAACTTGCAAATGGGCCGCCTGCCACTCTCCGCACTCCAATCCATTACAGTTTAAGGAAGGGGATGCCACGGCTATTTTAAAGCACGAGGGGCCTCCAGTGTCCCCCCCCCCCCCAAACCTAACGTTAAGCCGAACGCAGCTCCTCCCCAGCCCCTGGCACTACACTGGATGGAACAACTGGCAAAGGGGGGTGGTAAGCCCAGAAAGGCTTCCATCACGCCCCTCCCAGAAGCCTCTGGGTCAAAGCGCTTCCTGGCTTGGGGCCTGACCCAGGAATGTGCTCAGAACAGAAACCTAGGCCCTTCTTCACAGCAGGGACACTACCCCTGCCCTCTGGCCACACACACCAGTCAGTTCTGGGGCGGACTCCCCCTACCTTCCCACTCTGGGGGAATGAATGCCCACCCTAAGTCACCCTTCTATGGGACTGTGGCTCTTTCGGGATTTTTTTGCGCATAAAAGCAAGGAGCCCTTGTCTGGATTTTCAAGTCATTTTATTAATCCAACCGTACAAAACACTCCCCCACATCTCTGTCACCCTACTTTCTTTCAGGAAGTAGTGGAGGGAGAGAGCGAAGACACCCTGCAGCCCCAGGGCCTCCTCTGTTGTTTTTTTACAAAAAGGGGAGGGGGGGTAAACAACACAAAAGTATCAACAGATAAAGGGGCAAACAGAAACACAAAGTTGGGCGGCAGGGGGCCGTGGTCTGTTCTCATGGCCCAGGTCTGCTCTCCCAGCCTGAGGCTGCTGGCTCCCTGGCAGATCACTGGGTTCCCTCCGTTGTCTAGCCTGGGAGGGAGGGGGACACAGGGGGTGGCCTCTGCCACCACACCTTGTGCTTGGAGACCACACTCCCGCCCGCCCTACCCCCACCCCAGTGAAGAATGGAATGGGCAGAGCTGTAGGGATGAACAGCTGGGGATGTCAGCTCAGCCCCTGGGCTCCTCTCTGGCAGCCAGTCCTTAAAAAAGAAAAAGCAAATTAAGCCCACAACTGGGCATTGGCTGAGAGGAAGAACTGCCGGACGACGGGACGACGGAGCCCAAGACATGAAAAGCCCAGCAAGGGCCAGGAGCACAGCCAGGTTCTTGGACCTTTTAGGACCATGACCGTGGGGCTCCGGCCGTGCCCAATCCCCCACCCACCCCAAGGCCTTGGCAGGGCCTCCCTTGGGTCCCAGGATCGGGCTAGGAAATGAGGTATGAGGGCTCTGCCCCTTTTCAAGCTTTCCTTCAATCAGGCCAGGGAGGTGAGGGTAGAAGGCGCCACAGCTGAAGAAAGACGCAGGGGATAATGTGCAACACATGGGCACGGGGGTGAGGGTGGGGGGGCCTGGGACCCCAGGGTCCAGACTTCTGGGACAGTCCAGACTTCAGCTATCCTGGCTGGTCAGAACACATATCCCACTTTTTTGGCAAAAAAAAAAAAAAAAATCCCAAGAACAAAAAACAAAACCACGTGGTCATTAGGGGCTGAGCTGCATGAGGGGCTGCTGGGGACAGAGCAGTGACTTTGGTATGAGGGAGGTCCGTCCTGTCGCACCTCTTACCTACTGTCTTGAAGCCCAAGTCACCAAGAACTCTCCAGCTCCTATGAGCTATTTGGTTCTCGGCGGGGAGTTGACCTCGAAGGAGGCAAAGGGGGAAGTGGAAAGGGGGGGTGGTGGAGTCCCATGTTTGCCCTAGTGCCCTCTCACAGAGCCCCCAGGGAGGACTACTATGGGGACGAAGAGACCCCAGCTCTTCTGGCCAGAAACTTTGATGCCAAAAACTCAGGCTGGCGCCACAGCATTCAATACAGGCACAGTGTCAGCGGGCATCCAACACCCTCGGAGGGGACACCCCAGCCCTCCGGGCTCTCCTCTGGCGGCCACAGCCCTAGGCCTCCGGAGACAGCCACCAAGAGATAGATGGCTCTGAGCTGCAAGACTTTGATTTCCGGGACCTCGGTAGATCTCAGCTGCCAAATTGCCAGAAAAGTCAGCGATCCGGGCCCTCTTCGACCTGCCCGTCTCAGATCCTTTTCTGCCCCCATGGGAATGGGAGGCCCCTGGAAACAGGGACCCAGAGCCAGACCCGGAAACAAGCACCCCACAAGGGCAGGGAGGGACGTGCGCACTTCCCCGGGCCACCACCACTGCGTCACCCGTCGTTGGCAGCCACCAGCTGCCCCATGCCCTCTCGGATGTAGACGGACTGAATCTCCTTGGTCTTGAGGCAGAGGTCGCAGGCCCAGACAGCAGAGGCCTCTGTGGTGAGCAGCCCGTAGGCGCTCTCAGTCATGCCTGTGCACTCCCGGTGGAACCACTTCTGGCACGAGGCCTCACACAGGATGGCGTCCTGGTCGTCATTCACCTCGCTCCGACAGGCACCACAGGGATACACCAGGCCTGGGGGCGGCTGGGGCCCTGAGCCCCCTCCTGCTTTGCCAGGGGGTGCCAGGCTGTTGGCATCCGGCGTGCCCCCACCCCGCCCACTGCTGTTTGGGGGGAAGCTGGGTTGATTCCCATTCACCGCAGCAGCCGGGGAGCCCGAGTGGGGCTCCTGGGGAAAAGCGGTGGGGGCAGGTGGGTTTAAGGGCTTTCCCCCATCCTCACCACCAGGGCCAGGGAAGCCGGGGTCTGGGCCGGGAAAGGGGCTTGTGTTAGGTGGCAGGCTGGGGAGCCCCTGACCAGGTCTCTGGAGAGGAGAGGGGCCAAAAGGTGCTCCTGGCTGGGCAAAGCGCTGGGGGAGTGGAGGGCCCAGCTCCCCTCTGGGAGGCTGCCCCATGGTGGGGGAGATCATGGGGCCAAATCCTCCCACGGGGCCTGCCATCATCTGCCCACTAGGAGGACTGAAGTTCTGACCCAGAGGTTGGTTGAAGGGTTGGCTGGGAAAGTTCATGTTGCCTGGGGGTGGGTAGCCAGGGCCCTGGGGGGGCATGTTGAAAGCAGGGCCCATAGGGTTGGGAGGGAAAGGAGGGGGCTGCCTGCGGAGAGGCTGGGGACCCCCTCCGCCCCCAGCGCCATAGCCTGGGGGTACCTGGCCAGCCATGCCCCCCTGTACTCGGAAGCCCCCAAAGGGCACAGGGCTGCCCAGGAAAGGAGGCGCTGCAGCCCCCACTTTTGGGGCTCCAAAGTCATCCTCAAAAGGGTTGGACGCAACCAGATGATCCACCATAGGAGTCGGGGGCGGCGCAAACTCCGTCAGATGTGAGTATGCAGGGCCCTGCGGGAGGAGAAGCAGAAAAGAGGGCAGTTGAGCACGATGCTGAGTGAGGCCCGCACAACACTGGGAGGAAATGTCAGTCCAGGAGGCGGCGGCAGCTCAGAGCTTGAAGCCAGACTGTCTGAGAATGCAACAGGCAGGGAGAGGAAGCCTGCGAGCGCGGCGGGCATGTGTTGAGCCAGCTCTGAGTTGGATGACCTTGCAGCAGGCGCTTACTTTTTCCACCTTCAGATTTCTCATAGGAAACATAGGGCTAACGCCTCTCCTCAAAGCCTTCAAAGTAACAGCACCATCAATGGCCCCTAGCCCCAAGTTCAATAAATGGCAACTGTTATCACTGGGCACAGGCACCAGCCAAGCAAGAGAAGCAGAAGGGAGAGGGGCTATCACCCACCCCCTTGCCTGGTGAGCTCTTCCATCAAAGCATCTCTTGAACAAACAAACAGTCCAGGGTTCATCATCTAGCTGAATCCCACTCATGACCACCACCACCAGCACGTCTCTGGTGGGTTCCCAGGTGTGTGACTCTTGTACTACACTTGTGTTCCCTCTCAGAGTGGGGGTGGTTTCCAACTGCTGACCTCACAGCTAGCAGCTCCAAGTGTCACTACGGTGCCACGGGGGTGGCTCCAGCATCTCTTGGAGAGGATTTCTCCGAGAATTTACAATGAAGTTGAAGTAAAGGGCCTAACGTGGGGCGCAAATAGATATGGATGTGGCAACGTGCTGAGAGGTTGCTTCCCAACCCTCCCTCCCCCCCCACCCCAATTCAATCATTCACCTGAGTATTTGACTTCCTTCGCTTCTTTTCGGGGCTCTTCATTTGCAGACCTGGAAGAGCAGCACAGGGCAGTGGTGGGCAAGGTTTCTCCAACCTCCTCCCCCAGGCCCTCCCCGGAGGAACTCCTGGAACTTTCATGGGATGCCCGTCCGTTTACTGACCCAACACGGCAGGCGATGGGCTTTCAAACGGCCTTGTGAGCGGGGCCACACTCGCAGCGACTTCCTGACACTCTGACTCCACGAGACTCCCGAATTCTGTGCACCTCCAAACTCCGGGACCCCCGCCCAGGGGGCCTTGACCCACCCACTCTCCATCCGAGCCCTCCTCCAGCCTGAGACCCCCTCATCCTCCCCACCGACTCCCCGC
>NW_022111325.1:1662895-1666184 GCF_000313985.2 Echinops telfairi
GCCGACCCTGGCCCCACCCTCCGGGCCTGCCCGTAACACGAGCCGCCGGCAGCCGGCGGGGCCCGAGCGGGCGCGGCCAGGTGGGTCGGCGCCCGCCCCGACCGTGCCCACCGCGAACAAAGGCCCCAGAGGGGGGCAGAAGACGAGGCCGAGGTAGAAGAAATACGGACTTTAATAAGGATTATTTCCCTTTGGTATAAGGTGAGACCCGTGAAAACATCCAAACGAAACACGGACCGAGCCGACCCCCGTATCCGCAAGGCCCGCTGCGAGCCGAGCCAGGGCCGGGCCACAATAAATAGCTACCTGCAGGCTTGCGTGTGCCTGTCCCTTCGTGAAACCTCAACTCGTACTTAGCCCAACGCCTGCCCGCTGCCAGCTGGCCTCGGCGGCCAGGGGGCCGCGCTTCCTCCAGTCCCAGCTCCAAAGCCACTTTCCTCCGCCTGGGGTCTCCGGTAAAAAAAGATAATGCTGCCCCTCCCGACTGCCTCACAGACCAGGGTGAGGAAATGCCAAAAGTTGTAAAAAGGGCTTTGCAAAGTTGGAGAGGTGATTACATAAACAGAATCGATTATAATAATTTTGTGCTCCAGAATAAGCCATGTAAAACAAAATCAGGAAATGTCCATCTACAGCCCTAAAAACCAATGCATATAAAATATAAAGTAAAAGCAGATCCAAATCTCGAGATGGCCTTTGGGGATTGTCTACTGCTTTAGTCTTCCTACCCGATCCCTCCACCACAAAAATCCGCTTGGGAAAATCTGTGCCCACCCACTGCTAGTACCACCCAAAGCCTTAATGGTACCTACCCAAGTCTACCACCATGCATGGCCACCCTAGACAGTTTGCTGGGGTGCAAATCTCTTAAGGGAGCAGACAGCCTCATCTTTCTCCTGAGGAGTCGCTGGTGGGTTTGAACTGCCTACTTGGGGGTTAACAGCA
Source organism: Echinops telfairi (assembly GCF_000313985.2). Classification (NCBI taxonomy): domain Eukaryota; kingdom Metazoa; phylum Chordata; class Mammalia; order Afrosoricida; family Tenrecidae; genus Echinops; species Echinops telfairi. The sequence goes on from NW_022111325.1 coordinate 1,663,841, forward strand.
ACCCAACGCTTGCTCTTCCCCCGTCTCCCACCCTTCTGGCAGATGGAGGCTGGGCAGAAGCTGCCAGAAGAAGGGCTGCCCTTTGGCTGTGGAGTATTACGTGCATGCAACACGGGAGGGGGTGGAGGGGTTATGAAATGTATATACAGACCCCGTCTGTGAGGGGGCTCCCGGCCAGGAGGCACTGAGCAAGGGACGGGTCCATCTCCCCCCTAGCCGGGAGAGGGGCGCTGGGACCCTGACTTTATATGGGTTGCATATCCCCTGAGGGGACAGCTACTCTTCCTGCCTGTTCTCCCAACTCACAATGGAGGGACTGCCTAGTAAGGCAAGGACAGTCCCGAAGCCAAGGTGTCCGGGACCCAAGTCCAGACCTCAGGGACCCAAGGAGAACTCTTTGTATAAAATATCTTCAGACCTAGGAGGTGGTCAAAGGCACAACGTTTAAACACTGGGTGGGGGAGGGGGGGAGGGGAAGTGCCCTGAGCCCAGGGGTAGACCAAAGGTATGACTCATTCCCCCTTCCCTGGAAGGATGACAGCTCACCACAGGGCATTTTCTAGCACAAAGAGGTGCTGCCTAGGTCTCAAGCACCCACCTTCCTGGGGAAAGGGGTTACAGATTGGCACAGGCAGGCCCAGGGAAGGAGGCCACTCTGTACAGTAATACTTTGGTGAGGTTGGGGGAAAGCAAGGCTCTGCCCGAGTCTCCTGACTTAAACCCGCTCAGCCAGCCGCTGAGCTCATGTGTCCACGCCACGGCCAGCTCTAACCCAAGGCCACGGCCACAGAGCTAGAGGTCCCGAGAGTCCCAAACAGGGCAGGCGGGCTTGAGGGCATCCTCAGGGAGATGGCATCCAGATGGATCACAGTTTCCGCTCCACAGGCTGCTGGAGACAAAGTTCGCTGCCCGCCGAGATGATGGGCAAGTGATTGTCCATGTGGTAGCTGATGAGATGACTGACGCTGTCAAAACGGTGATCCTTTGTCCGTACCTGGGGAGGGAAGGAGGGAGAGGGGAAGAGGTGGAGAAGACACCAGCATCCAGGGTTGAGGAAGCTAGAATACTGAAGAGGGCTGAGAAGGAGAGAGAGGTGGCATGGGGCTGGGACTAGCTGGTCACTGAAGCTGCTCTAGGAAGACAGCGGGCATGAGCAGGGCAGTGACCCGGGGAAAGACAAAGCAGACATCAGCTCCAGAGCCATGGCACTGAGGGGCATCTGCTCCTGCCTTACCCTAGAGGAGGCTGGCACGTTCTTGGAGGAGGCGGCACAGGGAGAAAAAGATGTGAAGTTGGCAAAGCCGGTTAATGAGATCAAAGTTGTAAGGGGCAGAGTGAGGCCAGCACAGACAGAAGAAAGATGGGTGCTGGTCTGAGTCTCCAATCTGGGGAGCGGGAGAGGACCCCCCAAGTACTGCAAGAGGAGGCTTGAAGTCTAGCCTCCATCTGACCAAGTACCAACCACCTTTCCAGTGTGGTGTGTGATGTGCCCAAGAGGGGCTCAAGCGAGATGACCACCCAAACTCCTTCAACCCTCAAGGGCTGAATATTCGGGGCTTTGAGGGCTGGCTCTCGGGTTTAGGGGTGTGAGAAGAGAAGGAATCCTAAGCTGCTGGAGAGGGGGCACCAGGCTCTCTGAAGAACCAGAGTGCCCCACAGGGAGCATCTCGGGGGCATGACTGAAAGAACAGAAATGCATTGGGAGGTACCATTCCTTCCTACACCGCCCCATACTCACCACACCCTCAGGGTCCACCAGCAGCAGGTGCTTGGGCTGCCCACTCTGCAGGCCGGTGAGCACATACTGGCCCGGCGTGGTGGTGCTCTCCCGAACCAGGAAATCTCCATTGAGCTGCAGCAGCGCCTCGGCCTCCCGCCGGCTCAGCTTCCCGTGGAACCAGGGCTCCCCTCGGAGCTGCTCAGCCATGGACACCAACTGGGGAGGCGGAGGCCCCCGGAGTGCATCTTCAAAGGGCTCTGCAGGTGGAGAGGAAGGACCAGTAGATACAGCTGGCACAGCACACAACCCAGGACCCAGACACGCAGCAAGGGGAGGCCGGGAAGGAAAGAGCAGATACCTGGGCAGAAGAGGGGAACCCCAGAGGGAAGATGGGCATGCACAGTGGGAAAGGGGCGCTCACTCATGTCGAAGAGATCCCGAGGCGCACTGCCATTGACGGCAGGGTTGGGAGGCCCGCCCCCGGCTTGCCGGGCCTTGTCTAGGTTCTGGACATTGACGTAAGAGGGATCATCAAAGAGCTCTCGACCTGCTGAGGAAAGGGGGGGCTTTACTGAGACTCAGACTCTGGCCCCTATACCTGTAGCACAGCCCACCTCCACTCCC
>NW_022111325.1:1666783-1676641 GCF_000313985.2 Echinops telfairi
GTCTAGGTGAGAAGATTTCTCCAAGATCATAAAACTACAGGGTGTGGTGGCAGCAAACCTGTGAGGTCTCGGTTCAGGTTTGACTTGAAGCTCATGCCCCATACTGTCTCCCAAGGTGGGGGAGAGGGTGAGGAATCATGCAATCTTTTAACCTCAATACGTCTTGGCTCCACTGTTTGTCCCTCCGGGCCCAAGTTGGCACAAGTAGGGATCTCAGGGAAAAGATAGCCTCCCTCACCTCCTCGGGGCAGGAAGGGCCAGAGAAATGGCAAGGCAGAGAGAGGGGTGGGCCGACAATGAAAAGGCTGGGTCATCAGGAATGCAGCTCTATGGAGGGTACAGGGCCTCCAAGCCTTTCCTGTGACGATGGGCCACAGGAAGCATAAGAATAGCAGGAAGTGGGAAGGAGGGGCATACAGGTTACTTCCTGCCCCCGGCCACTGAGTGCAAGTATGGGAAGAACCAACCCACTTTCCCAACTAGGTGAGGCCCCAAGAGCTGCCAGCCCCCTCCTCGTCCACTCACCTGTCGTGGGGGGTGACCAGCTTGGGTGGGTTCCTGAGGTACTGTTTGAAGCGCAACTCAAAGGCCTGGCCAATGGTGCTGATGACATCCTGGGCCAGCCCTTCAGGACACTCCAAGATGTGGCAGGCTGGGGGCACAGCAGAGGCTGTCAGTGAGCTCTGGCGGGGCGGGGCAGGGGTGGTGGTGCCAGAGGCAGCATGGGCAGGGGTTCACATCTTCCTCAGCAAGAGTCCCTGCTTTTCTCTACCCCAAGCAGGAAAAGAAGACGGTAGTCCTGCTCACCTGCCTCCGGGACAGCCGGCCCCACCCAGTGCTCCCCCACTGCGCCTCACCTCTCTGATTCACGGGGTCTTTGGCAACATAGGCAACATATTCAGCTGTGTCCTGGTGAGGGCGGAGTTGGAAAAGACCATTTAGCTAAATTTTGCACCCTCCACCCATCCTGGCCCCCAACCCGATTCTTCCAACATGCCCTTGCAAGTCATGCCCTGTCTAGCTCTTTCTGCCTGTCCCACCACCTGCACGGGCTTCCCTACTCACCGGGTCCCCGCCGGATGCAAAGGAGATGGACTGCATGTGGTGGTTGGCGATGATCTGAGGGGCAGGGTAGGGGACAGGGAGGGAAGGAGTGACACGTGCTTCAGGAAGCCTCAAGATCCCCCGACCCTGGTCCACCTCTCCACTCCCACGCTCCCGCCGCCCTTCTCATAATCTCCTGGGCACCAATGCCCTCTCCTAGCTTTTTGCCTTCATGCCCAGACACCCACACCAACCTGTTTGCAGTCAGCCGCCATGAGGTTGAGGCTGCTGGTGGAGACTGTGAGTGTGATTGGCATCCCGGCAAATTTCAGGTTACTCCTCCCCAGGATGGAGCTGAGGGGGCGGCTACAGGGCTAGGAAAGGCCTGGGGGTCAGAAGCTGAGGGTTCCCAGCCACAGGACACGACACCTCTGCCTTTTGGCCTTGTCTCCACGTGCCCTCCTGTCTTCCTCCTGCCCCTCCCTCCATGTCGCTCAACAGTATCCCGAGCCCCATCAGCCCCAGATACCTTTCTCCTCCTCGTGGCCCCCTTGGCACCCGGCACAGCCTCACACACCAGACTGATGGCCTCCCTGGGGAAAGAGGGGGACTCAACTCCAGGGCCTGCATCCCACTCAGCTGGGGCTGCCACGGGCTGCGGGCGGGGGAGGCCAGGCCAGCCGCCCAGAGCATGCCGGGCTCTTTGTCGTGGCGGATTGAATTAAGAGCTTTAATATTTGATGACACGGAGCGGCCACTTCCTGGCTGATTGAATTGGGTTAGGGCCTCAATGACTACAGCCCCACTCCCTTCCAGCCACTCCATATTCTGGTCCCTTCCCAAAAGCCGCAGCCACCTCAATCTGTCCCCACTTTCCACTCAAGCCCCAGCTGCCAGCTGCCGTGGCCACCTCCCTGACATCCCCCGAGGCTGGGGAGGCATGGAGGGTCCAGTCAGAACCCCTACTCAGGCAGACTTGCTTCCTTCTCAGTCCAGGCTACCACCCCGAAATATGACACTTCCAGCACCCTAACCATATGGCCCACCCACTCGCCACTGACCTGGTGACTTGAGTCCGGGTGTTGAAGTCCAGGGCACGCATGGACTGCAGGACCTCCACACAGCCCATATACTAAGGAAAGGATGGGAGGAGGGGGCAGTCAGCGACTTCCCCCCACCCTTCACAAAGAGCCCCAGGCCTGTTCCCTCCCTCCTCAGTGAGAGGGCCCTGAGGGAAGGACGCTGTGTGGGCCACCACCCACACCACGCAAGGCAAATGGAGGGGAAGGAACAGAAGGGCAGCGCAGAGGGCCCCTGCATCTGGGAAGAGAATTTGGAGAGGAGGGCCAGGCCTGGGGTGGGGTGGAGACAATCCGGTGACATCTCCGAAAGGGGGAGGAGACTGGAGGGGCGAAGCCACTCTCCCCAACCCTTCCTAGGGGTTTACCCTGTACCCGGCATCTCGCTGAGCGCCAGGGGTGGAGGCGGGGAGGCAGCTGAAGGAAGCCCCTGCCCCACAGAGCAGGCGGGGAAGGGGCTACGGCACAGGAGGCAGGTTTGAGAGAGGCGATGGGAGGCAGCCACTGAGCCCACCAGGAGGGGCTTGTTGGGGAAGGGCAGGGCAAAGACTGCAGTGGGGTCGGGTGAGCGGAGGGGCTGGGAGCCGGGCAGGGAAGGAGCGGGCGGCGCGGAGGGCGGAAGTTCACTCACCCGAACCAAGTAGGAAACCCCGGGTCCCATGACTTTGTCGTTGGGATGCAGCCAGCCCCGCGTGGGCTTGTTGACAAAGCTCCCGTGGCGGGTCCACTCCTCGCCCCCCAGCCGGCCCCCCTCCACCCGAGTCCTGCGCCCGCCGCCGCCACTCAGCTTGTTCATGTCCTGGAGGAGAGGCAGGGGGCCCGAGTCCGGCACGGCGGCCCCTGAGGTCCCCTCCCCATCCTCGGCTGCCCGTCCTGGCTCCCCTCTCGGCCCCAGGCGCCCCCCAGCTGGGTTGGCCAGCTTCAGGTTGCTCATCCGGGGGAAGAAGGAGCACAGGGTGGGGGTGGGACTGTCGTCCCCGGGCAGAGGGGGCAGCATGGGCCCGAGGGATGAAGCCGATGGGGAAGGCAGTTCCTCCGGGGGCGTGGACCCAGAGGCCCCCTCCTCCAGCGATGACAGAGACTCATTCCGCAGGGGGTTGTACTTGGGCTTGGGGGGTAGGAGATCCATGGCTGGCGGGAGCGGGGTACTGCGGCCCGGCCCGGCCCCCCTGCCAGTCAGGGCAAGGGGGCCAGGCAGGGGGCATCCCCAGGCCCTTAGCCTGGCCGACCTCTATAGCCCAGGAGTCTCAGGGTCCCCGGGAGGGAGAGAGACAGGTGGCTTCGCTGGCCCAGCTCAGACCCAGGCAGTATAGGGACCCATCCCCGCCCAGCGTGGAGCTGCTTCTCTGCCCGGAGCCCAGCCGAGCAGGCTGGACCCCGAGCTGCTTAGCTCCTCCCCAGGGGCGGGGAGTCGAGGAGCGAGACCAATCCCGAGGACAGTGCTGACTCACAGGCTCAGAGGGGCTGAGCCCCCACTGCCCTGCCGCCCCAACCTAGAACCCTCGCTAGGGCGAGGAGAGCCACGCCCCCTCCTCCTCCACCCCCAAACAAACCACCAGTCATCTGGGGAGGAGTCCTGCGGGAGAGCAGAGGAGACCTACCCAGCCGGACCCGGGCAGGCGAGGGGGAGCAGGAAGCCGGGGGAAGGGAGAGGTGTGGTGGGGGAACTAGGAGAGAGGAAACAGCGACAGCTGGGGGTGGGAAGGGAGGGGACCCCTGAGCTCAGCACTTGCTTTCCTGTCCTCCAGCCCAGGCCACCCCCGACCGCTCCTCATAGCATGCGGTGGGGCAGTGGCCCCAGGGGGCCTGGGCCATTAGCCTCCTCAGCTAGCACAGCTGAGGGCTGGATGGACAGACGTGGGAAGGGAAAGAAGCGGTCCCCAGTGGGTGGAGAGAGGGACCAAGAGAAAGGCAGGGCGAGTGCATGGCACCTACCAAGCCCGAAGCAGCGGCCCAGAGCCAGCCACTGGCTCGGCCCCTTCCTCAGGACTAGTGAGCAAAACGCAAGCTGTCAGCATGAGAACCGGAGCCCCTCCGGGCTCAGCTCCAAAGTCAGCCAAATAGATCCAGACCCCTCCCTCTTGCGGTGGTGACTGGGAAGGGTCCCCAGGGTCCCTCGGACCAGGTGTGGAGTCTGGCTGGGGGAAGTGGGGAGCGGGACTGTTCTCCAAGAGAAGTGGGAGGCACAGGCCACAAGAGTTCGAGAGGGCAGGGGACAGATGGATGATAATAAACACGAGAAAGGCTGCCAGAAGGGGGCCCAGACTATCGCAGGGAACAATCCCACCCTTCCCGCCACAGCTTCCCGCCACAGCTGTGCGTGAGGGGCCACAGAGGAAGTGAGGAAGTACCCCAAAACAAGAAGTAACCGAGACACACACCCCTAGGCTCACATCAGAATTACCCTACCTTCTGATTTGCTTCAGAAAATAAAAAGCAAATCATCGTATGATTATAGTGACTGAGAATACTGATCCTTAAAATGAGTTCCATACTTGGCTAACCTCTCCCATCTCCCCTTACTCCTCATCCCAGACGAGCTTGTCACTCCATCCACCACTCCTGTAAAGGAATTCTAGCACTCAATTCCCTAAGGCCCGAGCTTCCAGGCATTGACAGGATGAGAAAGAATTCTGCCACAGCCTTACAAAACACACACACACACCAGGATATCCTAAGTGACAACAGGTAGGGGCACTTGGAAGAAAAGAAAGAGGAAGCTTAGCTCCGAATTTGCATAGGGAGAATAGACACTGCCTACTGGGCATCCTGGTGATTGGGTACGAGGGCTTCGCAGCCCAGCAGGGAGGAGGAAAGAGGCGCGGGAAGCGGCAGGAAATGGCTGAAAGCCTCAGGAATGTTTCCAGTAGGAAAAGCGGGGCCGGGAGGAATGCCCAGACCAGAACGCCTCTTAGAGGGGATGGGAAGAGCCAGAGAAGTGGTGGGGGCTAAAGCGTCCCTTTAAAAAATTAAAAATAAAATAAATCAAACCGCCCAAAAGGGCAGTGCTCCCCACCCACACTGCACACGTTGGCTCCTGTCACACCCACATGGCAAACAATAACGAATCCACGGCCCTACCCTACTCCTGAGGTACAGGTACGATTTACAGCTGTTTGGGGGGTAGAGTTGGCCCTTCGAAGTGGGCTGGGATGGGAGGGAGGGGCGTGGTCATCTATGAGCAAGTCAACCACGCTCGGGGCAGCCCACCACAGGCCGGTCCAGACTAGGAGGAGTAGAGGAACGGGACGCCTCTATTCCTTCACTCCTCAGGGTTAGGGATGGGAACTCTGACTTCTCACCCTCAGGCGCGACAGCTCAGGAAAACTGAGCCTAAGGACCTGGGGGTGTATTAAGTAGGTGTAACTTTTGAGATTGAAGACAAAGCTTCAGAGGTGCTGATAACCTGGGTCCCCTAAGGATAAAAGGCCCAGGGGGGCGTGGTCCCTAGGACGTGTACACCGGAGGCTTCACGGAGAAGAGGTTTCTGGACCATTTAGTCTGGGACGCGAAAGGGCGGGGCTTCGGGGGCGGGGCTACTACGGAGGCGGGGCCTCAACGAATTCGAATAATTCTTAGAGGCACAAGATTTAGCCTTCAGGGAGATAGGCTTTTTGACAGACGGGAATTAGCGGAGAATTGTCGCGAAAAGGACGGGGCCTCGGCGACGTGGAGGAATGAAGCAAGTCTCCCGTAGTAAGGGTTTGGAAGGCAGCAAGTCTGGGAATGGTGGTTCCAGGAGAGCTGAGAGACCAGGTAGAATCAGGGACAATAAATAGAAAAATAAATCTGGGATGGGGGAGACCGACCCCTGGAGCTAGGAAACGTAAGAGAGCGCCCCTCGGAGGTGGGAGGTGGGACTTCCGGGGAGGGGGTCTCAGAGGGCGGGACTTACTAATGAAGACCGGAAGTGGGGTCCCGGGAGAGGGGTTCCGGGGTGGAGGTATGGGTCACCTAAGGAGAAAAGGCGTCGAGACTCACCAGGGCTGCATGGAGTCTCCGCACCGCACCGCGGGCCTATGTGGTTCCGGATTGCGCCACTGCTTGCTCAGGTCGCCGCTCCAACTTTCTCCCCAGACCCAGCCTCCCTGGAGAAACTTTATTGCACTCACTTCCGGCCTCACTAACCCCTGACCCTCTACCTCACAGTCCCTCTTTCACCCATCCCACTTTCCAAAATCCGCCAATGGTAGCGCGAGAACGCGCCGGCCCTTAGTGATAGCCAATAAAAGACCTATTTTTCACCCACGCTGGTTCTTGAGCAACGTAAGCCTTACCCTCCAATGAGAACCCCAAGAGGAAAAAGTCTAAGCCAATCGGAGGCTTGAAGGTGGAGCTGTCCCGCCTTGGACTACAGAGACCAATAAGAAGTGCGGGCGGTGTGTTTGAAAGCGAGGCCAAAGAGGGTGGGAGCGCGTGCTGCTGGGAGTTGTTTGGAGGTTGGCGGCGAGGGGCCGAAGTCCCTCCAAACGAGCATGTCGCACAAGCAGATTTACTATTCGGACAAATACGACGACGAGGAGTTCGAGTACAGGTTAGTGCCGGCGCGGGGGAACGAGCGAGGCCATACCCCGTGACAAACGAGCGCACGAGAAGTTAGTCAGGAGGCATTAGGCGACCGAGCCCGCGCATGCGCGAGGTTAACGGGAGGAGTTGGCGAGGCGCTCTGGGCATGCGCTCTGGGTGGGACGCGCCCGGGCGCGACGCTAAAGTGGTTGCAACTTTGGAAGCCTCTGTGGGCGTGGTCAGAGCGCCGGGGGCCTTCGCCCTTCGGGGCTTCCGAATCTCTGAACTTGCCACCCGTACACGCCTCCTCTTCCAAGATTGCTTTAGGGACCTAAGGCTTACTCGGGAGGAGTGGGAACTGCTCGCAGTCTGAGCGAGGCCTGGGGGCCGCGGGATGGCTGCCGGGTTTATTTTCGATTGGGTGCTGGCTGCTGGCGACCCTTGGGAAGCGAATTAAGGTGGACCTCAAAGATGGGAACTTTAGATTCAGATTTTGAAGAGCCTCTGGCTCTTCGTGGATAAGTGACCGAATGCTTATAGGTTTCAGGTGTTCTCCCCGGGCGCCCGACTGACAGCCTCTCAGCGAACGTAAAATCTGTAGGACATACTGAGACTCCAGAAGGGCGATGAATGCGATCCCAGGGATCTTTCAGGGAGTCGTGGGGACACTTGAGACCTGCAGAAGAAGGGGGGAAGATCTGGGAAAGCTTCCTAGAGGAACTTTCCTGAGATGCGGCTCGAAGGAGAAAACACCTCTGCCTGAAATCGTAGAAAGTGAGGGAGGACAAAGGAGTAACTCTGAATCGGAATGGCAGCACTCCCTGGTTTGCATCTTGCCTCTGCAATTCGGAGGACAGAACCCGGAAACCTGCTTTCCTTGGTGTGTCTCTCGCCGCCCACCCCAGCGGGGGTCCGGGGGTGAGGGTGCTGGACACTGGAGGGAGACCTCATATGTTGATGGATACAAAGACATCTTGATGCCAGGGCCTTGGGGAAAGACCCAGGCCATCGGTGGGCACCATTAATTTTGTCTTCCTCAGCTGCTTACACCTGAACCAGACTAAGACTATGCGCATAGCCACCTTCACGGGTTTAGGGGAAAGCCACTAGCTTCGTCCCTGGTGGTGCGCTGTACAGGGGTGGTTGGTCTCAGAGGAATGGGTGGTGGTGGTTTTAAGAGGAGGAGGTGGTGGGCGTGGTTTGTTGTTGTTGCTGTTTATGCATTGAGGCCAAACTTTGTGCCCTGGGCTTGTTGGAATGTAAGCTGTTTCCAGACCTCTTTCTAGCCCAGAGAGAGCATTTAGTACCTTTCCATGTTGCAAGTAGCATCCAGGTTAACCTGATTCCAAATCAGTCCGGTTTTTTTTACTGTGAAGAGACTAATCCTTAGGTTGGGAAGCATGGGATTTTCCCAAAAGACTCCTGGCACAGCCCTTCAGAATTGGGAAAATGAGATTTTGGATGGATGTTAAGGACTTAAGAAAGACATTTCTGTTTGATTTGCTGAGGTGCACCCAGGAATCCCTTCTTTACCAATCCTGCTCACCGCCCATCTGGATTAACCACTAGTATACTCCTAGGGCAGTGGTTCTCAACCTTCCTAATGCCTCCACCTTTCCATACAGTTCATGTTGTGGTGACCCTCTCCCCCCAACCATAACATTATTTTCGTTGCTCCTTCAAAACTGGTTTTACTACTGTTACGGATCGGGAGACCCCTGTGAAAGGGTAATTCGTCACCCCCCTCCCAGGGGTCAAGACCCACAGGCTGAGAACCGATGTCCTAGGGGGAAGAAACCAGAAGATTTTTAGTTCCATGACAATGTAATCAGCAGTGTGCAGAACTCAGGGTCTCGTCCCTTTAAATTACTGGTTAATTTTTACTTTTAGTCTAGTTTACATACCGTGGTCTGTGTTTATAGCTGCCTCTATCCCACAATACAATTGTATAAACTCACTGGTGTCAAACTGCCTCCTTCACTCCCGCTCCTTCCCACCCCCCACCCTCACCCAGTGTTTGTTTGCTATTGAATCCAACAAGCAAACCAATATTGACCAGGATGGCAAACAGGTCCCTTCAGGTCTGACCTCCTGCTGGGAAATGTCCATTTCTACCTCATACACTGAATCAGAGTCTTATAACAAGATTCCTTGGTGATTCTCACAGGGTCCTTGGGGATCTAGGTAGAATGTAGGCTCTGATTCAGTGTATCTGGAGTGGAAAGGCAGATGCTCAGTTGGAAGGCCCAGCACTGACTCCAAGACCCCGCCTCCCCGTGTTTCTGTTCCAGGCACGTCATGTTGCCCAAGGATATAGCCAAGCTGGTCCCGAAAACCCACTTGATGTCTGAATCTGAATGGAGGAATCTTGGCGTCCAGCAGAGTCAGGGATGGGTCCATTATATGATCCATGAACCAGGTCAGTGGTGCGGCCGGAAGCTGCTACACGGAAGGGAGACTGCATAACAGAAAGTGGAGGGTGTTACTTTTACTGGCCCCTTTCCATCAGCCATCTAGAATAACCAGAGTGACCCAAAGTAGAGTGAAGTATGGGGGGAGGGGAGCAGGAGGGGTGTTTGTGAGGCTACAGCCCCTGCTCCCCATTAGAGAGCCAATTCCTGGATGTATTCCAAATGAGCCAAGGGAAGCCTATTTCTTGGTAAGACACCAGGCACCCAGCTGCCAGGCAAAACTAATAAAGGACACCCAGGGCTGTCCAGAGTTAGCAGAAGACCTGATATTAACAATTCTGTACTTGGCAGATGGGCCCGACTTCTGGGTCTGCCGCTCAGGCCATATGCTTCATGATTCCATTACAGAACTCTGAGTGGGTGATGCCGGGGGGCTGGAGCGGGCTGGGATAGACTAGATCCTGTGCACCCAGAAGGTTGTGTGAGCCGTTCTCTCAGGTGTCACTCCCTCTTCCAGAACCTCACATCTTGCTGTTCCGGCGGCCGCTGCCCAAGAAGCCAAAGAAATGAAGCGAGCAAGCCACTTTTCAGCCTCAAGCTGTTCCAGCCTTCCTTTCTTGCTAACATCTCTCTAATAATGTTGCCTTCTCTGATGTTTCTCACTCTGATATTTAAAGGACGTTCCCCACACTGTTTGAATGTGCCGGTGCGTGCTTTGCCGCATGTGCAGAGCCACACCGCCCTGCCAGCTGTGCTCTGTGGGCCCCGGTCTCAGCTGCCCGTGTCCCCAGCAGCCATGGTGGGCTGTGTCCAGCAGA
>NW_022111325.1:1676993-1699100 GCF_000313985.2 Echinops telfairi
CAGTCATATATCGAGGCTCAGTTCTTCACTGGTAATAGGGTTTAGTTCAACATTCAGGTAGCTGATTTTTTGTCTACTTGGAGTAGGCTTGCTGTCAAACATCTACTAAAATCTATTTCACTTGTAATTGCCGCCCTAGGGTAGAGGTTACATAGGGACAGTCACCTTATGAAACACCTGAACTCAGTCACCGTGCTGCCTTTACTTAGCCTGACCCCAATGTTTGAAGGGCACATAAAAGCAGAGGGGGAGGTGCCTGGTGACTCTGTGGGTTAAGCGTTTAGTTGCTAACTACAAGGTCAGGCACTCAAATCTCCCAGAACTCAGGTTGGGAGAAAGAGGTTGACTGTTATCAAAACGAAATGCAACCTCAGAAGACCTGGATGGGGCCTGATGAGTTGAGCTGGGCTGGATGGCAAGGGTTCTGGTTTGGGATGAGGGCAAAGGGGGCCCTGGGAACCAGGCTGCCAGTGTACTTCAACTCCCATGTGGCCTAAGGACGCGGGCACACCTGGAGACTCAACGTGCGCTTGGTTGGGGGTTATCTTTAGTGGTTCTTGGGGCATTCGGATCATCTGTGAACGGAACTCTGAAAGTGTAGTGAATACGCACTGGACTGCGATCTGCAAGGTCAGCAGTTCAAAACCACCACCTGCTCCTGAAAAGACAGGACTTTCTATTCCAGTGAAGAGTTAGTCTTGGAAACTCACAGGGCAGTTCTCCTGTCCTGGAGGGTCACTGAGTTTGCATCAACTGGTGGCAGTGAGTTTGGTGGGTAGGGGGGGGTGGGCTAGAGATTGTTGGTCTGTGGTGTGGCTTGAATGTAGGTATTTGAAGCATTCATATGTAAGTGAAACCCCGGAGTGGCCCAAACAAAAATGGATGGTCACAGTTAACCCATAGGTTCTTGCTGATCTGTTTGCCGATTTCCTTCAGTAAACTCACAGCCATGGGAGCCCTGTGGAGCTATTCTGCTCCTTAGCAACTGGGCAAGCCGTGCTTTTTTACAGACCTGAGCACTGAACTTTGAGAAAACAATTATGGGCTGTATCAGTTGAAGAAAACTTTTCACCAATTATTATCTTCCCCACTGCCTTTAAAGGTGCTAGCACTGCGATGGTTCTCCCTCCCCATCTCCTATGCACATCTTCCTAGAGAAGCAGTTCTCCCAAAGTGTGGGCCCTGGGCAATCAACATCACCTGGAGAAGTATTAGAAATGCAAGTTGCTTTTTTTTAAACAGTTTTATTGGAACTTCATCCACATGTCATACAATTCAATCATAACAAGAAGAGTTGTACAATCATCACCACAATCAGTTCTAGAACATTTTCTTCCATGTAGTCATTGTTATTCATGTACCTTTTTTTCTAATTGTGGCAAAAATATACACATCAGAACTCTCTCCAATTCCACAACTCCCACTTGCATAATTCAATGCCATTGATTATGCTCTGTTGTACAACCATTATTGATATCCCTTTCCAAATTACTCTACCACCATTGATAGAGACTAAATGCCCCTGTGCAACAACGCGTTGCCCTTCTCTTCTTGGGTCTATGTGCTGCTGACGCGAGCACTTTCCCCGTCACTTGTGGTCAAGTCTGGGTTCTCTTTTCTCCCTGTGGTTTTCTTGATACAGTGATCACCACATAGACACTTCCATGGTTAAATCACTTTTAAGAAGAGTTGTGTATACATCATCACAATCAGTTCCAGTGTTCTCTCATGCATTCATTGTTCCCCACGTCCCTTCACCCTCTCTATCTACTGCCCCCACTCCCCACCACCCCACCAGACACATCCCCAATAAGCCATTGCTTCGGTTATTATCTCTATGCATCTACTCCTGTGCTTTACAAACTGGGAAACTCAACTGAAACACTAAAAAACAAAAAATAAAATGACAAGGATAAAGTAATAATAATATAAAGATAAAAATAACAAGTAAGAAAGGACCACCATCAATATTTGAACAGCCAGGGAAGAAATTTTTATCGTGAAACAAGCGAGAAATACTTGGGCCTAGAACAAATTCAGGTTGGGTCAAGAGCAGAGTCAACTCATGGAGAGCAAATGTTTTCAGAATGACGAGGGCAACGAATGTACAAATCTGCTTTACACCATGGATGGATGGATTGTGATAAGAGTTGTATGAGCCTCCAATAAAATGACTTTAAAAAAAAGAGAGTCAACTGAACAAGTTTGATCTAGCATAATCCAGTTTACAAATGATCTTTGTCTGATAAAAGAGTTGTACAATCTTTACCACAATCAATTTTAGAACATTTTCTTCCCCGTACTCAATTGGTACGCATGTAATTTTTTAAATTCAATTTTGAAAAAAATATACACAACAAAACTTCAACCTGGGAGACCTAACCCCCCGCCCCCCAAAAAAAAAAAAATAGAAGGAAACAATAATGGGGAGGGGAAGTTAAAAGGGAACTGACGTCAAGGAGTTCAAGAAGGAAAAGAATGTTTTGAAACTAATAGTGGTGGCAATGTACAATACTGCTGGATATGATTGACCTGTGGAATGCTATCTATTAGAGTTCTACTGACCACCAAGCATAGTATCCCATAATAAAGTTCACAATAGTCTCTTTTGCAATGCAGGTCTGGGTTCCACCCTAGATCGACTGAACCAGACTGAGGCTTGGCCCCAAAACTTGTGAGCCAGCACTTCAGGTGACTCTGGCTCAAGCTTAAAGCCTTCACTTGTCCAGACCAGAGGGGATGGTCTGGACACTGTTAGTGCTCCAGCATCTCTTCCCCTTTCCAAACCTTTCCCCATCTGTAAAATGTGTCTGATCCTATCCGGAGGATTTTTTTTTTTTTCCTTTAAAAACTGTTGACTGTGAATTAGGTGAAAATTTAGCACAAATCAATTTTTCAGGCCATGGATGGCAGTTCCCACAATTACCATTACTCATCCCGCTTCCTTCCTGTGCTTCCAATTTCCATTCCACCACCTCTCCTAACCCTTCTGAACGCTCTCCCTAGGTAAATGCAGCCTATTAGGTCTCGAGTGGTTCCTTATCCTAAGGGGTGTGTCACTCTTCCAATTTAGACCTGTCTAGTGTTTGGCTGACCATTGAACCATGAGGGGTGAGCTCCATTTCAGACCTGAATGCTAGCTAAGAGAGTCTCCGGGGTTACACTAGTCTCTATCCTACCAGTAAGCCCAGGCAGGCTTTTCATGATTTCTGAGTTTCGTCCTGCATTTTTCTCCCACTCTATCCAAGACCTTCTAACGTCATCCTTTACAGAGTGGTTGGCAGTGGGAGCTGGGCACCATCTACTAACTAGAACACATTCAAGTTCTTCAGTTCTTCCGATCTCAGAGTAGCAGAAACTGATGCTCACTCGATCCATTAATCTAGTGATCCCATTGTTTCCACGTGTGTCTTATTGATGACATTCTTCTTTCCTTTCGACAGGGAGAGACCAATAGTTGCACCTTTGATGGCTGCTTTTAAGACCCTGGTCCTGACTCACCAAAATAGTACATGGAACATTTGTGGACTGTGTTGTGCCCATTGACCTTGGTGTCCCCAGACTATGATCCTGAGCTCCTGGGCCCTGTAATTCATTCCCTCAAGGTGTGTGCTTATGTCCAAGAAGTTTTCATAGCTTTACCCTCTGTATGCTTCCTTCCCCACATTCAGGGATCTATATCTACAGCATATCTTAGGACTTTTAGGAATATAAAACAAGACCAGGTGTGGCCAGGTAGCATGGCAAATACTGAGTGGATTTTAGACTCTTACTGTTCAAGGAATCCTTGAGTGCTCATTGCTAGTCAGAAGGTTGCTAGTTTGAAACCACCCCTCCCTCCGCAGAGGCCCATTGAGGTTGCCAGAGCTGGGATAGAGCTGCTACTCGGTATCCACCAGCAGCATCCAGAGCCTGTGAAAAGCTTATCTGAGTCCAAACAATTTGAATCAGATCTCTGTGTTAACTATATTTCAGGTCTGAATAGTAAGGTCTAAGAAGCACTTTCAGACCAGTTGCAACCAACATAGGGGTTGATAGGAGAACACAGAGTAGACACAAAAGGCATTCCCTACTTCCGGCCGCACGTGGTGTGCCTACAAGACCAATGATGGGGAACGGTGAGGTTAAACTAAGCACTCCTGGAGTAATTTAGGGGCGGGGAGGGGGAGAGAAGATTTTAGAGTTTTTCCTGTCAAAGAGGTTTAAACATTTTTATCATTAATACTAGACCCAAATGAAAACTCACCTACTCCAAGATGTCCCTACCCCATCAGCTTCCTTCTGACACCAGATTCAGCCCTTCACTCCAAAGCCTGGAATTGCTCATGGCTAATAAAAACAGCATCTAAACTCACAGCCACGGAGTCGATGCTGACTCATAACGACCCGCTGTGGGTTTCCAACACTGTCAGTGTTTACGGGAGTAGGAAGCCCAGTCTCTCTCTGCAGAATCACAGTGGTCCTGTAAGCACTTCACCACCAGAACTCCAGCATGTGCAAACAAACGAGTGCCAGATGGAGGTCAGAGAAGCCTCCCTGTGACTCCAGCACTGGAAGGAAAGACGGGCCCATCTCCATCCCTGATCCCAAATACAGTGGCTCCATGAAACGTTTCCTTAGCCAAAGGGGTGTAAAGAAGCAATTCCCCTTTCTTTATATTGTAAACAATTTTGGTTGTCCAGACCCAGAAAACCAACTACTAAACCACACCAGAGAATGCACAAAACCTAAACTGCCATTAACACGGAATAACAACAGCAGGATATTGTAATACACCATCTATATAAGTCAAACCCCAAACTCACTGCCATCGAGTTGATTGGACCAGAGAGACACAAGGGCAGAGGAGACTGCCCTTTAGGTTTTGGAGGTGTAAGTCGTGGGATGCAGAAAGCCTTGTCTTTCTCCCAAGGGTTGACCTGCTGACTCTGGTTAGCAGTTCACTGCGGAACCCACACACCCCTCACACCACGTACATAGAGTAGAAATAATGTATGTCGAAAGTAATCCAGGAAAGGAACTGGGTAACACCACTTTGCCTGCTCTAGTGCGTGCTGCCCCGTTAATGATTGTCTGCAAAACACTGAACACTAGCTCACCCTTTGTTCATAAAAGCAAGAACCCTGTTCAAATTCCTTATGGTCTGAAAACCGGCACTAAGGTAGGTCTTTTATAAAAGCGAAGTGGTGAAAGAGCTTTCAATTAACGGGGGATGCCTGTACCCAAGGTCCTTAGGGCACGACCCACCACAGCAGCTTTCTCTGCCCAGAACCTCTAGGCCCCGCCCCTGTACTTCCGGATAAGGCGGGGCCACGTGGTTCTAACTCGACATTGTTCCCGCCCACTGGCTAAAGCCCACGAGCGACAATCGACTTCACCAATGGGAATCCTGACAGCCTCTGAGTAACTGTCAAAGTAGCCAATTAGTATAAAGCAGGTGTGAGCCTAAGGCGGGACTCTGAGTACGGAAACTCCCTGGGGACATGAGGAAAGGCAAGGTCTGGCTAAGGAGCAAAAGAGGCAGGTGAGACCCTGGAAGAGTTCTGTAGTCTGGAGCCTGATGGGAGGAGAGGCGATTCCGGGCTAGAAAGGGTGCAGCGCCTGGAGGAGAAGGCGACTGGGTCGCGTTAGGGTCGGCGGGGGAGGGGGGTTGTATTTAAATACCTACGGAAGGGTAGCCACTTAAAGGGGCAGGTGCCCCGAGAGAAGAGACATTTAAAGGTGCAGGCACCTGAGACAGTGCAGGCCCTTGAAAGTGACAGGCTCGGCATAAAAAAAAGACATCTATTTAAAGGGGTAGCTGCTCGGGAAAGCAGGTCTTTTTAAAGAGACTAGAAGCAGGTTTGGAGGGCGTATTTAAAGGAGCATGAGCTGAGAACACGCTTACCAAAGAGCCAGGGTTAAAAGAGTCACTTGTCAAGGTAAGGTACAAAGGAAGCCTGAAAGGAACGTGCACTCCTGTTTTCCCAACCTGTCCTTCTCTGGCTCCAGGTTTGCTCCACCCAGGATCCCCTGTTGCCAGTCTATGGCCCCCAGTGTCCTGTAGGTCTGGCGGGATCCTTATGTTTACGACCCCTGTCTCGGGGTCTGGGTGCCCACTGGAGGGCCTGGCAGAGGGGAAGAGAAAGCAGGACCATGGCCTCTAGGGCCCCCGAGCCTCCCCCCGGGCGCAGCGTGACAGCCGGCATCATCATCGTCGGAGATGAGATCCTCAAGGTGTGTTTCCGGCAGAAGAGGTGGGGGGCGGTGGTGGTGGCGGCGGCGGTGGTAGTATTTTCATGCCCTGAGCACCCTGCCTGACAACTTGCGTGCAGAGGGCAGGTGATCCAGCGTGGGAGTCCCTTGGCTGCAGTCTGATTCTGGGTGAGTCCTACATGTTGAAGAAAACATGACCTTTGCCCTCAATGACTCGGTCAAAACCTTGTAGCAAGTCCCCACGTCTGCCAAGCTATGGCTGTTTCTCCAACCCCGTGAATGACAGGGAAGCAGGTCTAGGGAAGGTACAGATGCATGAAGCGTGCACTGAAGAATTCTGTCCACCTGGTTTGGAAAACGAGGCAGCACACCAGCATAGGGCTCCATGAGACAAGTCCACAAGGGACACACGGTACAGAGTGGCCCTAGCAGTCTTACTAGAGAGAGGTCATGGCCTCCGGGTCAGGAGTTGGGGCTTTCTTTCAAGGTGGCGGGTTCTTTTGTTGTTGGGTTTACCCCCAATGCTTTATTGTTTTTCTGGTGAATGTTTACATAGTGAACTGGCTCCCACTGAACACTTTCCATACAAATTGTTCTGTGACATTGGTTACAGTTCTCATAATGTGTCAGTATAGTCTCATTATTTCCATTGATCTCGCTTCCCTTCCTGGCCTTGCCTTCTCCGTCTTTGTTTGGGGTGAATGGCAATCATTTGGTCTCGGTTGGTTCATTATTTAAGGAACACCTTCTCACGGGGGATACTGTTTATTTTAGAGCCCCATCTATTGGTGGCAGCAGGGTTGCCTCCAGGGCAGTTGAAGGTGAAAGGGGTTCTTTTGGAGCCATCATCTGTCAGCCCAGTGAGTCTGGTCTTTTTAATGAAATTGAGTTTTGTTCTACATGGACTTCCCATCCTAACCTCCAAGTGTGTCCCTGGCAGAACAGTCTATAGTGGTAGCCAGGTACCCTCTAGTTCTTCCGGTCTCGGGCTCCGAGAGGCCATGGTTTGTGCCAACTTGTGGTCCTGTCGACCCCTTTCTTGCATTTGGGCGCTTGCATTCTCTTCCTCTAGATGAAGAGAAACCCATAGGTGTATCTCGCATAGGCTCCTTGCAAGTATTTAAGACCCTAGGCGCTTCTCACCAAACTGGGGTCTAGAACATTACCTTTGTGAACATGCTATGCCACTTGACCGAGTTAACAGATAGTAAGTTCTTCACGAGGGGCAATCAGAATGAAAGACTGAGGACTTCCAGAGCGCAAAGGCCTGTAGAGAACAAAAGACAAGCAATCCAACTTCACTAGGCTTCAAATTCACCATGATAGTCACCGGGACCGACGCCATTACCCTGAGTCAACTCCGACTCAGCAACGCTGTGGGGCAGCATGGACTGCCCCTTGTGCTTTCCTAGCAGGCTGCGCATCTTTACGAGGCAGACACCCAGGCCTTTCTCCCGCAGAGCAGCGGGCTGGGTTTCAGCCCCAACCTTTTCACTTAGCGGGCAAGTATTCAACCCCTGTCTCACAGAAACCAGCAAACAAACCATCCGAACTCACGGTCATCGAGTCCATTCAGACTCACGGCGACTCTGGACAAAGGAGCCCTGCCCTTGTGGGTTTCCAAGGCAGTGAGTCGTTATAGGAGCTCTTGGTGGAGTCGAACTGCCAAGTCCGTGGCTAGCAGCCCGGTGCGGAACCCACGACCCCAACAGGGGGCGCTTTTAGGAATCAGAGTGACCCTATTGATTGAGTAGGGAGCCCTGGTGGTACGGTGGCTAAAGTGCCCAGTTGCTAATCAAAAGATTAGTAGTCCTAAGACCCACCCACCCTCACCCCCTACCCGACATTCCAGGGGAGAAAAAGAGGAGGAGTCTGCTTGTCTGGGAAAACCTAGGAAGCAGCGCTACTCTGTCTCTGCGTTCAGATCAATGACAGTGGGTTCAATTCGATTTTTGTATATTTCTTGAGACTTAACAGGGCTTGAGAAACCCTAATGGCATAGTGGATTGCGCTGCTAACCACAAGGCTGGTGGTTCTAACCTTGGGAGAACGAAGAAGCAGCCGCTCCCGGAGATTCATAGCCTTGGCAACACAGGGCCAGCCCTATCTTGGTCTGTAGGGTTGCTATGAGCCAGCATTCACTGATGGCTGGAGATTGGCAGTTTTGCATTAACAGGGCCTGGCAAGATGCTTACAACATCACTTGCATGATGTTATTAACAAGATTATAGTTTTATTACAAATCTGAATCCTAGCTTATAAAACCGAGGCTCAGAGCAGTTGAGAAACCTGCCTGTGGTTACACAGCTAGGAAGGAGTGAGGTGGAGTTCCAACTGGATTCTCCCAAACTCTAGAACACACAATGTACCCACTAACCCCACTGTAGAAAAGTAGGCAAGAGTCCCAGAAGAGAAGACTGGATGCGCGTGCCACCAGAGAGGCCGCCCGGGTACTCCAAAGGGGAACATGAACTTGATTCTGTATACAGTTGGAAACAGCAAGTGCCTGTTGAGTCCAGGAGCAAGGGCACCACCTGATGCACTGGGAAGGTTACTCAGGAGGCCCTGGACAGAGCACTGAAGCTGGAGGCTGGGAGCCTGGCCAAGAGGCTGTCGCCACTGTCCAGGTGAAAGGTGCCAAGGGCCTGCTTGGTGGCAGTGGGGACAGAGAAGAGAGCAGATGGGGAGAACTTCTGAGGTAGACTTGACCGGGTGAGCACCATGCCTCGTCCGGTGAGGACAGTGGGGGGTGCCTGGGGTGCTGTGAGCGGTCATCCCCAGAGATACCATTAACCAAAGAGACTAAGCCAGGGGCATGGGAAGGCAGAGGACCCGTCACCCAGACTGTTGTTCCCGAAACCAGCCATAGGGTTTCTGTCATTGAGTCCACTGGACTCCTAACTCCCTGTGGGGCAGAGTGGAAGCCCCTTTGCGGGTAGTCTGTAGGGGAGTAGAGCGCCACATCTTATTCCAGCGGAGGGGCTGGTGGTCTCCAACTGCGACCCTAGGCTTTCTAGCCCAGCGCTGTGCAAACACGGCCTGGCCAGGCCTCCTTTGTTCGTTGCTGATGATCAGAGTGCAGGGTAGTTTACATGCTGTAACCTTCTGGAAGCAGCTTGCTAGACCTGTCTTCCCAGACAAGGAGCCCTGGTGACCTAGCGGCCACCAGCTGGGCCGCTCCCAGTGGGGTCAGCAGTTTGAAACCACCAGCCACTCTGTGGGAGAAAGACCGGCCTTTCTACGCCCATAAAGAGTCACAGTCTACCCTGAGGTTGGATCGACTCGGTGGCAGTGAGTGAGTAAATGAGTGACACCTGTCGGCCCGAAACCCACCACTATGGACATTGATTCCAGCCCTTAGCAACTCTCTGTACGGTTTCTGAGGCTGTGAGTCCTTAACAGGGCAGACAGCCTCCTATGTTTCCTGCGAAGCAGCTGGGTGGTTTGCACTGCCAACCTTACAGTCAGCCGTGCAAACTCTGAGCTGCCAGGATGCCTGTAGGTGAGTTCAAAAAGAGCCTCCCTTTCAGCCAGTCCAGCACTGGGCCGATGACACCACCCAGGGACTGCAGAATCGCACACTCAGCCTAGAGCAGTGGTTCTCAACCTGTGGGTCGTGACCCCTTTGGGGGTCAAATGAACCTGTCACAGGGGCCGCCCGATTCATCACAGGAGCAAAATGACAGTGACGAAGTACCAACGAAAATAATTTCACGGTTGGGGGGGTCCCACCACATGAGGGACTGTCTGAAAGGGTGGCAGCCTCAGGAGGATTGAGAACCTCTGGCCTAGAAGCACAGCTGAGGCCAGAGACGAGGGAGATGGATGCAGGCCCAAATGGGGTTGCCTGTGTTATACTCGGCCCAGGCTCCTGGCAGCTTGAGGCAGTGTCCCCCCCAAAGAGCAGAACACGCCTCATGGGGTGCTGTCATCCCCCCCCCCTCGCTCATCCTCACGGCAGTGACCCTCTCCTCTCCTCCCCTTCCCCCTAGGGCCACACGCAGGACACCAACACCTACTTCCTGTGCCGGACACTGCGCTCCCTGGGGGTCCAGGTGCGCCAGGTCTCTGTCGTACCCGACGAGGTGGCCGCCATCGCGGCCGAGGTCGCCTCTTTCTCCGGCCAGTTCACCCATGTCCTCACGGCGGGCGGCATCGGCCCCACCCATGACGACGTGACCTTAGAGGCCGTGGCGCTGGCCTTCGGCGAAGAGCTCCGGCCCCATCCTGAGCTTGAGGCCGCCATCAGGGCCTTTGGGCGGGAGGGCCTGGAGAAGCTGTCCATGGTGCCCGCCTCTGCCCGCCTGCACTACGGCACAGACCCTCACACCGGCCGCCCCTTCCGCTTCCCCCTGGTCTCTGTCCAAAACGTCTACCTCTTCCCCGGCATCCCGGAGCTGCTGCAGCGGGCGCTGGAGGGCCTGCAAGGACTCTTCCAAAACAGGGCCGTGCAGTTCCACTTGCGGGAGCTGTACGTGGCTTCCGACGAGGCCTCCATCGCTCCCATCCTGGCTGAGGCCCAGGCCCACTTTGGGCCCAAGATCGGCCTAGGCTCCTACCCTGACTGGAGTAACAACTACTATAAGGTGAGGCTGACCCTGGACTCGAAGGAGGAAGGCCCCTTGGAGGAAGCTCTGGCCTACCTGACAGCCCATCTGCCCCAGGGGGCCCTGGTCCCCTACATGCCCAACGCTGTGGAGCAGGCCAGCGAGGCGGTGTACGAACTTCAGAACTCAGGTAGGGGTACCCCCCCTGTAGCAGCAGTTCTACCGGTTCTGCCCCCAGCCCCCTTTCGGGGTCTCAGGGGTGCCAGGGCCCTCAGGGTGTCCCATAGATCCAGGAGGGTCAACAAAGGTAGCTGCCCTTGCTTCACTCATTCTTCCTGTGGCTGTTGGCCAAGCTGGGCATTAGGAGATATTTGCCAGGACAAGTGTCGCCCACGCCAGCCAAGAGTTTAACAGGAAAGGTAGACGTCACACAGGCCATCATGTGAACGCCATGACGAGGGGGTGCCATGCAGGGAGCACTCAGCCCCGATCTGGGGTCAGAGGAGGCTCCTCTGGGCAGTGACACAAGCTGAGGGACAAGGGGGAGTGGCTGGTCAAACCGCAAGGCGGGCGGCAGGCGGTTAGAGGAACGGGAGGGAACCAGGACGGGGCAGGCCACGGAGGGCGGACACGAGTGAGGTGAGGAGAGATGGGGCTGAAGGCAGACAGGAGCCAACTCCGCAGGGCCTAGAGGGCCTCTGGAAGGAGTCCAGACCGGATGCTATCCTGGGAGCACTACCCCGGGAAGGTGACATGCCCCCCTTTGATGGCCGTGCACATCTGTGTGACGCCCTCCTCCCTGCCCACCTGGCAGGGTCTCCTCTGGGACAAAAGGTGGCAGGTGCCCTGCAGATCATCGAGAAGGCCCTGGCTCAGTACAGCCTCCCCCAGCTCTGCGTGGGCTTCAATGGGGGCAAGGACGGCACCGCCCTCCTGCACCTTTTCCATGCAGCTGTGCAGAGGTAAGCCTGCACCCAGGGAGGAGAGGCCCCAGGGACGCCTGGTCAGCCTACTTCTCTGTCCCCCATCCCTGGAAGCAGGGAGGAGGGGAGTGTCCGGGACGTCTTAGCCACTTAGTGACTTCTGAGTCCCCTTCTCCCACCTTATTTATGGAGCATGTGACACGTGTCTGGCCCTGGGTAGGTGTGTGGAGTGCCCCTCCTCCCACCCCCGCCCCAGCCTTCCCTACAGGAAACTCCAGCCCTGTTGGAGAGGTGTGCTCAAAGGTGAGAGGTCAGAGTGGGCTCCCCAGAGAAAGTGGGTTCCGGTGCACGGAGAGGCCACGGCTGAGGAGAAGAGAGGCTGCTCCGTCCGCACCAGTGTCCTGAGCACAGTGTGAGAGCCACTTCCTGACCACAGAGGCAAACCTGTGGATTCTCCTCCTCCCTGCCAGGAAATGCCCGGGTGCCCACAAACCCCTCCAGATCCTGTACATCCGCAACATCTCCCCTTTCCCCGAGCTGGAGCGGTTCCTCCAGGACACCATCACCAGGTATCAGCGGCCCGGGCTGTGCCCTGATGGTCAGGGGCTCCGCGGGGCCCACGCCTCACGCCTCCTCGCCTCCCTGCCCAGGTACGGTCTGCAGGTGCTGGAGGCACAGGGTGCTATGAAGAAGGCCCTGTGTGAGCTGCAGGCCCAGCACCCCCAGCTGGAGGCCGTCCTGATGGGCACCCGCCGCACGGACCCCTACTCATGCAGCCTCTGCGCCTTCAGCCCCACCGATGCAGGCTGGCCTACATTCATGCGTGTCAACCCTCTGCTGGTAATTGGGGGGTGCATGGCCTCTAACCAGGGTTCCCGGGGACATCATGACAGTCATCTTTGCACCTTGACTCCCTGAAGGTGACAGGGCTGGAGACTGGGGCTTCAGGGACAAGGATGGGGTCCCGTCGTCCAAGGGAAGCAGTGTTCACTGTCCATTCTGTCTTTGACCATGTTTATTGAGCTCTGGACACACCAGGGTGAAGCACTCAGCTGCTAACTGAATGCGTTTTGGGTTCAAGCTCACCCCGCTGTGCGGCAGGAGCAGGGCCTGGTCATTTGCATCTGTAGACTTGTGGGCCCAGGATACCCTGCGAGCAGCTCCAGGCTGTCACAGGGGCTGCCATGAGCCAGCAGCAGCTAACAGCCCAGCGGCAGGCGCTGTGCCCTCCATAGTGGACAGAGCAGTGGGGCAGACCTGTGTTGCCATGGTGGTGGGGTGCTGTGCAGCCCACCCTGTGTGCAACAGAACAGAACACCACCCAGCCCTGCGCCGTCCTCAGTTGTTCTTGGGTGTGAGCCCCTTGTTGCCAGCCACTGTGTCAACCCTTGTCATCGAGGGCCTTCCTGTTTCACTGCCCCTCTGTCTTGGCACGCACGATGGCCTTCTCCGGGCACTGGTCTCTCGTGCCAACATGTCTAGGGTCTAGGAGACAGTCCTGCCTCCTTGCCTCTCAGGAGCCCTCTGGCAGTCCCTCTCCCAAGTCCATGGGTGTGTTTGCTCGGGGAGCAGCCCATGGGACCTCAGGTCGTCCTTGCCAGCACTGTGGTTCAAATGCAGCTCTCTCTTCAGTGTCCCACTTTCACATGGTGCATGGTTCGACCGAACACATCATGGCCTGGGTCCCCTCAAAGGGACACCCTTGCTTCTCACAACGAAGAGGCCCGTGCAGCAGAATGACCCAGTGCAGTGAGTCTTTTGATCTCTGGACAGCTGCTCCCACGAGCACTCATGGGGGATCCAAGCCAGACAAAACCCTCGGCAACCTCCCTCTTTTCTCCACTTACTCTGACGTTACCTGTTGGTCCGGTTGTAAGGATTTGGGTGGTTGCTACTAACTATTTATATATTTGTTTATTGTGAGGCTTAGGGTGGCTGCCGCTAGCTACATACGGAAATAGCTACACATACTTATGTTTTCATTCATTAAACCTCAATACAAATGTCTGAAGACCAGTGAACCGTACACTCTGAAGAGGTGAGCTGTAGAATTCCGTCTCAATTTTTAAAGATTAAATACAATGAAAAGTCCAATCTTTCTGTTTCCAGGGTGGCTGCCGTGTTGGACAGCAGACAGGCAGCTCCCTGGTGGGAGACAGTTCTGGTAGGCAGCACTGCCTTCCTTCCACAGGGCCCCTCCGGCCTGGAGCTGTGAGGCCATTGTGGAGGGAAGATTGGAAAGAGGAGTGTGAAGACACTCTCTCCCTCTTGCTTAGCCTACCCTGGGCAGGGAATAGCCAAGAGCCAGGCCAACAACCCTCTCCAGAGGCCAAGGGAACCTTAGCCAGGACCCAGTAGGGCAGAGGCAGGAGAGGGGAGGCGGGATTGGAGAGCTTTCTGTGTTCCTCTGACTTCCCAGGACTGGACCTTCAGAGACATCTGGGAGTTTCTGCGCCAGCTGTTTGTCCCATACTGTATCCTGTATGACCGGGGGTAAGGGTGTGCGGGGAAGAGAAGGGGTGGGTGGGCAGTGGGAGGAGGTGGGGGAAGCCACACACACAGACTCGGCCTCCCCTCCCTCCCGCCCCAGTTACACATCGCTGGGAAGCCCGGAGAACACCAGGCAGAACCCAGCCCTGAAGTGCCTGAGCCCCGGAGGACAGGCTACCTACCGCCCAGCCTACCAGCTGGAAAATGAGGAGGAGGAACGGAACTCCCGTCTGTGACGTCCTGCCCGCCACTGCCCACTTCCGGAGGGAGGGAAGGTCCTGGGTGGGACCTGCCAATAAACTGTGCCTCGCACTGTGCTGGCTCCAACTGCGTCTTGCTTCCAAGAAGTGGGACAGACCCTGCTCACTGGGAGGCACTAAAGTGAGGACCAGTGCTCCCTGAGGGGTCTCCAGGGAGGCTCTGTGGGAGTGCACCGGAGGACTGGAGCTGAGAGCCCTGCCCAGCACAGAGCAAGGACAGCCAGGCAGGGCACCGGGTTATCAAGGCCTGGGCTGGGAATGGGGACACTGAGCTGGCCTGGCTGTCCAGGATAAAAGGCAGAAGGGGCAAGGCCCTCCCTGTGAGTGACCCCACCCGCCCCTGCTCGAGCCTGACTCAGCCTTTTCTCAGGCCGCGGGGAACCTTTGCTAGACCCTGAGCTCCATCTCCAGTCATGAGGCCTGGGGGGGTGGGGCACTGCTGATAAAGGCGCGCCTGCAGCACCCACCCCACCTGAAGAGCCACTGCCTACATGCCCCTAGCCCAGGCCCAGCCCTGCCCCCTCGGAGGGGTCCTGCGAGATGCTGAGCTGCCAGTGCCTGTCAGGAAGGTGGCCACAGGGTGGGAGGGCCTGCGGCGGACCCTGACGGGCATGGCCTTCATCCTCGGCTGCTGCTGCATCAGATAGCTGCTGGATCACCAGTGGCACCCTCCCTCTCTCCCCCGCTTCCTGGCTAGCTTCCCTCAGATGGCACAGTGGTTGCAGGCTCTGTGGCAGAGCCCCCTCTCAGCCTGCGCGTCTCCTCAGCACCCCACCCAACCCGAACCACAGCTGTGCTTGACCGAGGATGGCTCACACAGCAGGACAGTGAAGTGTGGCTTCTGCTTTGAACTGGACGGTCTGTCAGGTCTGCCTTCTCATGGGGCCACCTCTGTTCGGCTGGGCAGGGGCTTGGCCTTCTGGCGAGGACCCCAGTAAGATTGCAGCCAGACCTGGAGCTCCTCCCACCCTGGCACAGTCAGCCCACCAGCCTAGCCGTAGCCACTCCATACCAGCAGTGGGCTGCTTCGCTCTGCCCCAAGTCTGTCTGAGCATCACTGAACTATGTGTCTAATAAATAGGCTTTGAAGTCAAAAGTACCAGATGTTTGAATAGGGGTTGGGGCAGGAACCCAACCCTGGGAGGGTCTTGGGAGCTGGGGTGCAGAGCAGGGAGAAGGAGCTTGTTCTGAAAGCCAGGTCTCACTCACTGGGATGGGGGTACCGCAGAAAGGCCAGCTTCCTCACAGTCTGGGTGGGGCAGGTCCAGCTTGGCTGGTATCTTCTGTGAGGCCCTGGGCCTTAGCATAGGAACCTGTAGGGACCAGACCCTTGCCCTGGTTTGGGCAGCTCCTTCCCTAAGGACTTGGAGAAAGTGCTGAGCTGTTGGCAGCTGTGCACTTCACAGAAGGAGGCAGGCCCAGCTCACAGCTGCCGGAGAAAGGCCTCCTCGGAGTGGCCCCTCTGGTCCCTCGGGCTGGCCACAGCTCAGCCCGTCAGAACAAACAGCCACCCCCAAGGGACGAACAACAGAAGCGCGGTGAAGGAAGACAGCAGACAGGGTACAATAGGACAATAAAAATAATTTATAAATTATCAAGGGGTCACCAGGGTGGGAGAGGGAGAGGAAAAAAGAGGAGCTGATACCAAGGGCTCAAGTAGAAAGAAAATGTTTTGAAAAGGATGATGGCAACATAAATACAAATATGCTTGATTCCGTAGATGTAGGATTGTTACAAGAGCCCCCAATAAAATGATTTTTGAAAAGTTTCCATACATTTCTTTGACTCCCCTAAGAACAGAGGGGTTCAAATGGCCCTTTCTCAAGATGAAAATAGAGCCCATGGCGCTGAGCAAAAAGAAAATAAAGGTTATAAAAGGTCCGAGCATAAAAAAGAACACCCAGAGCGCACAGGATGAGGGCCCCCACCCCCACCTGCAGCAGCCACGCGGGCGCTACGTGGTCCATGGTGGCATGCATCAGCCCTCCACTTGCCCTCGAGTGCGCTCTGGCTCTCTCTCTCTCTCTCTCTCTCTCTCTGGCCTTTTCCTCCAGATACAGCCCTCCCCTGCCTCCCTTTCTCACCTGGGGCACTGGGCCGGCCGCCTCCTCCCAGGGACCAGCTCTTCCCGTAGTTTTCTAAGTTCATTCCTCCTCTGGGCTTACATATTTAAAGAGTTTTCTTTAATTTTTTTTAAGAATATATACTTAAAAAACTCTGATAGTAAGCAGTAAGTCTCCCTCTCATACCTACCCCCTGCCAATGCCCCCCCCCCCTTCTCCCCCATCTTCCCAGATGTCCCTGCTGGTAACCAAGGTTCCTAGGGTCTGAGAGAGTGTGCACTGGTGGCCTCTTCAGTCAGTCACCTACTGTACGCCAGGCTGGGGCTTGGGCCCAACAAGGGATGGAACAGATCCCTGCAAACTGGAGCTCACATAGCTGGAGGCAGAAGCAAACTACACATGCACACACACACAAACACATACAAACACAGCAGTGAGGCAGCTGGGACAGATGTGATGGCAGGGAGGCTGGCCACAGAGGCCTTCAGTGGCATGAGGGCTTTTGAGAACAGTCTTCTTCGGTTTAAAAGGTCCCTGTTAGGAGGTAATGGGGGGCCAATTCAGGCCAGAGATGTCAGTGGCAGCAGCCAGGGTCACAGCCGTCGCTGTGTGGAGACGATGACATCCAGACACATGCACTCTTCAGAGTTGGGAGCACGGGGCACCCGCCGTGTTCTGCCCCGTGATGGACCTTGTGCTCTGTCAGTACATCTAGGCTCCTTGTTCTTTTCATGGCTGCATAGTACTCCCAAGGACTCCAGGCCCCTTAGGCATCCACAAAGTCCAAGTCAGCACCCTGGCCTGACCCTTTTCAGAGCTCTCAACCCAACCCCAGGCACAGGAGTCAGATGGGGAGGGTCTGGAAGGCAGCCAGAGAGAGGAGGTTAGTGGTGGGATAGCCGCAGGCTACATCCACCATCTGAATCTGGGGCTCGTTCCCCCAGAGCTTCCAGGCCCGCCTGGACCAAGCTCAGGCATCCTGCCTCCTTTCCTTTTTTTAGGGTCCACTCCCACCAAAGGAGATAGGTCCTGCAGTCTGGTCAGAGGGGCCTTTGCCAAGGATGGGTGTAGGGAGGGGATGTCTGGCAGAGACCACTGGGGAAGTGGTGGGTGGAGGAAGGCAGAGCACAAGCCTGTGGCCTGTGGCCTGCGGTGAGGATGGGGGCAGGAGCCTGGACGGGGTGGGGGGAGCAGGCACGCAGTGGCCCGAGGAAAGTACCGGAGCTGGACAAAAAGGCTTGAAAGTGGCAAGATCCAGGAGAAGCAGGCAGGAAGAATGAAGTCAGCTCACACAGCACCCTGAGAGTCCTTTCACCACACAAAGGGCTTTGAGCCTCACAAAAGTCGGCAGAACAAGGGAGCCTATCCCATGGTGATGTAAAGGCCCCATCCCAGAGAGGTGCCCTGACTCTGCCCCACAGCAGTCAGTAAGGGACTGTCTCGTTTCTCTAGTGCTGGTGTCCAGAAATACCACAAATAGGTGGCCTTAACAAACGTTTATTTTTCTCTCCGTTTTGGAGGCTAGGAGCCCAAATTCAGGGTGCTACCTCTCAGAGGAAGACTCACTCTGCTCCCTGTGGTGGCTCTGAAGGGCCTGGGCTTTGCTTCTGCTTCTTAGTTCCTTGGAAGAGAGAGAGAGAACCTTCCCTCTGCCTGATGGGTTAATCTTTTGTTTGGACAACTTTGAATTGAAAATGAAGAATTCAATTGCTTGCTACTTCAAAGGTGCCTGTTTGAATGGCTTTAAAAGCAATTTTTTTATTGTGTATTAGGTGGTGGTTTACATTTCAGACCATCAACTTGGCATTTACCAGTTTAATCTCTTTTATATCTCAGCAAAGATTGACTCAAAATGTAACCTACCCTAATCCTGCCTCATTTACATAATAAAGTAACCCATTCCTAGATGGGATTACAATGGGAGCACAGGATTTAGGGTTTAGGAAGCCTCATTGGAGGAACATCAGTAAATGTGTGAGACTGACTCCAGGCTGAGTGAGCTCAAAGACAGGGCTTTTCCCCTCTTCTGGATGGGCGCTATTTCAGTTCCATGCCATCTGTCTTCTCCCTTCAGCCCTTCTCCCTCATTCTAGACGCCCAGCTCATCCGGGAGTCTAGCTCTGCCCCTTTCATCTAATAATCCAGATGAGGCCTTCAACCACCTTCTCTGATGCACAGCCCGCTCCTCCAGAAGGTAGAGATGAGCAGGCAGTCTCTCCTGCCGGGTTCTCTTCCCACCTAGAGCATGCTCAGATTTTGTGTGGTGTAGGGGAACCTTGGGGAGGAGGTGCACGAGGTGGGAAAGCGGGGTGCCAAGGGGCGGGTAAAACCTCACCTACCCCTCTTCCCCTGGGAGCCCTCTGGTGGCCACAAGGGGTGGGGTTAAATAGGAATGGGGATGGGGACTAGGTGGACAGGTGGGAGTTAGTATCCCAGGTTCCCCTGAGGATTAAGTGGAGTTTGGGCCCCAAGCTGTGCAGCAGGGCAGGGTCCCAGCGCACAATTAATTGGATATTATAGTAGTAATCTTGGGAGAAACCTATGTTTTCCAGCAACGCCGAGGCGGGAGTGGGGGGGAGAGGGGTGGCCAGAGCACAAGACCAGCACCACGCCTCTCCATGTGGAAGGCCAGGTTCCCGTTTGCATCCCTCCTGGCATGGCCCTTGTGTGTTATTTCCCCCTAGGTGGCCAGGGATCCCACCCCCATCCTCAGTGACTACCAGCTGAGACTCCCTAGACCAGCGTCAGCCCCAGGCTCGGTCGGGGTCGCAGCCGTTTCTCCGTCCATGCGCCCTTGGCAGGCTCAGTAGCCTGCGCTTTTCGGCGGAGCCCCCCAACTCCGAGCCGGGTTTGGGGCGCGGGCAGACCTGCGACGCCTAGCGGCTGGAGGCGGGGAGCAGAGGGGTTCTGCTTTGCCCTCCCTGGGACGTGGAGTTTTGGAAAATGTTCCCCAGAGCTTCCTGAGGCTAAATTTACCTCCCTCCGCCCTGGGGGGCGCAGAGATCCCGGCGCGATTAGCGCGGCGCGGCAGCGGGCTCCCGCCCAGAGGCCCGGAATAGGCCCCGAGTTATAAATAGTGCCGCCCGCAGGTGTGGGGGGAGTCGGCGGGAGGGGGGTACCCCTGGCAGCCACGGCCCCTTCAGGTGGGTTGGGCGGTCGCGGTGGGGCGCCGGGGGGCGGCGGGCGGGGGGGCTGCGGTCTGAGAGCCCCCAGCGGTTTCCTGGGCGGCGGGTTTTTTTCGAGGGAAGCGGAGGCAGCGGGCAGGGGGAGGGGCGGAGAGTGGTGGGCGCGGGCTGGCGCTCGGCTCCCACATTCCGCGGCCGCCCCCCACCCCCCACTCAGGTCCCCGCCCCAGCAGCGCCCCGGTGCCCCGGGCTCTGCAGGCATCCAGCTCCTCTGCAGCTGCCCCTGGGCGCACGTGACCCGGCCGGGCCACCTGGCCGCCACTCCCAGTCGCCAGCTCCAGGTGTTAGGACCTTCCTAGGAGGGGTTAACTCTCGGCCGGAGCTTTCAGTGCCCTCTTTGTGCAAATTCCTCACTTTCAGCGACTTTCTGCTCCTTTACCCAAATGTGAAGGTGCAGCTGGTGACCCCAAGATTTAACCTGAAGCCACGGGTCTGGGACACTCAACCGGCCCCCGGAGGACCCGTCAGGCCCCACACTTGCCCTCGAACTCCTAGTTTCAGTTGGTGGCAGGGCGGGGGCGTCCACAGGCCCCAAGGGCCCCGCCGGGTTTTCGTGGGAGGGGGTGGCGGCCCCCCGTCAGCGTTTCTGGGCTGCCGCTGTCTCGCTGGTTTGGCGCGGTTAAGAGCTGAGAGTCAGGGGGTAGGCGGGAGTTTCAAGCCGGGGTTCCCCCCTCCAACTTCTTAGCTGAACCCCTCCAACTTCTTAGTCCAAAGGGGAGTTTTGTGGACCAGAGGGAAAGGGGAACTGGGCTCTTGGGGGAAATGACTGCAGGGTCGGGACTGTGAGGACCAGGGTGGGAACTGACAATTCGCCTTTGGAAGGATCTGGGTTTGTGTCCGGCCAGCTGCAGACGCGACCCCCAGAGATGGGGGGAGAGGGGTCCGGGGCACTATACCGCTGACTTCGCCCGCCTCTCTGTACCCAAGGATCGGTGCCCAGGCGCGCGCCCTCTCGCCTCTGGAGGCCCTGGCACTGCCCTCCCTGGGCCACTTGTCCGCCCCCTTCTCCCTCTCGGCTTCCCCTTCGAAGCAGCCCCCTCTCCATTTCACTGGGGCATCTGCCGCTCCCTCGCCCTTGGCACTGCCCTTCCCCCGGCCTACACGACCCCGCCGGCTGGTGGTCGAAGGAAAAAACCCCGGACTGGACCCCACCCGCTCCGGACTCTGGCGGACCAGACTTGGGCGGAGCGGAAGAGAAAACCCGGAGCAGTGACCAGCCTCAGGGGCCAAGGGGGTCGGGACGAAAACCCGGAGCGGATTCCCTGTTATGGAGCGCCCCAGGACTGCGGCTCCCCCACCTCCACCCCCGCGCCTCCTTTCTACAGCCCCCCTAATTCTCCAGTGAGATAATGTCTGGGGTGGGGGGCTGTTTGGTTTGGCCTGGGCCCTCAGGGGCGCCTCACACTTTCCGCCCCTGGCTGGGGCGCAGGGCAGCGGCCCCGAGGCTGAGTCACGGCCCGGGAGGGAGGGGCCCGGGCGCCGCCCCTCCCCCTGCGCGGGGATCCCGGGTCAGCCCGGGTGAGGGCCAGGGCCCCCTGGCGCCGCCCATTGTGGTCCAACAGGTTGAGCTGGTGTCCCACGGAGCCACCTGCTGGAAGGGAGGGGGCCCCCTGCGGCGGGGGGGGAGGGAAAGCAAGTCCTACCCGGTTCGTCCCGGCCGGCCCGGGAGAGCGGAACCTGGCCCGATGTAGCCGGATTTGATTCCGTTTGACGCCAGTGGGAGGGGCCCTTTGGGTACGTAGCGCCGCCGGCCCAGTTGGAAGCGTCCCTTGAGCCACCTTCCTCAGCTGGGGGACCGCACCGAGTACTTATCTCGGTCCCGCACCCACACACAGGCACACTCCCGGATACATGCAGGTTCCCCTTGGCCACCTAGGTCTCAGAAGGAACCCTCCACTCCAAGTTGCTACTTGGACGACTCAGTTTCTCCCCTTCGGGAGCCTGCGGGATGGAGGCGGGGACCTGGAGCGGGGACGCGCCTCCCTCCCCCCACCCCACCACCACCCGCAGACCCGCCCCTCCGACAATGCCAAGGCCGCAGCGGGCACCGGCTGGAGCGCAGAGACGGCGTGCCTCGGGCGCCGTTCCCTCCCCGCGGGGCGCTGTCACGCGTGGGGAGGGACCCAGTGTGTCCGTCGCCTCGACTCTTCCGCTCCCACCGGGAGGAAGGGGAGGAGGGACGTAGGGATCGAGGCAGAAGGTCTGTGGGCTCCCCTCCCCCTCCCTCCCGGGGCCTTGACCTGATTATAGCCTCACCGGACCCTCTCCCACAAGACCCAGAGTCCCCGCCTCAGCCCACCCAGCTGATCCTTAAACTCTCACCCCCTGCCCTCCTGAGTGCAGACCCAACAAAAGCCCCCCTGGCAGAGTGGAAGCCCTGACGGCAGCGTTGTTCCGCGGCCACTGCGGCCACTGCCCCTCCCCCTTCCCCTCCTCCAGGTCTC
>NW_022111325.1:1699751-1705898 GCF_000313985.2 Echinops telfairi
GAGGGGGGGCGGGCAGCAGGAGGAGGCAGAGGGCGGCGGAGGAGGAGCCCCCCAGCAGCGAGAGGCGAGCGACTGACCGCGGCCTTCTGACCAGGACCGGAGCAGGGCCGCGAGCCCCCGGGCCTGGCGGGGGACGCGCCTCTGCTCACACCGGGTGCCCCAGCAGCTCCAGCCCGCGGACCTGACGGCCGAGAGGTGAGTGAACCCCGCTTTGGACTCACGGCACTGGATCTCCTAGACTCCAGACCACTGCAGTGTCCTTCGTCCGTCCTGAAAGCGGGACCCCACCACCACCACCTTACACGCATGCAGACCAGATTCCCACCGCCCTGTGCCTTCCCAGCAGCCCGGGCTGTTGGGATTGGTTTTCACTGGATGGCAGGGAAGGAACTACGACCGCCCCCCAGCCTCGGGCAGAGGGTCCCCAGAAACTTTCTCTGCACTTCTGCTGGAATCAGACAGACGGGCGACTCTGGGATGGAGGGGAGGGGAGCCGCGCTCAGCGCTCCCCCAGGCTCCTTTCTGACTTTAGGGGGAGACCCCCGGCCGGACCTAGTTGAGAGAATGGAAACGCTGACCGATTCTAACTGGGACAACTTGTCCCCCCTCCTCTCCCGCGCCCCCTGGCGCGGTGGGTTGGGCCCGGGCCAGTTGTAGGGGTGGGGGGGTGCATCGAGGAGCCGCGGCTTGGGGGAAAGTTACCGGCTGGACGCTTGGGTTTCCTGCGCTTCCCAAGCCGCGCTCGGTCTTCAGCCGTAGGTGGGCTCGGCGGCAACCCCCAAGCGCCATCGAAGGACCTCCTCTACCCCACTCCCTTCCTTCG
The DNA here is from genome assembly GCF_000313985.2 of Echinops telfairi. NCBI lineage: Eukaryota > Metazoa > Chordata > Mammalia > Afrosoricida > Tenrecidae > Echinops > Echinops telfairi. Next base: position 1,700,575 of record NW_022111325.1, read on the forward strand.
GGCTTCAGACCCGCCGCCGCCTCTTCAGAGCCTGCCCCTGCCCCCAGGACCCGAGATCGAGAATGGGGGACCGGGAAGCATTCGCCGGCGCACCTGCCCCTACCCGGGGTGGGGGTCGTCGCTACCGCGTTGTGGGACCTACAGTGAGCGCCGCTTGCCCGCGGGCTGCCATTCTGAGGCGCGGGGGGCGCTGCTTTGAGTCCCCAGTTTTTTTTTCTCCCACCCCACCCCAAGTAAGAAAGCGACGTGTCCCGGCCAGAGCGAGGGGGGGCTGGGAGTGGGGGGGCGGCGTGGGCAGCGGGTTGTGCCCGGACACGTGCCTGCCCTGGCGCCCCGGCCCTGCTAGTGTTTAGAGAGAGGGCGGGTCCCCTGCCCCCCGCCCCGCACAACCCCCACGTATCAAAGGGCAGCTGAAACGTGGTGAGACCTCGGGGCGCCCTGGGGGGCAGGGGGAGCAGAGGGGGAGGCGGGAGCCTGGGTCTGGAGCAGGGGAGGGGCAGAGGCGCCGGTGCTAGCTGACCCACAGGAAACGAGCGCTGCTGACCTAGTTTGGGACACCGGAAGTGGGTGCTAGGGAGTGGGGGATACCAGCAGGCTGTCCTGGCTTCCGGGCCAGGTGGAGGGCGTTCTTGAATTGACCCCCGCCCTAATGCCTTGGAGACCCCTGGCGTCAATTGAGAATGGGAATGAGTCAGCGCAGCGATTTCCCCCTTCCCCTAACTTATTCCTGGAGGAGAGCTAGGTGGTTTATCAGGGACAGGGGGGCTAGATTGGGGAGTGAGGGGTTAATCCAGAATGGGAACTGACTGTTCCCCAGGGGAGTGTGGTGTGGAAGAGGGTGGGGGTAGGGGGTTGAGGTCTGGAAGATTGAGGGGTTGCCTCCTACTTCCCTCACACACCAACTGGTTTGGCTACCCCTGTACCTGCTTGGCACTACTGGGAGCCAGCATGGAGGTGGGCAGTGAGTTGGGAATACTGTGTGGGCTCGGGAGTGCTGCACTGGAAGGGGATGCATTTGCTCCTAGGCTGAGAGTCCCTCCTTGGCAGTGACTGGGGAGGGCAGGGGGCTCCCCCTGGAGCAGCTGATGAAACAAGGAGAAATCTCTGCCAGTGCCTCCTGTCCCTGGCCCCCGGGACCCCAGCTCCCCCAGCGTGCCTCTGTTTCATGGTTGCTGTGGGCACCACGCAGCCTCCTGGCACCCCCAGACACTGTCCGCTCCCTTGGGTGCCACCACCCCCTTTACCAAGCCTTGGGGCAGGGGTCAGGAAGGGGTTAATACCACCAGAAAGGGGCTCTGGGGAAGAAAGCAGGCAGTGCCCACTAGGCTCAGGTGTCAAGGAGAGAGAGAGGCCTTGCCCTACTGGGGCACCCCATCACTGTTTAGCCTGGCTTCTATGGACCCTAGGGTTTGGGGGACAGGTGCTGCCCTCTTGCCTCTTACCCGTGGTGCCCCCTGGCACCCAGGGCCCCCAGCTCCTTCTTGGCCTACTGCCCGCCCTGGGAAGGCGCGGCGGGCAGCGGGGGCTGGGCTAACAATGCACCATCGGGCCCTTTGTGTGCTTGCACTTGGCACCCTGGGGAAGGGTGGGGGAGGGCCCCCCAGCGGGCATGGGGGGTGGAGCGTGCCTCTGGGGTGGGGACAGTAGGGGCTGGGGGAGAAAAGCAAAGAATGAAAGCAGGTGGGGAGGAAAGGGAAGTAGGTCAGATAGGGTGCCGGGCCCCCCATTACGAGCCAAGGCAGAGAGGTAGCCCCTAAACTCATGGCTGCCTGGACGACTTCAGGCTCGGACCCGGGGCACATCCTGGGCCTGGGCATTAGGGTCAGAAGTCACTGCCCAGGGGACTGTTCAGATGGAGGAGGCTTGGCCAGGAACTGCCCCCTTCTTGGTGGCTGAGAGGCCCAGTTCTTCTGGCCCAAGGCCGAGGCCCCGAGATGCGTGGTGACTGGGCTCCAGGCAGGGCACTGCCCTCAGATAGAAGCCTCTGGGCCTGCTCCGGGGCTTCCTGCCTCCTCCGGCTTGGCTCCCTGACCTTCCTGAGATTTAAGACTGCCCTGACAGTAAGCCTTGGGGCCTAGACCTGTTGTGGCCTACTGCTGAAGAGGAGGGTGGGGGAGGAAGGTGGGGACAGGCATACGGATAGGACCCTGGCATGGGGTGTGCCCGCCCTGGCCTCTTCCCCCTCCTTCTGCTGAGTAAACTCGTGAGTAAACTTGACGTTTTGCCCGGACAGTTTGAAGTTGCCTCGCCGCCCCCCCAGTCCTGCCAACACACAGGCGGCCAGGCGCCAAAGCGGGCCTGGGGGGCTGGGGGAAGGGGATAGGAAAGGGACTGCGGCCATCATCATGGGCTTTGAGGGGGCAAGAAAGACCCCCACACCCCAGCAGGCCCAAGTCTTGGCAAGGGCTTTGGCTGGGGCCTGTGAGTGTCTGTCCCAGGGCCTTAGGGAGGGAAGGAAAAGTGGCTTCCACTGGCCTTCTTTGCCTATCTCTGGCCTTCCTGCTCCTGAGCTGCCACCTGTAATGTTCAAGGAGATGGCACTAGCATAAAATGCCTTCGGCATATGGCCCAGAAAGACCAGACAGGGCTGCCGTCTCTGTTCTGGCCCCCACACTGGGCAGGGTCAGAGGGATGGAGGGAGGGAGGCAGGGGTGGTCTCAGCAAAGTCTTAGCTCTCTTCCCTGAGGACTCCCAGCTGCCACAGCCTCTGCCTTAAAAGATGGCCTTCTCCTTATTGGCCAGCTTGCTTCCTTGATCCCACACCTGGGCCTATTCCCACATATACCACCACCACATTCACCACCGGGCCTGGTCCCGACCTCCCCAGCCCTCCAGAAGCAGGGCCGCCTGCAGAGTGCCCCAGCCAGCTACCAGCTGTGCCCAGTCCAAGGGTTAAGGAGTGGTGGCAGGGATGTGGAGCCAGTAAACCCCACAAACAGACCAATTTGCTGCCATGTGACGTCACTAATTCCTCTTAAGCCTCCCCTGGCCACCAGAAGGGGGTGGGTGGGAGGGTGCCTTCCCAGACCCTGCTAGGCCTCAGAGTGGGGCTCCCCCAGGCCCTTGCTTTCGACCTCACGCCTCTGGCTTCAGTTTCCTTCCTGTTTCCACCCCCCCCCCCCAACTCCTCCCCACCCATTTGCCCCTTTCAACAGACATCCTCTCCTTCTTCCTTCCTCCTTTCCTCCCCCTTTGCCTGGGAACAGGGGTCTTCTCCCTCTACCGTGGGTCATGTAGCCTTTTGCCCATTCTTAAACCGGGTTCCCTTAGAGATTCTTGCTCAAGTCTACAGCCCCCTTTAGTGAGGTTCTGGGAGAGAGGAGCATGGGACTTCTCAGGGGAACTACAACTCCCAAGGTAATGCACAGCAGTTGTGGTGCACACTGGGAGTTGTAGTCCATCTTCAGCTCTCAATTTGGAAGAATCTGGACATGTTTCTGGACGGGGGTAAAGGCCAGGCCTGGGATTGCTCGGCACATGGGAGTGCCCTCTCCATGCCCCCCACCCCCACCTTGTTCCTTCCATCCCATTCCCACACCACACCATGGACCATACCTGTGATAGCCGTCCACCTCTGCTGGTGAGACATCATGTTGCCCATTCTCGCCTTAGGGCTCCACCCAGGAGATGCCCACACCCTGCCCTGCTGCCCCTAGCAGGGGTGCAGCGGAGGGCCTCATGAACTCCTTCCCTGCCCCCTACCCTCTAGGCTGGGTCCCTCCTTTATGGGGATCAAAGGGCAGAGAGCAGCCCCACCCCACACCCTCACAGACTGTGGGCACTAGGGCTCTCAGGAATTGTAGGGACTTTGGTGCCCTAACAAATGCTTGGGCAAGGAGAATGCCCAGAGGCTGGCGCCTGGTGGCTGGGAGAGACATCACATCGGCCCCCACCCTGGGGAGGGAGCCTCCACTCCAGTCACTGCACGTCGTCGGACCGCCCAGGTCTCCCAGGCGCATTTCATAGGCCCTGACCAATGTACTGCCTCTGGAGAAGGTGGCTTGAGAACCACTTCTTGGGCCTAATCTGTAGGGTCTGGGGACCTGGGCCCACTTGGCTGGAACTAAGGCACAGGGGTGACCCTCCCCCACCCCAGGCCCACAGTTGGCATAGGGCTCTGGGAGCAGGGGGGTAGAAGGGAGCGGAGGGCAGGACTGCCAGCATCCTGGTGGGTAGGTGCCAACCGGGCCGGGAGCTGGTGAGGGGCAGCAGGCCAGCGGCACTGAGCCAGCAGCTGTTGGGGGAAAAGGGGAGGGGGTGCTTAGGGGGCACTCCTGAGGTTCCCCCTTGCCTAGCAGGATTTGAGATGGCCCAGTGTCTTGGGGACACTGTGCTCCCCTCGTTCGTTCTGGGACTTGAGGACCCCAGGAGCTGTTACAGTGGAGCGTGCCCCCACCACCCCCCACCCCCGCCACCCCCCATGTCTGGGCTCAGCTTCCCCTGAGTTGTCCCTCAGGCCCAGGCGGGTCCCACCAGACCTACCGACCAGGCCAGGGTGTCAGCAGCTTGCGCAAGGGGTGGGGCTCAGCGCTTCCCAGCAGATGCCCCCTCCCAGCTCCTTCCTCTTTCGGTGCCCACAGCTCCCCCCAACTGTCCACCCCCCTCAAGCCAGCTTGGTCCCCTTGGTCCCCCTGGCCACTGGGGGCTGGCACAGATGCTGCCCCCTGGCCTGGTTGGCAGGGGCTGGCGCCCGGGCGAGGAACTGTGGTATGTGAGTGGGTTTGGGGTGAGGCTATGGGGAGGGCGGGGTGCCGCCTTGCCCAGCCCCCGAGGGCCCCAGCCCAGCACAGGGTGGGGAGAATCCGGCCAGATCACAGGGGGGTGAGGGCCCTGCTGGGGTCTGGAGACCTTGCCCCGTCCCTTATCCCATATGCCTGGAGGGGCTGGGGCCCGGGCACCTGTCACCCTGGCACTGGCTGCCCAGGGCTCCCCTCCTCCCTCTTCTGGCCACTGCCACCTCCTGTCCCCTCCCCTCCTTCCTTCTCCTGGTCCCACCCCGACAGGCAGGCAGGCAGCCTCTCCCCTTGCACCTCACCTCTGTCCTGGACCGCCCAGCACCTACCTTCCCTACCCTTCACCTTTTCCCCTCTGGGGACTGAGCAAGGGCGGGCGAGGGTGGGGGCAGCTGGGACTGTGGGCATCACAGGCCAGGCTAGGCTCCGCAGGCTCTGGGTGTTCTCCCACGCTGCCAGACTCCTGTAACCCCTCCCTCCTAGCTGGGGGGAGGGGGGCCAGCACCCAGAGGGTTAAGGTTGTAGGGGGGAGGGGCTGGGCCAGGTCGTAGGCGGCCCCTTTGAAGGAGGGAGCTGGAGCGGGGACCAGCC
>NW_022111325.1:1706104-1707669 GCF_000313985.2 Echinops telfairi
AGGGGAGGCTCAGAGGCCTCAAATTGGCCAAGGGTCAGACGGGACCGAAAAGCAGTCTGGGAAGGAGGTGCCCGGACTTCCCTGGGGGAGCCAGGGGCTGTGGGCCTGAGGAGCTGGCGTGGAGGAGGCTCTAGGTAGTGTGCCGGGCTGAGAAGGCAGGAGAAGGGCCTCAGGAGCCCGGGACTGGCCTGCAGGAGGTTGGACAGGCTGGCAGGGAGCCGGGCCCCGGGGATCGGGCTGGGGTGTCCTCTGGGGCTGGGGGGGCTCAGGTTTCTGCTGGCGGCTTGGCGGGTGTGGGGTTACCAGCCAGCTCAGTTACCCAGCCGGAGACTCTGAGCTGGGGGGAGGGGGTGGGCACAAGGGCAGACCCTGGCACCTTGCGTGATCTCCTCAGGCCCCGAGAGGAGCCAGCACCGCCGGCAGACCATGCTGGGACTCCCAATGGGCAGCGGGCAGCGGCCTGGCCCAAGGGGGCCTCCTCTGGTGAAAGGCCAGTAGCTCCAGGGCTGGAAACTCTGACGGGCAGCCACAGGTTGTCCGCCTACCCCCACCTTACATCCGCTCCTGCTGTACCCCCTTCCGCCACCCATCCTCCCCAAGGGGCCCCCAAGGCTTGGTCCCCTGCTTCTGGAAGGGGCACATTGCTGCCTCCAACATGGTCCTCTTTTAGCAGGCCGGCCAGCTGGCCTACAGGCAGGACCAGGACTGGACCTGCAGGGCCTGGTCCCTGACTCCCTCCCAGGCTCTTCCCTACCCCACCCCCGCCACATGCCTGGGGGAAGAAAAGGGATGCCTGGGGCAAGGGGCCATAGAGGAAGTGGGAGAGGCTTGACTGGGAGGACAGATGGGAAAAGGAAGCCGGAGGTAGCCTGGTCCCTAGGCTGAGGCGGGAGGACAGTGATGAGCTAGAGAGAAGGTGAGGAGCCTGGCCGGACCCAGAGGCCCGAAGACGACCAGGTAGTGAGGGGACAGGCAGGCAGTCCATAGGAGGGATGAGCAGCCAGGGGACCCAAAGGTGGTGCGGAGAAGAAAGCCAGCCAACTGGGGAAAGGCGTTGTCCCCGTCTTCCTGCCCCCTACCATCTTTGCTCTCTCAAACCTCCCTTGATAGAGTCTGGGTAGGGGGACGCCGTCTATGTGCCAGCGCTGGTATCTTGGAAAGAAATTGTGGGGGACCAGAGTTTACCCTTATTTCAAGATCCCTGGTGCCTTGGTAGGAATAGGGGACTTGAGGGTGGGGGGAGACTTAACCCCCACAACACCGGGAAGCAGCCAACTCCCCTGGCCTCCTTCCCCCTTCTGGCTTGCGGTCTCTCTTCCCCGCCTCCCCCCAGGAAGTGTGAGTGGTGGGGGTGGTGAGGTTAGGTGGGGGGGAAGCGTCATATGGGGGATGGGGGAGACAGGCACAAGCTTGGGGGGGCAGGGTGCAGAGAGAAGGGGTCCCTAAGTGCCTAGGGCATCTCTAGGCACAGATCTCTTGCTCGGAACCCCTCCAGTCCTCCGGTGGGACAACTCAGCCCGGCACCCTGCCTCCCCAACTAGGCGGTCCGGATGGCTTAGGCCTTT
>NW_022111325.1:1708130-1711938 GCF_000313985.2 Echinops telfairi
AGACCCATATCTATTTTCTTCTCCACTAATCCTGGTTCTGCCTGCTGCCCCCCACACTAAGCCTCACTCCCCTAATCCCCAGGGCTGGGGGGAGGGGGCCAGCTCTGCTGGGCCGCCCCACTCAGGGCCTCCCTGCCCTCCATCAGCTGGCTCCAGAGTGCCCCCAGCACGTACTGGGCCTGCCTCACTGAGGTCGGCACCTGGAAAGCGGTCCAGCTGCCTCGCTCTTTCCAAGGCCTGGCCAGTGCCTGCTATCTTTTGGTGGTGGACACACCCCAGAGCAGGTGCCCTTGGGCATTGAGGGGTAGGTGATAAGGACAGCCACCCTCCACCCCACCCCCTCTGCTGCCCAATCTCCCCTCCACCAAAGACGGGGCAAGCTTGACTCAGGGCCCAGTTTCAAGAGAGCTGCCCACCGGCCTGGCCGGTCGAGCAGGCCTGACAGTGAGGGGAGCCTGGGGGGTGGCAGCAGGGGGGGGTGATGGGGCGGGCACTCCATTTTCCCCCTACCAGGCAAACAGACTGAACAGACCTCACCTGGTTCCCTGGCACAGCTTGCCCCCCCCCCCCCCAACAACCACTATACACGCCCATGCCCACAAGGTCTTAGCAAGAGGGGGCATGCCAGGCTGGGTGGAGATGGGCGGCCCTCACGGGGCGTCAGGGGGCTGGGCCCTCTGGGATGCAGAGGTGGGAAAGGTGCCCAAGGTGGGGTGGGCACCCTGGCATGGGAGCCCCACCCTCACAGAAAGAAGGGGAGGCCTCACCGCACCCACCACTCCCAGATGATGGGGCTAGGAGTGCCCCCTTGGCCTGGTTGGCATCAGCACAGCTCCAGGTGGCATCTGAGTTGGCATGGGTGGCAGGGCCCTGGGTAAGGGCTGGGGGAGTTTCCAGGAGCTCCAGCACTCTCTGAGCACCCTCTTCCTCACACGTGTGCCCTCTGTCGCTCCCCACACCACCCACCCCGTGCCTCCTTGGTGTACCCCTCCCCTCCCTCACTGCTTCCTCCTAATCCTGAGGCCTTGGAGTTGGGCCTAAGGGGTTAAACACCCACCCTCGCCCAAGCCCTGTGTGAGTTTCATGAACCAGCCTGAGCCTGTGACCTGACAGCAGGGTCAGCCAATCAGCACCCCTGCCACACGGAGTTGCCACAGAGACTGGCCCTGGGGTGGGAGAAAGGGCGGGCTTAGTGGCGGGAATGGGTGAGGTGAGGAGGAAAGAAGGGAAGAGGGGTAAGGTGAGCCATGTGCCTGCGGGTGCCCAGTTCTCTGCCAATGGACTAGGTGGCTGGCCTCCCCACCCCCCCACCCAGGAGGGACGTGCTCTCTGCCTGGGGCCAAGAGGGATCTCACTGCCGCCTCAGTGGCCGGTGGTGCCGCTGCCCACCCAGTGTTGGTTTGTTTCCAAGGCCACTGGCTGTTGGGACCCTTTGCACAGGGCAGGCAGGGGCCTGGTGAGCTGGGGGAGGCGGAGCTTGTCCACCCTTGGCCTCCCTGGCATGGGTGAGAGGAGTGGTTGGGGGCACTCGGGGTGGGAGTGAGTGGACTAGCTAAGGGAACCTAGGCGTGGCTGACAAGCACAGACAGACACGTGGGTGCTGCTCACCCAGCGTCCGTGCAGGAGTCAGGCCCGGCGGTGCAAGGAAGGTGGCAGGAGGGAGGCGGCTTAGAGACAATGCCGCTGCTGTGTGTTCTGGAGAGGAAATGTGTGGCCCTACACCCCCCCACCCCCGCACCCACTCCAAAAAAAACCCACTTTCTCCATCAGCGGCCCAGACGGAGCAGCTGCTGGGAGTAGTCAGGGGACAGTGACAAAATACAGAGGTCCCCCTGGGTCCTCCCCCCTTCAGATGACAAGCCGAGGGCAGGGACTGGGCCGAGGTCACGCAGAGCTGTTCACCTGGCTCCCTTCAGTGGTTTGATTTTGGGGAGGGAAGGAGGCTGGCTGACCTGTCTCCAAAGAGTTTAGTAAGCATAGGCCACCTGTGGAGTGAATGTACACCCCCCCACCGTACACCACCACCACCCCCTGGCTGCCCTTCCTGTCGCCTGCCTGGATCTCAGGGTTGAAAGAAAGGGGTAGCCCTCACCAAGCACCTGCAGTGGGGCCCCGGTGGACTTATTTAACCTTATAACCCTCCCAGTCAGGTGGGTGTCTCCCTTTTGTAGTGGGGCGCCAGGCGGGAAGCACCGCCTGGTTAAGGCCAAGCACGTTTCCACGCGAAGGCCGCCTGCCTCTAAGCACCCAGCACTGGCTTCAGGTGCTCCAGACCTCCCCAGGGTGCAGGCTGGAAGAATGGGGCCTTGGGCCTTCTGCTGCAGGCCCCTCCTTGTACAGCCTAGGGAGAAGTGACTTGCCCAAGGTCATTCAGCAAGATAGCAGCAGAGCCAGGGCTGGGAGCAGATCTTCCCCCCAGCCCAGTTTTGCCATCGCTGCCACCCTGCCCCTTATTCGGCATGGTCTTGGAGGGGAAAGCAGAGAGGGTGGGGTGGCGATCCCTAAGGTGCTGGATGGAGTGGGGGGTCCTTGAGGAATGAGGAGGGAGAGGTGGTGGTGGAGGGGGGAACTCAGCCTGTTGGCGGGTAGGGGGCCAGGACGATGCTTATCAGTATGGGGCAGGAAGCGCCAGCGCCAGCACCCAGCAAAGGGTGGCTGCTCCTTAGCGCCTGTGTGGGGGAGGGGAGGATGTCAGGGGGTGGGGGTGGGGGGTGTGCTGCTGGGAGCTGTGTTTCCCGTGTAGTGTCTACTAGAAGGGGAGATGAACTTCTGGTGGCCGGGGAGAGCCGTGAGGAGCCGGGAGCGGGCGCACTTGGTGTTTGCACAGTGTTTAGCTGCTGTACCGGACGGTTTGGAGAGCGAGGACGGGGGCCAACGTGCCTGCCTTGTGCCTGGCCTCGAGCTGACCTTGGGCCAGTGGGAACCCGAACATTCCCCTTGGCCGCGAGGAGGTCCGCCTGCACAGGCTGTCGCCCAACCTTTCAGATGACTTGAGGCCGGTGGCCAGAGCCACCAGGAGTCCCTTCACCCACTTCTTCATTAAGCTTGCACCCAGACCCAAGCACCTTCTTCCAGGCCCGTCCCCCAGGCTCCCTCCACAGGGCCTGAGAGTGGGTTGGGGGATGGGCACGGATCTCATTCCTCCGAGGAAGGGGTCAGAAAGGACAGGCCCACAGAGGCAGGCTTGGGGCGCAGTTGGCAGTTAGTGCTCCTGTCTGGGGCTGTGCGTTCAGTTTGTTCCTCACGTCCTTTGGAAGGCCACCTCACCTATCTGAACCTCAGCCCCCCTTGTGTGTGGAAGGGCTGGCTCAGCGGGAATCTTTCAGAGGGAAAGAATTTGGCACGGGGCTCCAGTGGGGCACAATGGCTAGATGCCGGGCTGCTCCTGGGAAGGTCAGTGGTGCGAATCCACCGGCGGCTCAATAAGGGAAAAGCCCGGGTAAGGTCATCTGGTAAGGGCCACAGCCTAGAAAACTCAAGGAGAGCTCTGCTGTCAGGCTTGTCACAAACCGGGGAACCTTCGTCAGTGCCCCATAAAGGCTGCTGGCCCCCAGGCCACCCCCAGGCAGGGCTGCGAGTTCTTACCCTGCTCCTCTCCTCTGTTTGCCACTGCAGGAGAAGATGGGGAGCCCAGAGGATGACCTCATTGGGATTCCGTTCCCCGACCACAGCAGTGAGCTCCTGAGCTGCCTCAATGAGCAGCGCCAGCTGGGCCACCTGTGTGACCTCACCATCCGAACGCAGGGTCTGGAGTACCGCACCCACAGGGCCGTGCTGGCGGCCTGCAGCCACTACTTCAAGAAGCTCT
>NW_022111325.1:1712056-1715026 GCF_000313985.2 Echinops telfairi
CGCTGGGGGCGGCGCGGGGGCCTCCGGCGTGTGTGAACTGGACTTTGTGGGGCCTGAGGCGCTGGGTGCCCTGCTGGAGTTTGCCTACACGGCCACGCTGACCACCAGCAGCGCCAACATGCCGGCCGTGCTGCAGGCCGCCCGCCTGCTGGAGATCCCCTGCGTCATCGCCGCCTGCATGGAGATCCTGCAGGGCAGCGGGCTGGAAGCGCCCAGCCCCGATGAGGACGACTGTGAGCGGGCCCGCCAGTACCTGGAGGCCTTTGCCACAGCGGCGGCCTCTGGAGTGCCCAACGGTGAGGACAGCCCCCCACAGGCTCCCCTGCCACCGCCACCTCAGCTGCCACCGCCCCGGCCGGTCGCCCGCCGCAGCCGCAAGCCCCGGAAAGCTTTCCTGCAGACCAAGGGTGCCCGGGCGAACCACCTGGTGCCCGAGGTGCTAGCGGTGCCCGCCCATCCCTTGACCGTGGAGGAAGAGGAGGTGGCAGGCAGAGTAGGCAGCAGTGGTGGCAGTGGGCTGGGGGACAGCTACAGCCCTCCTGCAGGAACTGCCTCGCCCCCCGGCGGGCCCCTGAGCTATGAGGGCTATGAGGGTGAGGAAGAAGAGGAAGAGCTGGTCTATCCCCAAGCCTATGGGCTGGCCCAGGGCAGTGGGCCTCCACTGTCCCCGGAGGAGCTGGGCTCGGATGAGGACGCCATCGACCCTGACCTGATGGCCTACCTGAGCTCCCTGCACCAGGACACCATGACGCCCGGCCTGGACGGCCAGGACAAACTGGTGCGCAAACGCCGCTCCCAGATGCCCCAGGAGTGCCCGGTCTGCCACAAGATTATCCACGGGGCCGGCAAGCTGCCTCGCCACATGCGGACCCACACGGGCGAGAAGCCCTTCGCCTGTGAGGTCTGCGGCGTCCGCTTCACCCGGTGAGCACTCCAGGGGAGGGTGGGGGGCTGGGGGGGCCGTGCTGAAGTGGGCCAGGGGGAAAGAGGTAGGACCCTGAGGCGTGGAAATCAGCGGTCCCTCCAGGGGTCCCTCCAGGGTACAGGGGTGAGTTGAAAATGCCAACAAAGGAGGCCGGGAGGGCACAGGAGGGGGAGAGAGGAAGGAGAGGAGGTGGGTAGGCCATGAAGGGTTCGGTGCCCAAGGAGGCAGGGCTAGAGGCAGAGGAGTGGGTGATGGCGGGGCTCAGCGAAGGCAGGGGCACGTCAGCAAGGGGATTCTGGGTCAGATGATGGACCACAGAAGTCAAGGGACAGGCGTGGGGCATGGCCATGGTCCCATTCTGAACCCCTCCCTCCCTTGCCACCCACCCCGCACCCCTGCCTGCGCTAGGAATGACAAGCTGAAAATCCACATGCGGAAGCACACGGGAGAGCGCCCCTACTCGTGCCCGCACTGCCCAGCCCGCTTCCTGCACAGCTACGACCTCAAGAACCACATGCACCTGCACACAGGGGACCGGCCCTATGAGTGCCACCTGTGCCACAAGGCGTTTGCCAAGGAGGACCACCTGCAGCGCCACCTCAAGGGCCAGAACTGCCTGGAAGTGCGCACCCGGCGGCGTCGCAAGGATGATGCGCCCCCCCACTACCCGCCACCTGCGACCGCCACCCCGTCACCTGCCGGGCTCGATCTCTCCCCTGCGGGGCTCGATCTCTCCAATGGCCACCTGGACACCTTCCGCCTTTCCTTGGCTCGATTTTGGGAGCAGTCAGCCCCCACTGGGCCTCCAACCTCCACCCTGGGGCCCCCCGATGACGACGATGAAGAGGGGACACCCACCACGCCCCAGGCAGAAGGTGCCACGGAGTCCTCTTAAAGAGGGATAGGTGGCCAGGATGGAGCAGCACAAGGCCGCGCGCGGACACCCATGCCAAGCCGTGGGAGCAAGCAGGACAGCCAGCTGGGGCCAGGGGCGCAGAGCCCCTTCTCCCCAAGCCCTCATTCCAGTTCCAAGCTGAGAAGGTTTTGGGGCCGAGGCTCCCCAAATTGGGGTAATCCCCAAGGAGCGACACATAAGATATATATATTCATATATATATATATATATATTTACAGCTCTATTGTAGAGGTGGGGTCCCGTCCCCAGCTGCTCCTGGGGAGTAGAAGCAATAATGTATTTCTGATTCGTGGGGTTCCTCTTCGGCTATGCGGGTTTCTAAGGGGTGGGGGCTTGGGACCAAATCCTTGCCCCGCCCCATACCCCCTTGGGGTTTTGGCTGTGTTAAGGGGGTGAAAGACTGCCCCTCCCTTCCGAGACCCCTCCTTCCTGGTTTCTGTTCCCTTTTCCAGGCCGTGAATTATGCAAAGAGGGGGCAGCGGAGGAAGGGTAGCAGTGGGGGAAGCAAGGTAGAAGCTTGAAAGGCCGACGGGGGCCTGGGCCTGTAGGGAAGGAGCCATCCCAGTGCCCTCCGCCCTGCTCCCAGCGCTGAGTCATGGGGTCCTGGAGAAGGGGGCGGGGTGGCCTGATTGGCTCGCCCCCCCCTGGGGGCAGCGGGGGGGGCCCCGCCCGGCCAGGGGAGCCGCTCTGCTCGCTCCGCTCCGCTCCGCTCCCCTCCGTGGTGCGAATCCACCGGCGGCTCAATAAGGGAAAAGCCCGGGTAAGGTCATCTGGTAAGGGCCACAGCCTAGAAAACTCGAGGAGAGCTCTGCTGTCAGGCTTGTCACAAACCGGGGAACCTTCGTCAGTGCCCCATAAAGGCTGCTGGCCCCCAGGCCACCCCCAGGCAGGGCTGCGAGTTCTTACCCTGCTCCTCTCCTCTGTTTGCCACTGCAGGAGAAGATGGGGAGCCCAGAGGATGACCTCATTGGGATTCCGTTCCCCGACCACAGCAGTGAGCTCCTGAGCTGCCTCAATGAGCAGCGCCAGCTGGGCCACCTGTGTGACCTCACCATCCGAACGCAGGGTCTGGAGTACCGCACCCACAGGGCCGTGCTGGCGGCCTGCAGCCACTACTTCAAGAAGCTCT
>NW_022111325.1:1715126-1752438 GCF_000313985.2 Echinops telfairi
TCTCCCCTCCCACTGGGAATGAATCCACCCCCATTCTGTACATAGCCTCTCCTGTTGGTCTCGTTGAAATCTAGTTTCAGATTTTTAACTCTCCACTCTTGCTGGGGGTGAGGGCTGTCTCCTCCCCTCACTCGCTGGGTGCTGGACCCCCGTGTGGCCTGGGCTCTGCCTTGCACTATTTCCCCTCCCTGGCCTGGCGGCCCCTCCCCCTCCTTAAAAGGGGCAGGTTCAGGGGCCGGGTGCTCTCCCTCCTTCCTATGCACCCCATCCCATTTGCACAGCTGCCCAGGTACCCCCAACAGCAGGGGGGGGGGTCCCAGGGAGGGGGTAGCAGGACCAGTCCCTGTATCTATTTAAAAAGTGATGTAATATATTGGGGAGTGGGGAGGTCGGGTTGCCCTGGGCCTCATCTTAGCATTTCAGGTGATGGGGGGAGCTCAGGGGCTGGGGGGAGGGAGAACTGGGGCTTAGCACCAGGGAGTGAGGACACTGGCCTCCCCTCCCCACCTCGTGGCTTTTCCAGTCAGTGCCTTAGGGGGGGAGACTATCTCCCCTCTTCTGTTCCCTCCCCCTCCCCCCACCTCGGGTGTAAACGACAGGAAGAAATAATAATAATTTAAGATTCGCACTGGTGTCCACCTTTGGTTCTTTTACTGGGGGGCCGGTGGGAGGGACGAGGGGTTCTGAGGCTGGCTGCTGGGGTGGGGAAGGGTTTCGAGGTCAGTGGGTCTGAGGGGTCCCAGGAATGCTGGTTGGCCGATGGGCTTCAGGCAGGGGCTGCTGCTGCTGCGCCTCCCTCTGTGGAGACCCCTTCTCGTCCAGGTCACTAGTGAGGAGGGAGGAGGCAGTGGCCAGGTCACCGGCCCTCTGTTTTCACAGGTGCATCCCTGCCACTCAGCAGATTCAGCTCCTATTCTTGACCAGCACTCCAGCTTGAGCTAGCCCACAGGGCACACCAGCCCGGGCCCTGCTGCAGCCAGCCCCTCAAGTGGAGGCCCCGGCGCACGTAGGTGGGCAGGAAGAGCAAAGCCAGTGGTGACCCAGTGTCATGCCTGGTCTAGGCACAAACTGTGCCCTCTGCTAACCCAGATTTACCATCTGAGTCTACCGGACAGAAAGCGTTCCTTCCCTGCAGCCCCCAGAGGTTCCTTACTGCCCCCTCCCAAAGCCAGGGCCCTGCTCAGTGCAATGTGCCCACACCACTGCTCTCTTTGCAGCCCTCCAGAGGCAGGCTGGTTGTTCTCAAACCCAGCACCGCCCGTCATGGGAGCCATGTCCCCAGTGCTTTGGCCCTCTGCTCGCTGCTCGAGGGGTCCAGCGCCCTCCTCCCTAGAGACCCCCATCCAACTCTGGCCTGAATGACTTTCACCTCTGCTCACTCTGCGGCAAACTCCCCTGTCCCCAGCCTTCATCCACCCACTGGCTTCATCCAGGCCTCTCCCCCTAGTTTAAATCCCAATCCAAACTCACTGCCGTGGAGTGGTTGATTCTGATTCCTGCCCGCCCTACAGGACAAGGAGAGTGGCCCCTGTGGGCTTCTGAGACTGCAGCTCTTCCCAGGAGTAGAAAATCCCCTCTGTCTCCCTTAGAGAGGCTGGCATTTTCAAACTGCTGGCCTTGTGGGTATCCTGCCTCCTGGCCTGCTAGCTCTTCCCCCTCCCAGCCCCCACCCCGACTCTGATACTTCCTCAGGATACAGATCCTGGACCACCGGGCCCGTCCCCCCACCCCCCAGCACCTGTGGGAGGTGTCAGCCCCTTCTCTTCCCCGAGGCCACATCTCACACACGTCCTAAGGACACCTTCGGTCTCTCCCTGTCTCGTCCTTCCCCTGACCTGACCAGAAAGCCCCACCGAGGAGACCCTGAAATCCCGTTCCCAGGGAACATTGGCCATGGAGAACCACGCAGCGGTGTGCCCACTGGAGCCGATGGTGTGACTTTGCAGGTCAGCTGACCCTTTACACACCCTGCAAATCCCTTCAGCTCCAGTCAGCTGCTTTGCACACTCCCCATGGCAGGTAATTCTGCCCCTACCACCCACTCCTTCACCTTTATTCCACTCCCAGCCACCCGCACCCCAGCAGGTGTCCTGGCCTCCTAATCCCCAGAGAAAGAGAGGCCACCCAGCTGGGGCAGGCTCCACTCTGTTGGAGGGACAGACAGTGCACCCTTCCCCCTGCCTCTCTTTCCAAGGCCAGCCTAGCCTAGAGTCCAGACCCCTTGCGTCCCTCCATGGGCTTTCTTTCTCAGCTCTTAAATGCTCAAATCTTGTTGTTACTATTTGCATCCTGTTGACATCTCGTTGCTATTTGCATTCCGTGGGAATCTTTGAGACTGTGGTCTTTGGGAAGCAGAGTGGCAGGCCTTTCTTACAAAGCACTCTGCTAGTCCAGAGCCCTGCCCCTTTTCAACTACGCACCCCTGGGTGCCCTCCACACCCCTCAGAGGTCTCAGGTGGAACCAGTTCTCTCTCCACAGGCCTAGTCCCAGGCATGGGTGTCCCTTGTCCAACGGAGGCCACCCTGGCCTCTCCTGGACTCTGGCAACCTCCTCTCTGGTCGCCCTGCTTCCCACCCTGCCCCCTCTCTGCCTGAGCTTCCTTATCATCTTGAAAGAGAAAAGGACGACGTGTCACTCTGCAGCGAAGATCTGATGGCAAGTCAAGTCGAGCCTTTTGGTCTCCATCTTGATTTCCAGCCTTATCTCCCAACATTCTCGAGGTCCCCACCCGCCCAGACAGACACACGCAGACACACATTCTCTCTGTTTCCCCCTTAGGCTCTGCTCTCTCCCAAATGTCTCACATTCTTCACCCTCCCTGACTCTCCCCCTGGAATGCCTTTCTCAGCTCCTTGGCCTGAGCAACCACCAGCTTGCCCCTGAAGCCCAGTGGCTCCTTTACCCCTTTTCTACGAAGCCTTCAAGAATACACCCCTATCCCAACTGGCACTTCTCTCCCAGCTCTGCAGCAGCCAGACCCTGTCCTGCGCCCTTACTGGGGCTCTTCCCCCCCCCTCCCCTCACCTGGAGGGAGAGCTGGACTGGGAGGAGGGGCTGCTGGTTCTCTCTGTTTCCCATGGTTCTGGGAGCGTGGGCTGCAGTAACCATGCCATCTCGGGCTCCTGTTTTGGAGCTGCAGCCAGCCATCGCGGGGCACTCTCCTCGTCACTGGAGTCCCTGCAGAAGTCTCCCACTTCAGTGGCCCCAATGATCCCTGGTGGGGGGCGGGCATTCCCACTGTCCCCCTGGCTCCAGAAGACTCACAGCTCCAGGTCCAGGTGTCCCTGGTCAGAGAGGACTGACGTGCACAAGGAGCAGGTGTTGCCCAGAAGGCGGAAGCAGGGGGTACAGAAGAGGCCTGGGGGAGACCCGGAGGAGAGGGAAGGGGATGAAGGAGTTACCACCCACTGTGCCCCCCCTCTCCCCCAAACCTGGGGGACCTTCCTGGTCCACACCAGGGAACCACTTGCATATGAATCCTATTTCTAGGGGAGAAATTTAAGGTAAGTGTGGTGGATATGCGTTACCTGGGGGCTCTACTTAAATGAACTCCTACAGTGTGGAGGAGAGGATGTCAAAGGTAAGAAACAAGGAAATCCACAGGAAGGACCACCTTCGAGGGCTGTATGCCAAGGTGGTGAATCTGGCAGGCAGAAGCATGCTTCCCTGGGGGGCTCTCACCTCGGCAGCCTGGGGTGGGGCAGGACACGAAGTTCTCCATGTGCCTCTCATCCTGGGGCTGCTCACAGGCCAAGCAGTAGAGCTGGTGTGACCGAAAGGGGCTGAGAAGAGGAGCCAGGAAGGGACACCTACGGAAGCCCCCCAAACACTAAGCCGGCCAGTCCAGCCAGCCTAAGAAACTGGGAGCATCTCTCCACTTCCTGGAACAGCCTCCAAACATTGGGTAGTCCTTCCTGGAGTCTAACCCCCATCCCTTTGAATTTAGCAGCAACCTGTCTGTCTCCCAGTCCTCCCCCTCTCCCTCATTTGTTCACCCCCACCCCTAATAATACCGATCCTTCGTTCTCCCTCCCTCTCAGACCATGAATACCTTGGGACACACACCTTGTTGAACCAAACCAAATCTTTTGACACTTAGGGAGGACAATGGTCCATCCCTGCCTCTAGCTCTTTCTCAGTTCCCTCTCAGCCCACCCTACTGAAGAACTCGGGGGCAGGAGAGTGGGTTCACCGGCGACCCAGCAGCTCTACGACGCTCCCTGGGTCCTGGTCAGTTGCACGCCGCCTCGCTGCTCGGCTCAGGGTGGACAGCAGGTTGGCCCGACGGCTCAGAAGTATGCTGTACAAGTAGGAGATCCTCTCCTGGGAGAGGACAGGCCAAGAGTAGGTTCTACTTGGCTCTCTGGCCCTAAGCTCTGTCGGCTTGGAGTGTCTTCCCTGCTCGCTCCCCTTGGCCTTCTGTCCAGCACCTATGGACCCCTCTAGGCTAGGCTCCAATGGCCTTTCCTCTGAGAAGCCTCTGGACTCTCTCAGGTGGAGGTCGCCCATCCCTCCCTCTGTGTTTCCAAAGCCCCCTTCTCTTCAGTCTTTAATAAAGGTCACTTTTGATTGGAATGTCTTATGGGAAGCCTCCCACAGCAGCATGGGCTCCGACTGGATCTGGTCCATCCTGTCATCCTGCACGGCGAGTGGCAGGTGGCCGGCGCTCAGTAATCGGGTAGTGAACGCAGAAGCAAATGGCAAGTTGCCATCCACACCTGAACGTGCCACCACCGCAGGCCACCTCCGTGGCTTTACTCAGACCCTGGGAGCAGGCTGTCTCCGGAAGCCCTGCCCAGAGAGGGAGAGGGAGAGGGACCAGCCCCTCTGGGGTCCAGCCAGCCGCTGCTTCAATCAGAAGGAGAGATGGCCAGCTCGTCAGCTGAAGGACTTCAAGTTCCCCAAAGTCAAGGTAGAAGGCCACTCATTTGGCAGCCTGGGGAGGGGGGGCAGGGCCTGGCTGACCTCTCACCTGCTCCCGGGAGGGGTAGTAGGAGGCACAGATGAGCCGCCGAAGCCGACTGATGTAGGCACCAAACAAAGTGACGAAGAAGCACAGGCCGTACATGCTGCCTGGAGCAGAGCAGGCACAGTCAGTCTTGCCAAGGGCACAAGGACCAAACCAATCCCTGGCACACCGTCCCGGGATCCCATGCCCGTTCCCCCAGAGCCCTCAGGGGGTGGGGTGGGGTTGATACCAATGACTACGTAACCAGTGGGATCCGGCTCTGAGGGCCGCAGGAGGCAGCGCTGAGACAAGATACTGATGTTGCCTTGTTGCAGGACATCAAAAGCAGACACGAGATCGCGGTAAATCTTCCCGGTGTAGCCTTCCCCTTCCACGCTTATGGAGACCAGCACCGGGCCTGGGACAAAGACGCCAGCCGTGTGAGGGTGAGGGACGCTCAGGGCAGTGGCCCGCTCCAGCCTACAAGTCAGGGGAGTGGGACTTGGGGTGCCCCAAGTGGTGACCCTTCCTCTGAGAAGCCTCTGGACTGCCCCCAGGTGGGGTCACCCACTCCTCTCTCTGTGTTTCCAGAGCCCTCTTTTTTTTTCATTCTTTAATATAAAGATCATTTCTGTGTGGAATGTCCCATGGCGAGCCTCCCACAGGAACGTGGGTGAAAGCATTAGCCTGCTGTGAATCAAAAAGTCTAGAAATATCACACGATGTGAGGTTTAGCTGTTTAGAAAGCCAGAGTAGAGTTTTTGGTTAGCTGCGTGCACCAGCCCCCCTCCCTTGCAGTAAAAATTCCTTTTACGCTTAATCAGTAGGGATGGTCCTCTACCTTCGGGATGTAGTAAGCAAGGCCATTAAGCCAGCCAGCCAGGCATGAAGCATCCCCCATTTAGATAAGCAGTGGAGCATGGTGCTTTGCGGATGGTGGTCCGGTAAAGAACGCATGCCAACGTAACCCTTGGGAAAGTGTATGTATGGATCATCATTTCCTGTGATCAGTGCAAAACCTGCTCTTGGTCCCATAGTTTGGGGTGTATCGCTTGTTAGACTTTCACTGGATTTCAGAAGCAGTTTGGAGGCAGCAAACCTCACTGTTTCCTTCTATCCCGTGCTCGCAGAATAAACGTCGGAGTTTTTCTAATCGTTCTGGTCTCTGTCTTTGGATGAAACAGCAACAGGCAACCCCCACCCCCACCTCCCACCCCCAGGCCCTTGTTCCCAGAAACACAAGCAACCTCAGCCCCTGGCACCCACGACTGGCCCCCTGCTCCGGCTGGATGGCACCGGTGCCTGTCTGCCCAAGCCGCCAGCTCTGAAATGGCTTTAACACTTGCCTGCCTCCATGACCCACCCAGAAGCACTTCTTTTAAGACATTTGCTGAGCACCGGCTGGGTGGCAGGCTAGGACTAGACGCCTTGTTTTGTTCTCCTCTGTTGGCCCTCTGGTACAGAGAACTGGATTATCATCCCTGGTCCACGGCACACTCTCAATGAGCCACCAGACCCTTCACATCCACAATCAGATCTCTTTGACGCCTTAGTGCAACTCATGGTTGCTCCCATTGTCGTCTTAATTTTTTCACGAGGAAATGGGAGCTCTGACAGATTAAGCAACTCGCTGAAAGGTCCTTACCTGCGACAGGACAGAGGTAACATTTGCACCCAAGGCCCTCTGATGCTAGAACGTGTTTTTTTTAGATGGTTATACCCTCGAAGTGGATGTAGGTGTTACTTATGATTTACTAGTTGGAAGAGGGGCAAAACCAGAGGCTGATGAGTGACAGGGACATGGGGACCGGTGGTCCCTCCACGGTTAGGGGTGGGAAAGGGAAGATGTGGGAGAGGCTAGGGGGGAGGCAGACCAGGGCTAGGGGCCTTCCTGGGGTGGCACTCACTGCGGGCCACAATCTCCCCCTGCAAGTGGTGCCGGGCCAGGTCGAGGACCCAGAAGACCGTATAGTCCAGGAAGACCAGAAGCAGCACGAGGAGGAGGTGCTGCGTCAGTTTGAAGATGGCCAAGATGTAGAGAATCCGCTCCCAGCGGGACAAGAAGAGGGAGCCTGCGTAGAAGCCAGACAGTCAGGAGGCGGTCTCCCCATTCTCCCGCCCTCTGGACCTCTGCTCATGGACAGGGCTCCCGACCCGGGCTCAGTCAGGATTTCCAGACTCCCTTCTGGAAAAAGGAATGCAAAAGAAGTCGGGGGACCCACAGGCAAGGGAGGTAAGCCCTCTTCAGGGACCGAGGGTCCCATGTTAGAGGTGCAGGCCTGGCTTCTCCCTCTGGGCCTTAGAGGCCCGTTCCCAAAACTCGGGAGTCCTCTCCCCAGGAGCGCTGAGTCCCTTCGCTGGGCTCCCTGCTGGCCAGACTCCTCCTGCCCCAGGTTCCAGCTTCTCCTCACGGTCTGCACTTTCTGCCCTGCTCCCTACCCAACTCTCAAACGCACCCATCGAGCGGATTCCACTCATGGAGGCCCTGCAGGACAGGGTAGAACTGCCCCTGTGGGTTTCTGAGACTAGAACTCCTTAACGGAGTAGAGAGCCTCATCCAGCCACTCCAGTAGGGGGCTAGTGGTTCGAACTGTTGATCTTGCAGCCCAACATGTCATCTAGGACGCCACCAAGGCGCCTCTCCTCACCCAAAGCCCCTCCCCCCCCCATTCTCCTTTCCTGCTCCACATCTACTCCCAATCTGGACAGCTGGACATCTGGAATGCCTGCAGAGGTAGCACCTGCCCCTTCTCGCGCTCCTTTCCCCTTCCGACTGGGGTTCTCCAGGGGCAGGGGTTATGTCTCCCTCTCAACCTGACATTTCCTGGACACCTGGGCTGTCTGCCTTCCCTCCAGCTCTGCAGGTGTGAAAGGATGGCAGGGCAGGGCCGAGGGGCGGGAGAGCTCTCTCCCTGCTGGCCTGGGCCCTCACCTGGCTGGATGTAGTGATTGGCCTCGTGGATACTGAGGGGCAGTACTGTGGGCAGCCCAGCCTGGGAGCGGACAGCCTCCATGCGCAGGAATTGGCTGGTGATATAGATGTTGTCAAAATTGTCCCAGTGCAGGTAGCAGTACCGGTAAAACAGGGCTCTGGTGGGATTGGGATAGGGCGCACGTGAAGCTCCTGTTCTGCCCCGGGGCCAACCCCCACAGGGCACTCCATCCCTTCCTCCTTGCAATGTCACCCTCCCAGGAAGCCGCTGGGATGGCCTAACCCCCCACCCCCCACCAGGAGGGGAGTCCGGGATCTCCTGGCCAGACCCGAGGTGGCCCCTCACTGAAGGTAGAGAAACAGGAGCAGCAGGGACGTGGTGTAGCCCATCAGAGCCAGGGTCTCTCGGACACGGTACAGCTTCAGGCTGACGGCCTCCTTGAGGTCCAGAGCTACCTGAGACAGGCTCTGAGAGGCATTGAGAGTCACAGAGAAGTGGTGGGTGGCTGTTATATTGAACTCAAATTCCTGACGCACCCGGTTAATCAGCTTCATCGCCGCTGGGGTCAGCAGGTCCCGAGGGAATGTGAGCAAGGAGCGTTAGAAGGGGGCAGCGCTGCCCTTGGAGAGGGGTGAGGGGCAGCCAGGAATCCCAGCATGGGGGCCTGTGGACTGACTGCTACCTATTGGTGCCACCAACCACACCCCCAGCCCCTGCCCATCTAGATGCCCCCCCGAGATCAGTAAATGAATCCCTGAACTGATCTCAATGGCCTGCCCTAGGTGTAGGGGCCCTGGGTCTGGGCCCTGGGCCTGGTACCAACTCCTGCCTTTAAGCCAAGCTGCCGGGAGGCTCCCCCCTCCTCACTAGCTTCTGACTCCCAATCTGTCCATGTGGGATGAGGCCTGCCTTGGTCACCCCCCCTCCCCCAGGCTGTTTCCCCTCCTGTCTGGCCACAGCACTCCCTCAGGGAAGAGGCAGTGGGGGGAGGGATGGAGCTAGAAGTGGGTGGACTCACGGACTCCAATGTTCTGGCGCAAAAAGGGCTGGATGTAGCTGGGGATGACACAGAACACCTGGACCACTGAGAACAGGTGACCAAGGGGTGACAGGTGCTCAGATAGGCAGAGGGTCAACTAGACCTCCCAACTCCAGACACACACACACACACACACACACACACACACACACGCTTTCAATGGGCCCCTTTAATGTTTTGACCCTCCCGATGTCCAATGTCCCTTCCTGTCCCCCCACCCCACCCCCGGCAGTGGTGGCCTTATGTGGACCCCAACTCATGAGGACCCCATGCGGCAGACAGAACGGAACTGGTCCATACGGCTTTCTTATAGGAATCCCTTTGGAAAGGCAATTGCAAACTCACTGCGGAAAAGACTGGAGTCTTTTCCGACTCACAGCGACCCTACCAGACAGGGTGGAACTGCCCTGTAGGTTCCGAAGACAGTAGCTCTTAACTCCAGAGGGCTCTGAAGTTGTGGCTTAGCTTTAGAGGCGCCTCCAGGTGTGGGTTGTACCGCCCAGATTTCCCGGACTAAGAGCCTGCTCCGTGCTTCCAGCCTCTCCAAGACGCCCCCCTCTCTCGATCGGCCCCACCCACCAACCCCTGGGTTTGCTCACCGCTGGCCAGGCCGCACAACACCAGTTTGAAGGGCATGAGCGCGTAGCACAGGTGGTAGGCCTGCGGGATGACCCTCATGCAGTGGTCCTTGGCCTCCTCGAAGATCCCCGAGCACTTGGAGTACGGGCTGCCCAGCTCCGAGTTGCACACGTCGCCCATGTGTAGGAGCCAGTGCCACACATTGCGCAGGGCCCTGGCTGGGGATGACAGGGCCGGGGCTGGCGCCAAGGCAGCATCTTCTCAAGGGACTGGGGAACACCCTGGAGACCCCGCCCCCGCCCCCACACCACCCCCCATAAGGAAGAAGGCAGTCCAGGGCTCAGCAGTGCTGTATTCTGGGAGGTGCTAGACAGCTCCCAGGGGGGACCAAAGAAGGTCCTGCCCAGACAGCAGGGGTGGGGGGGTGTCAGGGTCAGGGGTATCGGGAGAGACTGGGTGCATTTTATACCCTGTCCCGGCAAAACTAAACAACAAAAGCAAATATGCTGACCCACGTGTTTCACACCGTCCATGATGGACCGGAAGAACTTTCGAACTCGGTCGGCCACTGCTTTGGCCTTCTGGGCAATGGCTTTAATCTTGTTCAAGGCGCCTGCAAGGCATTGAGCAGGGGGGCAACTATAAGTCCCACTGCCTCTAGGGGCTGGTGTCTCACCGTAGCCCCTGGGCCAGGGAAGAGAGAAGGGCTGCCACCCTTGAGCCGGAAGCTTGGGTGCTGGAGCCTGGGAGAGTGGGGGAGACCAGATCGAGGCTGGGGGTGCAGGGTGCTAGGACCAGAGACCCCAGGCCAGGCTTCGGAAACTTCGAGGTCGGGACCCAGGAGTGCAGACTTTAGGGCACATAGGAGGGACAGGGGGGGTGGGGATATGGGACTGTGGGAGAAGGCAGCTTACTGACAAGGGGCTGCTTGGCCTGCTCCAGCACCTCGGCAGACTGGTTCAGGGCCAGCTCGGCCCCACAGGCCACAGCCTCACTGGCCCGGGTGAAGTTATGCAGGGTGTTGGCACAAGGTCCTTGCAGGACCAACCCAAAGGAGACCACCAAGAGCAGTATCTGGCCTTGCCCTGAGGGAGATAGCGGCATGGACCAGAACCCCTCTCCTGCCCAAGCCCACGGACCTGCCCCGGGTACCATCGTCCCCCCTCCCCCCAGGTGCCAGGCTCACTAGAGAAGGCCTGGGGCAGCAGCAAGAGGACAGTCACTCGGACCTGGCGAGAGAAGCCCATGCCCAGGCTAAGGAAGGCGGCCAGAGTGAGGGTGCCCACCAGGCAGCCCCAGGGGCTACGCCCTTCCACCAGCAGTTCCAGCAGCCCATAGGTCGTGGCCAAGGCCAAGCCCAGGAGGAAGGCGGCCACGCTCCGCACCACGGCCCGAGTCATGCTAGGCTCCTGGGCCCCCCAACGGGGCACAGCTTTCCTCATGACTTGGGGCATGGCTGCCGAGACCAAAAGTTTGCCTGTCTCCAGGAGATGCCCATGAGGTTCTGTGGCTCTTAAAGGGTCCCGGAATGTCTCACCCACCGTATTCTAAGATTCCAGAGGGCCTTTGCTGTGTCTCTCCAGAATTCCCTCAGCCAGTTCCTAAGGACTGAGGAGGGGAGAGGTGGGTCTCGACTCCCCTTCCTTACCTGAGCCTTCGGAGCAGAGACCGGAGGACACAGTCTATGGGTGAGGCAAGGGAGAAGGCAGCCCATCCTTTCACGCACCAGAGCCTCGCCTCCAAGGAGATCCCTCCGGAGACTTCCGGGAAGAGAGGGCAGATCCCAGAGCACAAGGATGGTCAGCCGACTTGATCAGAGTGGAGCGGAGGGTCCAAGAAGGAAAACACCCCACACCAGTGAGTCCCAGTCACCCCAGCCCCCAACCTTCTCACCCAACCCCTCTCATTAACCCCAGCACTCCCTCTCATCAGCCCTGTCCTCTCCTCTCCCTCCCTCACACCTGCCCCTCTTCCTCCAAGTCCTTTGTCTCTCCCAGAATCCTCCAAGTTTCCTGCCCCCTCCCTCACCCAGCCCCTCCAAGCTAGGAAGCCCCTAACCCTAAGGAGCCTTGGCCCAGGCAGGAGAGTGGGCTGTGGGCCCCGCTGGGCTAACCCTTTGGCCCCTCAGTGGTGCAGAGGCTCCTGAGCTGGGTGCTGCCAGCCCCCTGTAGCCGATTCCTGCAGCGCCAGCCAGGTGAATTTCCTGTTACCGCCGTCCTGCTTGGGGCAGGCACTGGGGGCCTCCTTGCCATAGGTGAGTGTGAAAGCGGAAGGCCGGGATGGGCAGAGGTGGGGCCCATCTTCTGACCTTTGGCCTGACTCTGTGTCCCTAGGGCTCTTTCAGCTCCTGGTGAACCCCATGAACATCTACGAAGAGCAGAAGCTGGTGGTGTTATACGGCTTGGTGGGTGAGTGCCGGCATGGCCAGGAGCACTCTAGGAGCCTGGGGAGCACAGCCCAGGCCTGGCTGCCCCTACTGGCGTCTGAGCACATGTCTGCTCTGAACCGGAACATCCCCGTGGCCTTCGCCTTGTCCTGGGCTTTGTGGGGAGAGACCCTCCATCAATCCTGGTCTTTCAGGAGACTCCTCCATGGGAGGAGTCTGGTATAGTCCGAACCCAGGGCCATTCAGAATCCCCCTCTCCCCCAGCCTTGGGGGCTCTGTTGCCCGCTGCTCCTCTGAAGAAATCACTTGTTGGTATTTCTTGAGGCACATGCTGCTGATTCTGAGATGCCAAGGCCGGCAAGCTCCCAGCCGGCGTGGAGTCTACATTCACTCTACCAGAGAAGGCTAGAGGATAAGTAATCAAGCACCTGATCATGCCTGGTGGAAAGAAGCCCACAGGGGGCTGTGATAGAAGGCCACCTTAGCTTGAGTGGTTGGTCTGAGAACGAGGTGACCTGTGAGTGGAGACTTTGGACCCAGGGGGTCCAAAAGAAAGCCCTCCTGCCGGTGGTCTTCCAACAACCCAAGTTTATTTATTCTTCACGGAGCTGGAAGTTGCCAGGTCAGGGGATGCTGAGGTTTGGATCAGTAGGCAGTTCAGTGAGCCCACCGAGAAGCCAGGCTTGTGCGCAGGCAGCCGGTTGGAGCCTCTTCTTCGGGCTCCACACCAGCTGCAGGAGAGCCGGTCATCACATCTGCACACAAGGACATCAAAGCTGCAGAAACTAGACCAGGGCTCCCGTCCCCTGTCCCCTCTTTTTAGACACACACATGCACACGTGGATGGCAACAGCGTTTGCCATTGCAACACTCTTGACGTTGTTCACTTAGCGATGCCCGTGGCCTTGTGGTAACTATCCCGTCATGTCTCTTGTTAAGAGGAAGGAAGCTTTCCATAAAAAGACGGATCCTGTATGATCTCACTTACAAATAGAGAGAAACTGAAATGATTAGGGGTTCCTGGGGGGTGGGGGGGATTTTTAAATTTTTTTATTTTTTGGCCTAGGCGTATTGAGTTTCTGTTAATTGTGGTAGAATGATCTGGAAAAGAGTAATGAGGACGGTAGCCCAACATTGAAAAATGTCGCCAGGGTCACTGTGTGACCCATGGAGAAATGGTTGGACTGGTACACGCTTTGCTGGGGGTATTGTCACCATAGAAGAAGAAAACGAGTAAGTGGCTTTTCCCAGGATCCCCCACACGCCTCCCCTCAATGGGCAGAATGGCACCACGTGCCCTTAGCTAAGCCTATCCTGGAATGAGCATCGTTGCCAGCTTATTGAATGGGCCCCTTTCTGTGGGAGACCAACAGGAAACGACTTAGTGGTCCCTGGCCACTGTCTTCCAGCGTGCTCGCTGTAGATGACCTATCAGTCAGACCCTGAGCTTTCCTGATGTTTTCACGCAGAGTTGCTTCAGAAAGGAGGATGACTTACTCGCAGGGAGTAGAAGGTCCGATCCAGTCTTTCTCCAGATTTAAGTGGCACCTCCACCCCCAGCATCTTTCCTCTCTCCCCTTGCAGCCCCGCCCAGCCCTGGGCTTGATCCTGGGGTAGAGAAGGGGGCCTGGCTAGTGTTTTCACTCCCCCCCCCCAACTTCCTGCCCCTTCTGGCTATTGAGGGGACTGGAAGAATTAGAGGAAAAGGGACAAAGTCTTAAGTCCCTGGGGCCCTGGTGACTGCACTGCTGGTGCCCTTGTGGCAGGCACCTCAGCCTTGGGGGGCTCTCTGGGTGTGTGCATGCCCCTCGAAGTGCCTGCGTCCTGCTGAGGGCAGTGCACTTTGGCTGAGGTCAGATGAAGCCCCCTTAGCTCCCAAGAGCCACCCACAGCCTTACTTCTGAGTATCTCCCCTGAATGGCCTGCCCTCCTGGATGGAGAGCCCCCCACGGGGCAGGGGAGTGGGGTGGTCCACCACTTGCCCCAGAGGAAGTACACACTCCTTGTCTCTCCAAACTAGGACAGTAACCCCCACCGCCACCCCACCCCCAAGCTGCTCTCTCTTCTGCCCTCAAAGGCTGTCTGTACAGCTCCCCAGGCAGCAGGGAGCAGCCCCTCATCAGGAGGGACCCTGCAAGGTTCTGTGGCTGGTCAGGAGTCAGGGTGGTCCCTCCTAGAGTAAGGGACCAGATTTAAAGTGGGACACCATTGACCGGGGGGTAGGGGTGGTTCTTGATTAAAAAATTTATCTGTATGGACCAAATAGACCGTTCCCTACATGCCTTCTTTCCCAAATTCGGGACTTTTTTAAAACGCCAAAAATCAGGACGTCTGGTCACCTTATCATAGAGCCCCTCACCCAAAGTGAGGAAGGGGACACCATCCTTCCCAGGCCTTTCCCAGGGCTGCCTGCTCACCCCTTCTCCGCCCCTTCGGAAACGCTTCCTGTCGGGGTCGAGGGGTGGGAGAACTCTGCTCACTCTAGAATGCAGGGCACAAGGCACCGTGTCTTGTGCTCAGCTTGAGCCCTTGGTTAGACAGCCAAGACCAGGGACACGGCCCTTTCAACGTCCTGTTCCACCACGGTGAGGTTTGGCAGCTCCAATCTAGCCCCCGGGGCCTGGGCAAGACCCGACCATTACCCTTGAACAAAAGCCAAGCTGTGTTTGCAAGGAGGAAGGCTGGAAGCATTGCTGGGTGGCACCAGACGAGGTTTGCGACAAACCTGCATGACTGGGTGGCGCCAGCCATGTGCGGAGCAGGGAAGGAGTGCTCCTGGCAAGGAGGGAATGGGCAGGGCAGGTTTGAGAAACAGCAGGAAGGCCCATGTGGGTGGGCGTGGTGGACAAAGGGCTGAGGGGCATTTCTTCAGCAGGTGGGCAGGGGCCGGAGGCCCAAGGGATAATAAAGAGGGAGGCAGGAGGGCACTGGATCTAATGTCTGTTTTGACAAGCTCACCCAGGCTGCTGCTGCGAACCTGGAAGCACGAAGGTGGCCAGAGAGGAGGAGGCAGGGACGCTCATTAGGCAGCCCCTGCCGTCTGTCCTTATGGGAGGCGATGGGGCTGGGCGGCAAGGACAGTGGGACGAGGCGGGGCTGGGCTTTGCTTTGGCCGTCGTGCGGGCAAACACACCATGGACACGGCGATCTTCTGGGTCCCCTGAGCAGCTCAAGCTGTTCCTTCAGCCTGGAATGCCGCCGCTCCTCCTAACACCACTCACCCATCCCCCAGGCCTGGCTGACACATCATCTCCTTTGTCCAGCCTTCCCGGCCCCGCCCCGCCCACCGTGAGGAGATGCCCACTCCCCCCTTGGCGCTTCATAAGCACCTCCCTTGTGCACTTAGCACATCGTGCTCTAGTCATTTGTTTACCCATCTGTCTCTCTCCCTGGATTACAAGCTTGTAGGAGCTCCCTGTCTCCTTGCAGTGACCACAGAGACGCACACACTTGAAACTACACACACACACACACACACACACACACACACCAGGCAGCTTGTGATTAAACCAACATAGGGGCACAGGTGGTCGGTGCTCAAGGTCTCAGAGCACAGAGAGCAGGGGGAGGCTCTGAGCACCAGGGTCTGTTCCCAGGAGCTTCCTCTTGCTCCCTCTGCCCTCACAGAACCTCGGTAAATCTGAAGCCGGCATAGATCACAAGAAGCTGGTCCGCTTCCCCAACACAAACGTGCACACACACACACACCCCAACCACTGACCATCCTTTTTTCAACCTCTAGCCTTCTCCCCTGCTGGCTAGCAGATGCCAGTGGCCAGGGATGCCCTGCACATGGCCGTTGAAGGGACTCAGTGAGGAACGAGTGGCTGATGGGCCTACACGGTCTATTAGGGTCAGTAGACAGACACGAGGACCAGGGTGGCTGCTGGTGGCTGCGGAGCACGTGTGTAAGGTGGGTGCTCCGGTCGACCTGGAGGATGAGGCAGTTCTTCCTCACTCCAGCCTGCCCTCTCCTGAACAGGCTTGGGGGCCGTGGGCTGGGGGACCTCCCCTCACATCCGCTGTGCCAGCCTCCTAATACTACCCAAGATGCTGGGCAAAGAGGGCCGGCTCTTTGTGCTGGGATACGCCTTGGCGGCCATCTACGAGGGTGAGCGTGTGTCCCTGCAGGGAACCATCCAATGGGAAGCAGGCCCCGGGGAAGGGGAGAGGATGGGGTGGGGGTAGGGGCAGGGACTGGGTTCGGATCCTAGCTGCTCTAACTCGCTGTATGCGCCTGAATGAGTTCCTTCCTGGATCTGGGGGCTTTCTTCATCGGCACAGTCCGGCCAGGGGTTTAAAGGACATGGTCTCTCACAGGCTGCATGACCCCCACCATTCTAGAAGGCAGTCACTACCCAGCGAGCTGGAGCTGGTTTGAGAAAGTAATGGCTCCAGGGGGAGGCAATCCACCAAGGTCTCTTCCCCCAGGGCCAGTGGCCAACCTGCGTTACAACCTCAATGAGGTGATAGCATCGCTGGGCTGTACCGTGGAGCTGCAGATCAACAACACCAAAGCGGCCTGGCGCACCTCCACCGCTCCCCTGCGGGCAGTGTTCAAGGACCTGCTGGTCAGGACCTCCATGGGCAGGGGCTGGGGTCCCCCTCCCCAGGGGCTGGTATGACTTGAGTGGGGAACTAAGGCCCCAGGCTTCCTTTTCCAGTGGCGCATTTCTGCCCGACTGTCCCCTGTTCCGCGACACTACCTACCAGGAGCGCTAGCTCTAGTCCCGGGGGCAGCCTGACATGTCCCAGACATAGTTCCAAGCAACCGGCCAGGCAGTCTTCTGGACAGCGGCCCTAGAATGTCTGGAGATGGAGGTCCTTGGCCTTGTGGCACTTGAAGGCTAGGGGACTGAGTGTGGACACTGGAGATGGGGAGCTGGAGAAATGGGGTGGAGGGGCTTGGAGATCAGAAGCACTGAGAGGGCAAGGTAGTCTGAGAGATTAAGTGACAAGGGGTGAAGTCCAAGGATCAGTGGAACCAGGGGCCGGCAAGGAGCTGAGATAGGAGTATCCGGGAGTCTCGGGGTGGGCAGAGCAAAGGCATATGGGGTGTTGGGATGAGGCACCTAAGGAGAGAAGACTGTCAACAGTGGAGAATCTGAGGTGAGCAGCTGAGTCTTAGGGCCTAGGCACCCTACGGGCCGGGGTCAGAGCCCCCAGCTTGACTGATGGAGGAGGTGGGAACAGGCTATTGGAGTGCAACTTCACGACTGGACTGTAGGCTTTATTCATCCCCGCCTCACCGAAACCAGGGCAGCAAAGACTCTCTGAAAGCGGAGACTGTCAACATCTCCAACTCCTTTGAGGACCTCGACACTCAGGTCCTGAGTGAGGCTGGCTTCAATCCGGAGGATGCCGCGGGCTCAGAGGAGACGGCCATGCCCAGACAGGCTCGCCGGGGCCCGGGCTCCGGCAAACCCCTCTCCTCCCAGAAGATGTTTGAGCTGAAGACCAAGCTGCGCTGCTCTTGTGCGAGGTGTCCCTGGGCAGGGGGTGGGGGCAGGCCTCTGGTCACAGTGTGGGGATCTCAGACACCCCTGGTCCCTTCCTGCAGACGTGGTGAACAAGGCCATGTTCAGCTGCCAGCGCTGGTTTGACCGGAAGCACCAACAGTGCCTGCAACGTGTCTGGGCCCCGCTCTTCAACCATCTGCTCTGCCTGCCTATGAAGTTCAAGTTCCTGTGTGGCATCACCAAGGGTGGGGCTGGAGGTGGGGGCGTTGGGTCTGGGGGTATGGGTGTGGCAAGAGAGCAACGAAATAGAGTGTGGGTGGCCAACCCTCACCCTCAGAGCTCAGCAATCCACTGGGTGGCATGGCCTGGAGAAAGTGCTAGCTTTGTCTCTGGGCCAGAAAGATGGCCATCCTAGGGGCACCTATCCCACTGGGAGCTTCTCAGGCTTTATGCGTGGGAATCAGGGAGTGGGGCGGCACACGGAGGGAGGAACTGCCCCACAGGTGCCAGCTGTCCTCAGTCATGGCCTGGTTGGAGACAGGTGGAAAGTCGGAGACTCCGAGGGCGGTGGAGATGGTGCGGTAAAGTCATGGCAGAGGAACAGGAGAATGCAAGCAAAGAATGCAGGGGATCACGGGAGGGGAGGCAGACCAGCTGGGCCCAGGCCCTGTAGCAAAGTGGGAGAGGCCCCTGACAGCCCCACTGCCCACCAGTGATGGAACTCTGGTGCCGAAATCGCATCCCTGTGGAAGGCAACTTTGGGCAGACGTACGACACGCTCAACCAGTCTGTTCATAGTCTGACAAGGGAATTTTCTGCCAGTATTCACCTAAAAGTAAGAGTTGGGGAGCACTTGAGGGTGGGAGAGGGTGAGAAGGCGAGCGGACAGCAAGCACGCCAGGTGACAGGAAACAGGTGGCTGGGTGCCAGGGACAGGGACATGGAGGATGGGGCTCTGAGGTAAGCGCAGGGTTTGGATGGCAAGAAGAGGGCCGGGGTTGAATGGGAACGTGTGGGCCTGGCTTTGGCACGGAAGGGTGGGTCCGCCAGGCAGCATCAGTAGATGCAGGGGTGGGGGCGGCCAACAGAAAGACCACTCCGGAAGGGCTGTCAGGTGGCTGCCGAGGAGAGGCAGTGGGGGCCCGGGCTCCACGTGCAGCGCAGGGTGTCTGTCCGCGGGCCCACCAGGAGCAGCGGCGCGCTGGCGTGCTGGGCCTCAACACCAGCTGGAAGCACGTGAGCACGGAGGCTCGGGACTACGTGCGTGCGCAGGAGGCCCAGCTGGAGTGGACCCTGGGGCTGCTGCAGGTGCTGCTGTCCTGCACCTTCCTGCTGGTCCTACACGCGTGAGTCAGCAGCCCCGGCCCTGCCCCACTCCCCCGCCGCCGGAGTGCCCTGCCCCCTGCCCGGGGGTCGGGGAAGCACCCACCGTGCCCACCCCCCTGAAGCCAAATGTTTGCTTTGAAACTTTGTCGGTTTATAAAGTGGAGTTTCATTGCTTACCAAAAAAAAAAAAGGGAAACAGGGGCCTTCTGCGAGAAGAGCCGCGCGCGCGTGTCCGCCACCTTGAAAGGGCGGCCGCCTCCGCGCACGCACCCTCTGGCCATCTTTCATCCCTGCTCGTTTTGCATTCAGCTCGGACCTTTGATTCTTCCCCTTGCCCTTCATGTTCCCCTCGGCGCTGACTTTGTGCCATTTTTATCTTCCAATTCTGCTTTCATTTTCTCCCGCCAGCTGCGTTGGCAGCGACTTCCCTCCCTTTGGACCAAAGTCCTGCACCCCACCCGGCGTCCAGCGGGGCTGCCCTGGGCCTTGCTCTCCAGCCCCTGCTGACCTCTGGACCCTCTGTTTCCCGTCTCCACCCCGCATGCCTGAGCTGGGTGGGCAGGGGCTGGGCACGGAAGTCCCAGGGGCCCTTACTTTGCTTCCGTTTGTGGGGCAAGAGCGCGGGGGGGCCTGTGATAGGACAGAGAGGAAAGAGCCAGCGTCCTGTCCTCAGGAACTCCTGGTCCAGCTGGGGAAGCAAGAGCAGACAGACAGACAAAACGCCCCCTGCCCTGACAGTTGTCACTCAGAGGGCTCTCCCCAGGGGTTCCCAAGGACACGCCTCTGGGCGGGTTCAAGCCCCCCAGCTTCTACCAGAAGCCAAGTGCTTAGCTGTTTATGACCCAGGTACTGGACACGAGGTCCAGGTGTGAGAGCTGCCCAGGGCAGAGCTCCGCCAGCAGATGGGAGCCCTGGTTCACAAGAAGGGGATGTTCTTGGGCAAGCATCCTGGCAGAGCCTGGGGTGGGGGACTGTGCTGAAGGTGGCCATGGCTGGACCCATGGAGAGCCTGAACTGGGGCAGTTGCAGATGGAACTGGGACAGGGTGGAGGCGCAAGGCCAGGCTAGGTCGGAGGTTAGGGAGCCTGGGTGCGGTGGGACGTGGCAAGAAGGTGGCCTGAGCAGAGAGGGAGAACAGGATCACTGAGGCAAAAGGCAGCCTGGAGGCTACTTCCGCCCGGCAGAGCTGGCCAGTGGGTGTGGCCAGTGGGCGGGAGGCCCTGGCCACGAAGCACCGGTCTCTCCACACGGGGGCGCGCACAGTCTGCGTTTGCATTTATGGTGCCTGCCAGTTTAAAGGCAAAGGAGACTTTCCCTGGGTTCCAGAAGAAACAGCGTTTCCACAGCGTGTATAGCTGAGTCCATGCCATTTCCCACAGCCACCTCTGACAGCTTGCACTGCTTCTTCAGGAAACAAGCCTTCCGCAGGACTTTGGGAGACACTGGGAGGATGGCTACCCACACACACACACACACACACACACACACACACCCCTGCACTCACCCACAAACACCCCTATGCCTCTACACACACTCCCACCCAGCCACACTCAACCACCTCTACCACTCCACCCCCTACAGCTCACCCCCTTACATCCACACCCATCCACCTCCACAAACACCCACCCACCTAGACCATGCTTCCTGTCCTATACACTACACATGCGTGTGTGTGTGTGTGTGTGTGTGTACACACTGTAGTGCTCAGGGGGAGCCAGGAGGGCAGGGGTCTGTCAGAGAAGGAGCTGGTGGTTGGGGATGGGGTGGCTTCAGGGGGCCGCCTTCCAGGAGCGATTCTGCAGGCGCTGAAGGCATCCACATGGGAGCCCCTTGAAAGGCTGTCGTTCCCATCGTTTCCCCTCCGACATGCACCCTGGAAGGTCCATGCCCGGGCGGCCTTCCCTTACCTCACACGAGGACTCCTGACCCCAGCAGGCTGGCACCCGGGTCCCCTGGCCCTTGTTTGTCTCCTTGGTTGTGTGGGAGGGTGACTTCACTGTGTGGTGCCCGGCTGGGGGAGCAGTCTCCTCGCTGGCCCTCCCAGCACAGTGCCTGGGCCCTGGGTGGGGCTGGTGGTGGGCGGTGGACAGAAGTGGAGACCCACCCCTGTCCATCCATCTGCAGGTCCTTCTCCTACACGGATAAGTATAACAAGGACATCCGCTTTGATAATATCTACATCAGCACGTACTTCTGTCAGATCGATGCACGCAGGCAGAAGCTGGTGAGTGGGCACACGCTGCCCTGGGTGCACCGCAGCGTCCTGGCTCCAGGGGGGGTGGGGAGCAAAGGGCCTCTGGGCCACCTCCCTGCCTGCTTGCTTCCTTGCTCAGGGCAAACGGACGCTGCTGCCGCTTCGCAACGCTGAGAAGAAGGCGGTCATCTTCCCCTGCAAGCCCACCATCCAGACCTCTGAGATGAAGAATGTGGTGCGGGGGCAGGTCGGGGGGCGGAGCGCCACGCAGGGCAGCGGGCGGCAGCGGTGCCCAGTCCAAGCCGCCTGCTCCTGGAGCAGGTCAGGGAGCTCCTGGAGTCGGTGCCGGTTCTGCTGCTGCTGCTGCTGCTGTGTGGGCTGGACTGGGCTCTCTACTCCATCTTTGACACCATCCGCCACCACTCCTTCCTACAGTACTCCTTCCGCAGTGAGCGTGCCCCCCCACCCCCACCCCAGGGCTCCTGACCCTCTTGTCCAACTCAGGACCCCAAGACACTCCACTACACACACACCCCCCAACTTCAACCTCTGTGCGGCCGCCTCACCCCACATCTCCCAATTTCATCTCCTCCTCGGTTCCCCTCCACCAACCTGCTCGGGGTCAAGTCTCACACTGGTGGCTGGCCCTGGGGGCCTCCGGCGCCACCCTTTGCACCTACAATGGGGAGGGTGGGGCTCAATGAGTGGAAAGTCCTGGGCAGCCAAGGAGTAGCTCTCTGTCAGGACCCCTCCCTGACATTGGGCCCCCGGCCCCCACAGGCAGCCATAAACTGCAGGTGAGAGTGGAAGGGAACTCCATGCTCGCCCGCCTCCTCCGGAAAACCATCGGGGCCCTCAACACCTCCTCGGAGACGGCCGTGGAAACCAACAATCTGCGTGAGCCAGGCCACCCATAGGTGGGAGGGGGCGGGCGCCGGTCAAGAGACTCCAAGGTAAAGTGTGAGGGTGGGTAGGTGGGGTGCTAGGCCTGGCGTGGAGAGACGGGCATCATGGGCATGGGTCTGGCTGCTCAGAATTCAGGCAGGCTTGGGGAGTGGAGGATGGGATCAGAGAGTTCTACCTTCTGAAGTTCTCTCACTAAACTTGGGGCCGTCGAGTCCTTGCGGACTCACAGCGACACCCCCTGGGGGGGTTCCAAGACTGTAACTGTTGACCGGAGTAGAAAGCCCAGCCTTTCTAGAACCCGAGGAGCTGCTGGTGGTTTCAAACTGCCAACCATGAGGCCTGCAGTGCAATGCTTAACCCCTACACCATCGGGGCTCCACGAGGGAGCAGCACTATCCACAGAGCTTCCTGCCGTGGTACTCAGGCCCAATCTGTGCCTGGTGGCCACCATGCTGACAGGGGGCCGGGCAGGCAGAGAGCAAGGTAAGCCCAGGCGTCCCGGTGCTTATTTACTAATCGGTGGTAAGCAATTCCACACGGGTCCACCCCATCTCGGTGCAAAGACGTGATATCAAACCCATGTTTATCAGTTTACCGCAGATTGGTAAACACCGGGAAGCCTGTACTTGCCTTGCCCACTGGGCACTCTATCCCTGTCGGGGACTGTCAACGTTGAAGAGGCTTAGGCTCTGCAGGAAGGGGCTCCTGGGGGGCTGGGGGGCTGTCGCCAGCAAAGTCGAGTCTCCGACGTGGTGGGGAAATGTGAAATTGTTCACTGTAGAGCCCTAAGTAGACACAAGGAAGCCTGTGCTTACCTCGTTTGTTGGCTGCTCCCGTACCAGGCAGGCAGGGGGAGAGCAGGGCCATCAGAGGAGAGGCCTGCACATCCCACTGGGGCAGGGATCCCACCCTGAGCTGTCCTGTCCTCCAGCTGGGCCTGACCAGATGGCTGACAGGCCTGCTCCCACCCCCAGCCTGCCTGCCCCAGCCAGAGAGCCTGGATGCCAAGGCCTACCTCAGGGCTGCACTCCCTACAGGCCTGTTGGTGTGTCTCTGCCTACTCCAGGCCTTTGGCTACCGGCTCCGAAGGGTCATTGCGGCCTTCTACTTTCCCAAGGTATGCCCTCCCCATGTCCTAGTACCCCTGCACACCTCCCTGCCTCAACCACATCTTTTGAGGGGCCTCCTTTCTCCCCTGCTCCGTCGCTGTGTCCCTGCCCTCAGAGAGAGAAGCAGCGGATCTTGTTCTTCTACAATGACCTGCTGAGGAAGAGAGCGGCCTTCACCAAGCTGAGGAGGGCCGCCATTGTGCGGCGAGCCCGACAGCAGAGGACTCCGGTAAGCCCAGGCCTGTCCTGCCAGCCCCCAGCTCCCAGAGGACTGCAGGCCAGGGGTGTCTCACGTCAGTCCACCTAGCACCCAGAAAGGCCCCAGGCCTCTTCGGGGTCCATGAGTCTTGGTGCGGTGCATGCTAAGGGCTCCAGGCACCCAGCCCCATCTTGTTCTTGTACCTCATGAGCCGGCTTCAGTGGCCAGACGCACCGGGTTGCTGAGCAGTGTGGAGACACAAGGAGTCAGGCTTGATCCGGTCAGAGGACAGCAAGAGGGGCTCACCAGAGGTTGGAAGCGGGGGACCCGGTGCAGGCCAGAAGTTCAGCACAGTGCAGAGGCTGGGGTGAAGGGCAGGTGGGCAGGGACCGGCAGAGCTTCATGAAGCAGGGCACATGGTATATGGAAGGAGCACCGAGTTCAAAGAACCAGTTTCCTCCAGTCCACCCTCCATCATTAGCTTGCATGACCTGGGCCATGGTACTTACTGGGTCTGTTTCCTGCTCTGAAGAGCAAGCGGGGAGACCAGCTAGTTTGGTCTCTGGAGAGCAGTATGTGCGGTGGGGTGGTCCAGTGTGGGGCTGAGAGCCCAGGTTTGAATCCTGGCTCCTCCCTTTACGATGGCAGCTGTATGACTGTGACCCATGTTCCTTACCTCCATGGCTTGGTTCTTCCCCTCTACAAGTCGGGGTTCCCTTCTCCACCCAGCTGTTGCAAGGATCAGATGGCACCATCCCACGGTGTCCGTCGGTGTGCAGCAAGCACTACAGGTGTGGCAGTTGTTACCATGTGACCCTGGCTTAAGGGTCTGCATCCACAAGCAGCACTGTTCTCAACTGACAGATGATGATGAGGAGGAAAACAGTACCTGCCTGATGTGGTCACCGTTTGAATTGCTCTACTTACAGTTCTTAGCACGGGGCTCAAGGTTGTACCCAGAGGGACACAATGAAGGACAGCCATTTTTATTTAACCCACCCCTTAAGGAAGCTCCAAAGGGGGAGAGGCTGTGTTTTGCTCACGTTTTGCTGCAGTGCCTAGATCCTAAGGGCCCCCATAGAACACAACAGGGACAGAACAGATGTCTCATGTGACAACACACATGCTGAGAGTGTACGACCCAGTTCTGAAATAAGCTGGCCTTCCAGGGACACGTGGAAATGTGAGGGACACTTGATTCAGGCAGAAGGTAGAGAATGTACAGAGACCAATGCCAAGGGCAGGGAGCTTCCTTGGAGAAAAGCTCACAGAGGAGGCAGCATTCAGGGAGGGGCATGGTGGGGCAGAAGGAGCCCCTGGCCCTACAAATGATCCAGTGCTCAGCTACTAACTGAGAGGACAGTGGGTGGGATGCCTCAGGAGAAGGGCCTAGTGGTCTGCTTCTGCAAGGCCACCCGCAGGAGACCCATTAGAGCATGGGTCTGCCCTTCGGTTGGAGCCACTGATGGTGGTTTATTTAAGGTAGACTAGAGGCTAGGAAGGAATTCGACTCTGGAAAGCTCTAAATGCCAAAGCCAGGAGTTTTGCCTTTGTCTGCAAGGCAGTGGTGGCCCCTGGAGTTTCTGGAGGGAGGGAATGAATGGCCTGATAAGGGTGGAAAGAATGCCTGGCCATTGTGTGCAGAGAGGGAGGACCCACGGTGACGTGTACTGACCCAGGCTAGTGATTTCAACTCCAGGGACCTGGGTCCAAGCCACCCGATTGTTCTCTAGCTAAATGCCTTTGGCAAAGTCATGTCCTCTCTCTGAGATTTGCCGTGCTCACCTGGAAAGCGGGGATCGCCAGAGTGATCATCTTATCTGTCCTAGTCACTTGTCAGCCCTACGGTGGGAACCAAGCAAAATTGATTTCCGGGAAAGGGTGTGAATGGTAGTTGCTGCTGTTGGCTAGGGAGCCCAGGGCTTCCTTCACCCACTCTCCATCACCTGAACAGAGTTGGGGAAGATCACGCTCTACGGTCCATTCCTACCTGCCAGCCCTGCCCCTTCCGGGGGTTTTCTCCTCTTGCACCGGCTTTCAGCAACACGTGGGCCTTGTCAGGCCTTGACATTTCGGAAAAGCACTAGTCCGGGCCTCCTAGATAGGCGTTTCCCCAGCTGGCTCTAATCTACACCTTCCTCATCTTCCACCAGCGCCACCACCTGGTGGACACCTTGCACCGCCGCTGCCCGCTCCTGCGCCGCTGGCTGCGCCGCCGCTGCGTGGTGTGCACCGCACCTGAGACGGCCGAGTCCTACGTGTGCCCGACGTCGGGCTGCGCGGCCGTGTACTGCCGGTCGTGCTGGGTGGACATGCGGCAGCGATGCCCGGTCTGCACACCCCGCGAGGAGCTCTCCTCCTCCGACTTCGGCGACAGTGACGACGACGCCGCCTACGCGGAGTGAAGGGCACCTCGCCCACTCCCCGAGCTCGCCCCTGGCTGTGGAATAAAATGCCTCGCACGCTCCTCCGGGTGCCCGCCTCCCGCGGGGTTCCGAGCCTGGGGGTCTAGAAGCCACCTTGCGTGGCGGCCGGGAGGGGCAGGCCCGCCCGGAGGGGGGCGGGGACCCGCAAAGCTGCCCGGGAGGAGCCGGGCACGGGCGTCGCCGGGGCTCGGTCCAGCTCGCCGCGGATGGACAAGAGGCTGGGTTGCACGGCGTGGGCGGAGCCGGCCTGGTGGGTGGAGTTTCCGCGGAGGTCCCGGCGCGCGGCGGGGCGGGGCCTGGTGCCCAGTCCGGTAGCGGGTGAGGCGGGGCCTGGTGGCAGCGCGGCGCGGGGTGCGCGCAGCAGACTCGGCCGCCGGGGCTCTGGAGCGCGGGCCCGCACCTGCTGCCCCAGCCGGGCCCCGGGCGGCCGCTGCCATGCGGCTGGCGCTGCTCTGGGCGCTGGGGCTCCTGGGTGCTGGCAGCCCTCTGCCCTCCCGGCTGCTCCCCAACGTAGGTGAGTCCCAGCCTGGAGGAGGGGCGGGGGGCACTGGGAATCGCGTGGAGACCCTGCTGGCAGAGCCCGACTAGAAGCGGCCTGCCCTGGTCCGCTGGGTCTGAAGGACCGGAGACTTAGCGATGGAGGGGAGGAAGGATGACGGCGTACCCCTAACGGTCCGTATTTGATGCCCTGGCATCAGAGGGCCTGGCCCAGTGCCCCTCACGATCAGCCATGGGAGATGGTCACTGATCCCCAGAACTGACGTCTGTGCCCCTCTGGGGCCTAGCTGACCGTTCCACCCGGTGACAGGGTGCCAAGAGGGTACGGATCGTAGTGTTTGGCGAAGAGGGTTCTTTCCGGACCTTCCATCCCGGGCCTGGGCGACCGGACACCCCTCTCCCTGAGCCTGATGCCACCAGAAGCCGGGCACAGCGGGATCACGCGCCCGGGAGGCGCGGGGAGAATTGGCCCGGAAAGAGGCTGTGACAGCAGCGCCTCCTGGAACTTTCACTTCCCACTGCTGTCTTGGGCGGGGGGCCGAGGAGAGGGCAGGCGGGGTGGAGTGTCCGGAGGAGAGAGGGCCATTGTGGGGCGGGAAGCGGAGGCTGTGGGGAGCGGGTGTGTCAGTCTGGGCATGAGGGGTGTTTAGGGAGGTGGGAGTGTTTGCACTGCTCACCCAGAGAAGGGCGTTGCTGGCATCTCCAACGTGAGGGCAGGGGAGGGGTGAATGGGCACCCAGCCACCAGCCCAGTCCAGAGAGAAGGCGTTCCTTTGGGAGGTTGGGGGGGGTCCGGGCCGGAGTGGAAACAGGGGGAGGGTCCCTGTGAGAACCTGGGATTGGCCCGAGGGGGACGGGGAGGGGGGGTCGGCTGAGTGTCTTTCCCTGAGAACTGTGTGGATGAATTGAGCGGTTGAAAGGAGTACTTTAGAGGGAAGCCCCCTCCCCCTCTGGGTTCTCAAAGTTGCTGCGCGCTGTGCAGCGACCCTTCAGACTGATGGAATGTGTTGGGGGCTGGGTGGGCCGCAGGGGACCCGCCATCCCCAACTCTGCTTGCGATGCGCTTAGCACGCTCTTGGGTGTGTTCTGGGAACCTTGCAGGTGGAACTGAGAAGCAGGTGAAGCCAGAGAGATCCCTGAGCGGGCCCTTGGAGCCCCAGCACCTACAGCCCCGCCTTCCGCTCAGCCTGGTGGAAGTGCTTCAGGTAAGCCCCTCCTCCCTAATAAATACACAATGTACACCCCAGCAGCCCCACCTCTAGCCTGATGGTCAACTTTGGCTGAGCAATGGGGTGAGCAGACCCCAAGGCAGCGGGGGCCCATTCCAGCCCCAGCTGCCCCCCCTCACTGCACCCCGCACCTGGCTTCACTTAGTTCACACATAATTGGCCTGCCCCACCCAACCCACCCATCTCCACAGGGAAAACTCTGATGCCCAACTTGCTTTGTGGGTCTCTTGTCACTGGTTCTCTATGGGGGCATTTCTTGGAGAGGGTGAGGGCCTGGTGCATGCGCCCCCCCCCCTCTCCTTCCCCCAGTCTAACGCTGAGTCAGAGGAAGGACTGGGGCCTGCCCTGCGTTCTCCAAGAGGCTTCCTCTCTGGGCAGGAAGCCGAGAGCAGTTCAGACACCTTCCTTGACCTCCCCACACAACCCCCTAGAACAATGCCCCAGCCCAGGCAGGGCTTCCTGGTCCTTCCCTCAGAATCCCCCTCAGCCGGTGACCTAATCCCTCAAGCTCACCGCTCTTCCGAGATAAGGTTTTCGGTCAGAGGGTAGGAGCTGTGGGCAGAACCCAGAAGTGACATGCCCCCTCCTCCTCCCCCCGGTACCCACAGACCAGTCCACCTGAGGCCCTGCGGGTCAAGTTGGAGCTGGAGGGGGAGAACCACATCCTGGAGCTGCTGAAGAACAGGTAAGAGTGGCGGCCGGTCAGAGTCAGACACCAAGTGGTTGAACTCATCTCATCCTGACGAAGGCAGGGCCGCACGCAGACTCCGGACTGCTATAAACCAAAGCCCAGAGAAGTGACCCAGCGTGCCCAGGGTCACACAGTCAGCGTGGTGAAAACCAGACGGGGAGCCCAGAGGGCCTGGCAGAGTCTGCAGCCCAGTCCCTACATTCTGCTGCTCCTGGGGGGTGGGGGGGGGACCAGGAAGGCTGGGGGTGGGTTTGGGGGCGGGGGTGGATTTGCCACCTGCAGGCTTCCAAGCCTATGTCCCTTTACCGCCCTGAGTCCCGAGAGGTGGCCCTGACACTGTCCCACCTTTTCTTCATTCTGCAGGGATCTGGTCCCAGGCCGCCCAACCCTGGTGTGGTATCAGCCCAACGGCACCAGGGTGGTCAGTGAGGGGCATATGCTGGTGAGTCAGAGCCCCTGTGTCCTGGTCCTGGGGGTGCCCTCCTGGGAGGGTGTGAGAAGACACAACACGGTTCACTAACCGGCTAGACTCCTGGATCCGAGCCTTGGCTTGGCCTTCCAGTTGGTCCTTCATGCTGCTCCTCTGCTGTAGGAAAGCTGCTGCTACCAGGGACATGTGCATGGCCACACAGACTCCTGGGCTTCCCTCTGCACCTGCTCGGGGCTCAGGTATGGTGGGTGGGCCCAGTGAAGGCTGAGTGTGTACGGAGGCGCCTGGCATGGGACTGAATGGCTCTCTGACTTCCTCCATCTGCCCATCTTTCCCTAGGGGCTTGGTGGTCCTGTCCCCAGAGAGAAGCTATGCCCTGGAGTTGGGGCCTGGGGACCCTCAGGGTCCTCCCAAGATCTTCAGGATCCAAGACCTCCTCCTGCCAGGCCACACCTGCGCAGGGCGCCAGACTGTACCCATGCCCACCCATGCCCCACCTGAGCAGCCCTGGAGGCAGCGCCACACTCGCCCCCAGGAGAGGGTGAGTGTCAGGCAGGCTGGCTCCCAGGAGGGAGGGCTGACCCAGGACTGTCAGCAGCTCCGAGGTTTCCACATGCAGGCACTTGGGGAAGATGATTTCATTTGCTCTCCCCAGCAACGCCAAGAGACAGGAAGCATCACTAACTCTATTTCAAAATGAGGAAACCAGCTAAGGGAGATGAAGCGACTTGGCCCAGGCCACACAGCTAATAGGTGGCACATCCAGAACTCAGATATAGGTATTTGACTCAAAGTCCTTATCTGACAATGCCATTGGCAAAGAGCTCTGATGACCGTAGAGAAATAGAGTTCCTGATCACAAAGCTATCAATACCCAGTTTCCTCATTTGTACGATGGAAACTTAGGGGGGGGCGGCGAGG
This sequence comes from Echinops telfairi, assembly GCF_000313985.2. Taxonomy (NCBI): domain Eukaryota; kingdom Metazoa; phylum Chordata; class Mammalia; order Afrosoricida; family Tenrecidae; genus Echinops; species Echinops telfairi. Next base: position 1,744,400 of record NW_022111325.1, read on the forward strand.
GGATAAAAACCTGATTGACTTCACGGGGTTTTGTGAAGACTAGCTCAATGGCAGTGAGTGTAAGTTCTGTTTTTGGGGATGGGGGTTAGTGTAGGAGCCCTAGTGGCACAGTGGTTACATGTTGGACGCTAACGTCAAGGTCCGCAGTTTGAAACCACCAGCTGCTCCACAGGACAAAGACGAGGCTTTCTACTCCCACAAAGAGTTCCAGTCTCAGAAATTCACAGGGGCAGTCTACCTGTCCTATAGGGTCGCCATGAGTCGGCATCGACAATGGCAGTGAGTTTAAGTGTTTCTATTTTTTTAGTTTGATCTAGCTAAAATGCTTAGAATTGTGCCCGGGATATAGAAAAAAAAATACTCTAAAATCTCACTGCCATCGAGTTGGTGCCAACTCACAGTGACCCACTAGGACAGGGTGGAACTGGTCCTATGAATTTCTGAGACTGGAACTCTTTTGGGGAGTAGAAAGTCCCATCTTTCTCCCAAGGAGCGGCTGGTGGTTTCAAACTACCCACCTTACAGTTAGCAGCCCCACACGTAACCACTGCGCCCCCACGTGCTGGCTAAACTAGTTGCTGTCAAGACAACTCCAACTCAGTAGACCCTTCCCCACCCCCCATGAGTCAGAGGTGACCCCCACTCCAGAGGGCATGCAATGACTGGCTCTAAGGAGCGCCCCAGGCCTTTCTTCCAAGTGCCTTTACCTTATCAGCTGACGGTGTTGACCACCGGCACTACATACACAGCCTCCGTACGGTGGCTGCATCACCATATTTAATTTGGAGTTAAAAAAAAAATAGGGCTTCCCTCCCAGCTTTAGATCCAATTTCTTGGCCCACTCTTGGACAAGCCGCTGGCCTCTCTGGCTTCAGTGGTCCATCTGTAAAATGGGATCTTCACTCCTCTGTGTGACCACCCAGGGTGAGAGTGGGCAGAGTTTGCCCAATCCTATGCAGCCATGAAAGCGCCCTGGTGTCATAGAGGGTAACACATCGGCCTCTAACCTCAAGATCAGTGGTTCAAATCCACCAGCTGCTCTGCAGGAGAAGGATGAGATTTTCTGCCCTCAAAGATCTGCGGCGTCAGAACCCCACAGGGGCTGTTCTACACTGTCCTGAGCCCTGTCGGCCTGGACTCGGTGGCGGTGAGCTCGGGCCCTGCCTGATGGCCCTCCTCTTTGTCCACAGTGGAGGCGGGATGTGGTGACAGAGGCCAAAATTGTCGAGTTGGTGATTGTAGCCGACTATTCAGAGGTGAGCCTGGTGGCCTCCCACGTCCGTCCCCGCCCCCCCTTCCCCCACCAGCCCTGTGGCCTTTCATGGCCACCTCTCTTGGCCCACAGGTCCAGCGGTACCCGGGCTTCCAGCGCCTGCTGAACCGCACACTGGAAGTGGCCCTCCTTCTGGACACAGTGAGTGTGGGCTGGGCAGCTTCTCTTGTGGCCTCCGAGCGGGCCGCCAGAACCCCTGTCCTGAGCCTTGACTCTCTTTCAGTTCTTCCGGCTCCTGAATGTACGGGTAGCACTAGTGGGCCTGGAGGCCTGGACCCAGAGGGACCTGGTGGAGATAAGCCCGAACCCAAGTGTCACATTAGACAACTTCCTCCGATGGCGCCGGGCAGAGTTGCTGCCCCGATTACCCCATGACAGTGCCCAGCTGGTGACGTAAGCCCCCACCCCACCCCACCCCCATCCCCCGCTGCCTTAGGCTCAGCCACCAGGGTCAACACTTCCTTCCCTGTCTGGGCCCAATCTCTATACTCCTTCAGCCCTGCGCCCTGGCCTTTGGCCCTCACCTGTGACTTCTTGGTCTTACAGGGCCACTTCATTCTCTGGGCCCATGGTGGGCATGGCCATTCAGAGCTCCATCTGCTCTCCGGACTTCTCGGGAGGTGTGAACATGGTGAGCTATTTCCAGGGCTCCTTCCACCTGAGCTGGGGTGCCGTGGATCTCCCAGGTCCCACCCCCACCCCCACGACTGTGAGTGCAGTCAGGGAACCCCTCACAGGTCCACGCCCTTAGCCTTCACCCCTGTGGGCTGTCCTCTGCTTGGGGGGTGGCAGAGGCCCTGGGCAGGGCCAGCACCCACGACGCAGAGAGCCAGTGCAGGTTTCCTGCCCCCCCCCCCAGGCCTGGAATCTCCCCCTGCTTCAGGAGCAAGTCAGGGGGTAGGCAGAGAGCCATCTGAGAGCCTCAGAAGTCAGGTGAGGGGAGAACAGGTAGTCAGGGTGATCCAGGCACGCTGGTGGGAGCAGGCTGGACCTGGACCTGGGTGTCCCCTCCCCAATGACAGGACCACTCCATAAGCATTCTGGGGGTTGCCTCCTCGATAGCCCATGAGCTGGGCCACAGTCTGGGCCTGGACCACCACCCACCTGGAAGCAGCTGCCCTTGTCCAGGTCCAGTCCCGGCCAAGAGCTGCATCATGGAGGCCTCCACCGAGTGAGTGACGGGGGGTGGGAGGGTGGGAGGAGCAGCGGGCAGCGAGAGGGCCCCAACCCAACCCCCCTTGCCGCCCTCCCCAGCTTCCTGCCAGGCCTGAACTTCAGTAACTGCAGCCGCCTGGCCCTGGAGAAGGCGCTCGTGGGGGGCCTGGGCAGCTGCCTCTTCAACCCGCCGTCCAGCCTGGTCCCTGCAGAGCCTTTCTGCGGAAATCTGTTCCTGGAGCCGGGAGAGCAGTGCGATTGTGGCTTTCCAGGTGTAAGCCCCTCACTCAAAGCCCTGGCCCCTCACTCCTGTGCCCATACCCGGCTGTGCCCCTCTCTGCTCCCCTGGCCCCCACGCTCACTCCACTCACGGCAGTCAGTCCTCTCTAGGAGGCCAGCCCGCCCTGCTGCCTCCTCATGGCCCTTGCCCACAGGACTGCACGGACCCCTGCTGCGACCCCTTCATCTGCCAGCTGAGGCCACGGGCACAGTGTGCATCCAATGGGCCCTGCTGTCAGAACTGCCAGGTAAGCCACCCAGGGCCCCCTGCTGGGCCGAGGGTGGGAAGGGTCATTCTGGTCGGCTTTGCCCAGCACCCTCAATGACGCTTGCCCAACCTCTTCCAGCTGCGTCCGGCTGGCTGGCAGTGCCGCCCCGCCAGAGGTGACTGTGACTTGCCAGAGTTCTGCCCAGGAGACAGCTCCCAGTGTCCCCCTGACGTCAGCCTGGGGGACGGTGAGCCCTGCGATGGCGGACAGGCCGTGTGCATGCAGGGACGCTGTGCCTCCTATGCCCAGCAGTGCCAGGCACTCTGGGGCACCGGGGCCCAGCCAGCTGCACCCCTTTGCCTCCTTACCGCCAATACTCGGGGGGATGCCTTTGGGAGCTGTGGCCGCAACTCCAAGGGCAGCTACGTGTCCTGCAGCCCTAGGTGAGTGAGGACAGCCGGCCCCTCCTGAGTTTGTGGGAGCCTGGGCCCCGCCCCCGCTGGCCACCTACCCACCCCCACCCCTCTTCCCAGAGATGCAATCTGTGGGCAGCTCCAATGCCAGCACGGTGGGACACAGCCTTTGCTGGGCTCCGCCCGGGAACTGAACTGGGAGATGCTGGATGTCAACGGAACCCAGCTGAATTGCAGCCGGGTGCACCTGGACCTGGGCAACGATGTGGCCCAGCCCCTCCTGACTCTGCCTGGCACAGCCTGTGGCCCTGGCCTGGTGAGCACCCTGGGTGGGGTGGGGACCGGCACTGCCAGGCCTCACTGACCGCCAGTGTAAAGGGACCGGATCTGAGGAAACCTGCTTCTTCCACTCCCGCCACCCTCAGAGCACTGGTCTCCCCATCTCTCAGGGGGTGGGGTGGCCTCCACCTCAGTGGCCTCCAGCCCCAGTAAGGCTCCTTTGGTTCTTGTCTCCCCACTGGGCAGGTATGCATTGACCATCAGTGCCAGTCCGTGGATCTCCTGGGGGCACAGCAATGTCGAAGCAAGTGCCATGGGCATGGGGTGAGCTGACGTGGTGTGGAAGGGGGCAGGGACCCTCTCGGGAGCAAAGGAAGGTGGTCTTTGGAGAGTGGCACACCCAGGCTCCAATTCCTTGCTTTACTACTTCGCGGCTGGTTGTCCTAGGGACAGGCGGTTACCCTCTCTGAGCTCGGTTTCCTCCCCTGCCACAAGGGCACAATCACAGCACCACTCCCTGAATGTACAGGGTGCTCTGTGAATGTTGGCCGGTCTCTGCTTCTCTGCCATGGCTCAGGGTTCCCTCCGCCAGCCTCTACCTCACTCTGCCTGGCTTCCCCACACTCTCCAGACGAAAGCCGGACGGGGAAGTAGAGACCCAAAGAGCAGCACCCTTGACCGCTCTCCTACTCCCTGCTAGGTCTGCGACAGCCACCAGCACTGCCACTGTGAGAAGGGATGGGCACCCCCTGACTGCGCCACCCAGATGAGAGGTAGCAGGGGAGGGGAGGCACTGCCGGGAGGGTGTGGTTCACCTTTCCCCTTTCCCCTTCCCCCTTGGTCCTCCTTTTCTGACCCTCTATCTTTGGCTCCATGTGACTCCCTGACTCCATGTGACCCTGACTCCTTGCCCCTCTCCCTCCCTGCCCCTTGCTCCTGGGTGGGGTGGCACAGGGTTCCTAACCCTTCCCACCTTCAAGCCTGCCTTCACCACCACAGAAACCAGCTCTCTGAACACAGGCCTGCTCCTGAGCCTTCTGTTACTGCTGGTTCTGGTGCTGCTCGGTGCCAGCTACTGGCACCGTGCCCGCCTGCGCCAACAGCTCTGCCAGCTCAAGGGGCCCAGCTGCCAGTACAGGTACCAGTATCGATCACCTCCCTGCTATCAACCCCCTCCACCAGTGACCCAGCACTGGAGCCATGCCCTAGCCACTCTACAGCCCCAGATACTTGGTGTCTGTGGACCCTAAACTTGCAGACCGATGGCCAAGCGCCACCACACCTTCCTCCCCTGTGTGCACCTCTTCACCGTACCTGCTAAAGCTGCCCCTCCTGCCCCCCACGTGTGCCACGGTACCCGGCCCTCCTCACTGGTGACCTACCTAAAGCTCACATGGGCCCCTCCAAGGGGCTGCAGACAGGCAACGTAAGGGTGGGGCACAGGTTCTGGGTCTGGGCCTCACCCTCCTTGCCTTTCTCCATGCTCAGGGCAGCCCAGGCTGCTCCCCTGGAGCGCCCAGGACCCCCGCAGAGGACCCTGCTCGTGCCGAACACCCAGGTGAGTCCTGGGTGCCAGAAGAGAAGGGGCCCAGCATCCAACTCAGGCCCTTGGGTGGGGGAGGCACCGAAGCTTCCAGCACCCTCAGAGGAGCTCGGGCAGCCAGTATGCCTCTCCCCTGGCCGTTGTGGGGGAAGGGCGGTCACCCAGAGGAAGCTCTGGTGAGCTAGCTCTTGGAGTGTGTGCCCCAGCAGTGGCCCCTGGTGGGCACTAGGAGGTTAGTGCTCAGAATGGCTTTCAGTGTGCCAGGACCTGCCGAGGCCCAGGTTGCCATGTATAGAAGGGCTGGTGAGTGCCCCCACCCCAAGCCCTCTGGGTGCAATACCCATGCCAGGAGCCTTGCCCGAAAATGTGGCCAGCATGCCCACTGCACCGCTTGTCACCGCCTCTTTATAACTGCACGCACAGGCCCCGGCGTCCTGGGGGTCCGGCTGCCCCACCCTGAGCACTAACCCCTCTCTGCCCACTTGTCTCTTGGTCCTCCCCCCACACCCCCTCACCCACTCTGTGTCCCTTCGCTCTCCTGCTCTCTCAGCAGACTAGTGCTCTGGGCTTCCCGGCCCCCCCTTCCAGGCCGCTGCCACCTGACCCTGTGCCCAAGAGACTGCAGGTAAATCTGGGCCAGGCCTGCCGTGGCCGGAGCAGGCTCCAAGGCCATGCACACCCGACTCCCTGCCACTGGGCTCTTCCTTAGGTGACCAGGGTGCCCCTCAGCCATGGGGGAGCCTCCTGCCTTGGTTTCTACCCCCATCTGGTGGTCACTGGCGGGACTGCAACCAGCCAGACTATGGTGACCCACCCCTTCCTCCCCAGAGGCGTCTTCAGCATGGGCCGAGCCCTTTTGTGCATGCCCCCCTTTTCTCCCTCCCCTTGACCGGCTGGCTTTGCATGTTGGCCCGAACCTCTCAGGCGTACCTAAGCATGCCCACTGTGCGCTCACACAGCCACTGCCCCTCTCTCTGTTCAGACCAAGCTGGCTGACCGACCCAACCCCCCCACACGCCCTCTGCCCGCTGACCCGGTGGTGAGGCGCCCGAAGGTAACAGTGGGGAGAGAGAAGGGCATGGCCTCTCCCCCACCTAGGGCTGTGGTGCTGGTAGCCTTGGCGGTGGTGGCCGTGGCAAGATGCCCCCTCTGTGCCCAAGGGCACATCCCCCGGTGGCGACGTTAATGGTGACAGGTTTGTTTGGAGACAAGGGTGACCTCTGGGTGCTGCTTACAAGCTGGTGCCCTCCAGTGCCAGCGCATTGGGGGCGGGCAGCGTGACACCCCCTCCCAAGCTGGCTTCCTGCCTTCTCTCTCAGTCTCCGGGGACTACCAAGCCCCCGCCCCCGCGGAAGCCATTGCCTTCCGACCCCCCGGATCGGGGCCCACCGGATAGGCTGGCTGGCCCAGGAACTGGGATCCCACCCCAGATGATACCTTCCAGGTAAGCAAGGGGGTGGGGGTGCTAAAGATGGGTGGGCTGCCGAGTGGTGGTGGTGATGATGGATGGGCTCCCATTGCCTTGTTTCTTGGCTCTCCCTACCCCAGGCCCGCACCACCGCCCCCAGCAGGGTCCTCGCTCTACCCCTGACCTCTCTGAGGGGTCTGCGGCTTCCAACCCGGATTTAGAAGCACTTCAAGAGGCAGATCCGCCCACTAGACTCTCCGAGATGACTGAAGGGCCCGGAGCCTGGACACTGTCTTTGTACCCTGTCATCTGAGCAGGTGTCTCCCCACGAGCAATCAAAGGGCATCCAGCGGGCCCGCCACGCGGAGGTGGACGGGCGGGGCTGGGAGCCGGACAGGGCAGGGGGAGGTGAGCAGAGCCTGTCTGCCTGCCCGCCCGCTCAGTGGCTGTAATAAACGTGCGATCTTGGAAGCACGCCTCAGAGCCTCTATGCAGAGAAGGCCGGGTCGCCTCTGCTCTGGCCAGTTCCAGGTCTGGCCGCCAGGAGACGCTGCTGCCCCGGATGAGGGCGGGCAGGGGTGGGGAGGAGGGAACCTCCCAGGCTGGGTCACCCGTGCTTCCCGGGATGTTCACAGAGTTTCTGCCCAGTCTGGGTGACTCTCAGCGCTACTCACAGGGCTGAGTCCTCGACCCCTGAGTGCCAGGCCTCCTGGGGGCGGGGCGGTGACCGACAAAGTCGCCAAGCCATCGGACCTGTGGTCCCCACCCTCCGGCCAGTGACTGGGAGAAGTGGATTTGGCTAGCGTTCCTCCGAGCGCCAGAGCCGGGCGGAACGGGGCGGCGGCTCCCACGGTCCCAAGGCCGCGCACCTGCCTCCTCCCCGTCCCCCGCCCGCACCTGAGGGCTCGAGAACAAAGGTGCTTTGAAAAGGCCGCAACCACCTCATCACTTGGTCTTCGGGGCTGCCCAGCACCAAGGTGTGTGGGAGCGGGGGGAGGGGAACATGAGCTAACTCGAAGACGGCAAGGAGCGAGGCGCCCCAGGACGCGCTCGGTCCCTTCCAGCCGCAGACCCGGGCTGCTGTGCAAAACAAACAGGGGTAACGTGCTCAGGTGACAGGGCAGACTTCCTGGCGCGGCGTCTGCGCCTCACTTTCCCCCTCGGAGGAAAGGAAGCACCCCTACTTAACACCTGCCTGGTTTATCATAAGGTGCTCTACCCTGTAGTAGGACAGACACGAAACACAAGACCTGTACCTCCCTGAAACAACAACAAGAAGAGCCATAGAGTGTAATACGGCCCCTCGGGTCCTCCCAGCAAGGTCCGGCCACTGTGCCAGCTCGGCTTTAAGTGGCGTGCGCTACGGCGCGCAGAGAGTTAACCCGGAGTTGGCTCGGAGTGGAGGGGCGGGCACGCGCCTCCATTGGTAGAAAGTTACCAGTGGGCGTGGCCTGCGAGTCTCCGCACCCCACCCCCTCCC
>NW_022111325.1:1752538-1754201 GCF_000313985.2 Echinops telfairi
ACTGCGAAGCGGACCGGGCCGAGCCGGACCAGAGCAGACCGGACCCTGGGGGCGATGCGGCTGCTGCCCCTGCTGTGGACTGTCCTCTGGGCCGCGCTCCTCGGCTCCCCGCTGCGGGGGGGCTCTGGCGTCCGCCACGCCGTCTACTGGAACTCCAGTAACCCCAGGTAGCCGGGCCGAACCGGACGGACGCCCGGCCGGGCTGGCGCGCTCCCGACTCGAGCACGCACCCTCCACCCGCGCGGTGCTCGGCGCCGCTGGAGCCCGGCCGCGCGCCGGGGCTCCTTTGTTTGAGTTTGAGGGGGAGGGGGGAGGGGCGCGACGCGCCCCGAGGCTCCCCCGCCCGCCTATGTTGGGGGCCGGGCGGAAGACCCCCGCCGGAGGGTGGGCGGTGGGGTCTCCAAGCCCGGAGCTGGGGGCCCCAGCCGCGCTCTGGGCCCCGCCCCCTCGCCTCTCTCTCTGGTGGGTTCCCCAGCCTCCCGCCGGCTAGGGGAGGCGAGCCACTGGCGGAGGAGCCACGGGTTTCACTCCAGTGGAAGAGTGTGGGCTCTCCGCCCGCTCCCTTGACCTCCCCTGCGGCGCTCGCTCTCGCTGTCTCCGAACGCATTCAGTATCTCTGCTTGCATCTCCGACTTGCTCAGAGCTGCTCCTTCCATCTGTCCAGTCTGGGCCCTTTGCCGCCTGCAGTGAATCACCTTTGGGCAAGTCATTTGACCTCCCTCACCTCGGTTGTCTCATCTGCCAAATGGGCTAATAATACCTGCTACCCTGGGAAGCCAGGCAGGCTAGCCGAGGTCATGTGCGTGGCAAAGGTAGGTGTAGGACTGCCTGGATAGAAACTAATTGGTTTCTTTCTCCTGAGCCGCCTGTCTTTGAACCTCCGTATTTGTTACCATTTCCATCCTCCTCCCCAAGTCTCCCTGCCTCCCTGCGTTCCCATCTGTGTTCGGCTCTGACTTTCGCCTTGAGACAATCTGTGACTCTCTTCATTTGTTCACACGCTCACATTTATTTGTGCACATACTTTGTGCAGCACGACGGACACCAAGACCCTGCACCCACTGGTGCCCCCCCCCTCCAAGAGAGGGCATGCATACAAACAGGTCATTACAGTACCTTGTGATGGGCTATCGTTGGCTTCGACTCACAATTCTTCTAGCTCTGTTCCAGACCAGTGCCTCTGAATCACTTGGCGGATTTGTGAAGAAATCGGGTCTCTAGCCCCCAGCCCTGACATTTCTGGCTCATTCATTCAATCCACAGATATTTATTGAACGCTACTCCTGGGTAAAGTACTGTTCCTAGATGCAAAGGAACGATACATGCAAAGGCTCTGCCTTGGTCCAGCATGTGTCCTGGCCAGTCTGGGCCAGACCCAGGAGTTTGCTCTCCTCATGAGAGCTCCCTGATGCAGGGTCAGGTGGTCCTCAGACCACCAATCATCTAGGGGCAGTTTGGAGCCCTTTGAAAGTCTCCCTGTGCTGTGTAATGGCTGGGCAGCAGGAACTGGTGCTGGGTGGACAACCTGCCCCTGTCCCGGCCCTGTGCATTCGCTCTTCCAAGAGATGCCAAGGGGAAGTGTGAGAAGACTAAAGACTGGGTGCTGGCTGCCTGGCTCCCTCCGTGCCTGGAACTTCCTTGTCCTGCCCAAAGAAGAATCAGA
>NW_022111325.1:1754301-1764367 GCF_000313985.2 Echinops telfairi
CCTGGGCATTCTTCTCCCTACTGGATGGAGATCTAAAGGGCACGCTTTCTGTCTGCATCCTCACTAAGGGTACAGCCTCCATCTCCATCTTGGGGGTTGTCTCACCACCCTGTGGGCTCCTGCCTGCCTCTCTGCCCAGGCCCCTTCACAGCGTCTGTCCACCTCAGGCTGATGGAGCCCGGGCCCCAGGCCAGGTCCTGTGTCAGCCACCGAGGTGGCTGTCAGCTGGGGCACAGAAAGGGATGGTTGGCAACTGGCCTCCCATTTCCCCCGGTGCTGTGAGCACTGCGGTCCCGCCGAGCTCCTCAAGAACCTCCCTCTGCTCAGCTCTGAATCAGCCCCTTCATCCAGTCCTTGCGGTCCCTTTGTTTCTCAAGAGCTGTCTTCTGGGGAACTCAGGCCTCCCTGAACTGCGGCTTCTCTAGTGGGTGAGAGAGAGGCTGGTGGGAGGGGTACTTCAGCCCCCGCCCCCCCTTGTGCCTGCAGGCTGCTTCGAGGCGACACTGTGGTGGAGCTGGGCCTCAACGATTACCTGGACATCTTCTGCCCGCACTATGAAGGCCCAGGGCCCCCTGAAGGCCCAGAGACATTTGCCCTCTACATGGTGGACTGGTCTGGCTACGAGGCCTGCCAGGCAGAGGGGACAGGTGCCTTCAAACGCTGGGAATGCTCACGCCCCTTCGCGCCCTTCGGCCCTGTGCGATTCTCAGAGAAGATTCAGCGATTCACACCTTTCTCCCTGGGCTTTGAGTTTCTGCCTGGAGAGACTTACTACTACATCTGTGAGTGAGGAAGGGCACACTGAGCGCCTGCCTATTTTGGTGGGGGGCAGTGGGGGGGAGGGGGGGTGCAAGGAAGATGGCTCCTTAATAGTGCCAAGCAAGGCAGAGAGCCTGGGAATAGAGAGTCTGGCGTCCCCACCACTCCGAGGGGGGCTGAGCCCAGAAGTAAATCTAGGAGCCACAAAGAGCTGATGTAGAGTGGAGCGGGTCGGGGGAATGGGGAGGTAGCCAGAGGGGCCTGGGGAAGTGAGCAGGGCAGTGGTTGGGGCCTGGCACCTGGCACCTGGGTATGGCCCCTGAGTAAGAAAAAGCATTCCAGGTAAGTGGAGAGAGCAGAAGCCACAAGAGTCTGGCTCAGAGTCTGAGGCACACGTAAGGCGCTGACTCCTGGTACTAACTGCTAACTGCTTCCTCCCGGTTTCCCACCACTCAGCGGTGCCAACTCCGGAGAGTTCGGGCCATTGCTTGAGACTCCAGGTGTCTGTCTGCTGCAAAGAGAACAGTAAGTGGGGCAGGCTATGCGAAGGGGACCATCTCCTGTCTAGTGTGTGGCCCTTGGGAAGGAGGGAAGAGATGGGGAGACTGTGAGTATACCAGGCTTTGAAGGGTCCAGGTGGGAGCTTGAGCCCCATGGGAGCATCCCCTGTAGGGCTGAGGTAACTGGACTCTAGGTTTCTAGGGGCAAGGCCCTTCTAGGCCTTAGCTCACCTGATTGTCTCTAGTGGCAGTTTAGGGGAGACTTGGAAGGTCAGGTTAGAAAGGATGAAATGGTAGATTATGGGAAGGGAGTGGCTGGTTTTGGATACACTGGACAATCTCATAGGAGGGGACAGTTGGGGGGATGAGGCAGGAGGAAAGCTACAGAAGTGGGAAGACCCATCAGCGTCTCTCCTCCCCCTTAGAACCTGAGTCAGCCCACCCTGTTGGGAGCCCTGGAGAGAGTGGCACCTCGGGGTGGCAAGGCGGTGGTGCGCCCAGCCCCCTCTGCCTCTTACTGCTGCTGCTACTACCGATTCTGCGCTTCCTGCGAGTTCTCTGAGCCGAGAGGACCCTCCCGGCCACTCCCAGAAGCCAGTGCCCTGTCAGGACACCCTGGAGGAAGAGCCCCTGCCACCTGAGCTGCGAATGCCAAGCCAGACCAACACGCTGGAGCAGTGGTGGCAGAAATCAGAGGGCCGGAAGTGACCCGTGTAACACGCTGAAGATTAGCCAGGGGCGCTGCAGACACCCCTGAGCACCCTGGAAGGTCCTCGTCAGTGGCTTTGCTGGTCCCTCCCCATCCCCCTGGAAGCCCCAGGATTTGGCAGGATCGAATCCTTGAGCCAGCAGGGGGCCAAGGACCTGGGGACAGGTGGATTGCTGGACCAGGGCCACGAAGAAGCCCAAGCCTGGTGTCTATGCCCCGTGTCCAGTGGGCTTTGCTCTGGGGCAGCACCTTGCCCTCCCCAGGGGGGGTCACTCTCTTGTCTTCTGTGAAGATGGACTTGCTATGAGGTTGAATTTTATGCCAGTTTGTATTTTTATAAGAGCCTGGACCAAACCCTGAATAAACCACCTCTCTTGTTGTTGCCTTCCCGACCCTCCTGCCCTCTGGCCCCTTCCCCGACACCAGGACTCTTGGGCCCATGCTCCCAGCTTGACTTGGTCTGACCTTCTTGGCAGCTGTGCCCTGGCCACCCATTCCAGGCCTCACTGGGCACCCCTCTGTGTGGGCGGGGTGCCAGCAGCAGCTGTGGAGCTTGGTACCTCCCGCCTCCGTACCAGCGTTTCCTATGCTGAAGAGGGGCAGATGCCTCTTCGGGTGGGCCTGGCTGCTTAGGGTACTGCTCAAGCCCTGGCTGGAGGGCTGTGGGGCAAAAGCAAGAGGTCGACAGACAGTGCCTGGGTTTCAGAATGCCTGGGTCCCTCAGAGCTGGGCATACCCCCTTCCTTCCTGAGGGCACACTGGGCCAGCCTGGCCTAGAACTGGGAAGGTGGGGTCAGATCAAAGCCGCCTTCCCCAGCGGCCTCTTTGTTCTCCGCTTTTATAAGGAGGAGGGGGTGGGGCCGAGGAGGGAGGGGGGCCCCCTTTGCTCACAGCCCTACACTGGCTCTCCCATCTCTGGCAGCAGATGCGGTGTTTCTCCACCAAACCCAACGGGATCCCTAATAAATGGTGCCCTGGGTAGAGCCAGGGTAAGGGGTGTTCCTTTCCCCCTGTCGCTGTGCTCTGGCCGCCCTGGTACCCCGCAGGCTCCCCTGGCACCGAGCCAGCCCGTCTGGCACTGAGCCAGGGATCGATAGGTGGATGTTGTGCTGATTAGCTCGCCCGGCTGCAGCAGCGAGAGTCGGCGTGTGAACACGGGGTGGGGGTGGGGGGCAGGGGTGTCTGGAGCCGGCACCATAATGCCCGAGAGTGGGAGGCCCTCTCCTACCCCATTGTATCCCTAGGTCAGACCTGACCTCTTGATCACTCACTAAGGCGGTGAGAACACTCCGCCCATCCCCCTCCACCACCAAGCACCCCACTAAGGTCCTTAGCGGTTCTCCCTAATTCCATTGCTCCAAGGGTGGGGGTAGGCAAAGCCCGCTGGCGGGACAGGCTGGAGTTGTGGACCCCTCCCTGCTATTTGGGGCCACTTTGAGAAAACGCCCTGTCTGCCGTGCGTGCGCCTGCATATTCCTATGTCAGATCCCTCCCTGCAAACAGATCTGTAGCGGGGGCGAGGGGCTGGGCCCCCCCCCGAGAAGAGCCTGCAGCCGGAGCTGAAGGTGCCAAGCTGCAAACTCCGTCTTCCGGTCCTGGATTCGAGTTCAGTTTTTACCGGCTTCTAGGATCTAATCTGGATGTTGCCATGGAAACCGGCTGTCCGGCTACCTCCACCCCTCCCAATGAAACCTGGGGCGGGGCCGACAGTTCCCAGTCCCTGGCCTTGATGGAGAATCTGCTCCCAGCCGCCCTGACACCCATCTTTGCTAACCGAGGCGGGGGGGGCAGGGGGATGGCGCTCGTTCCCGGGTCTGGGGCTGGCGCGCGATCTGAGAACTGATAACGCATGTGCGAAAGAGACACGGGGCCCAGTCGGCTCTCAGCGCACTCAGACACGCGCCCTCGCCCGCCGCCCAGCTCCCTGCGGGCGGGCGCAAGGGCGGACATCTCGGCGGCGGCGGCTGCGGGGGGCATACATGCATGAGGAGCTGGGCTGGAGGAACGAACGGGGGCGTCATACACGCAGACACCCCCTAGCCCCCAGGCCGCAGACGCTCAGACCGAGCCTGCCTTCTCCCTACGTACGCTTTCCCCACAGCCTGGGCCACGCAAGGCGCCTCCGCCGTCCCGGGCGGGGCGCGTCCCACGGAGAGCCCAGGCGGCTGCTAGGGCTGGACCAGCTGAAGGCACTGGGCGGTCTCCTGGGCACCGAGCCCTGGCCACGAGAAGTCCTCGAGGCGCATTCTGGGGCGCGGTTCCAGGAGGCTAGGCAGGCCTGCAAGTTTTGGGGCGTCACCGATTTCCCCTAACCTCAGCAGTGGTAGGCAGCCGAGGGTGGGGCCCTCAATTTGCTGGATCTGCCCCAGTCTCTCCCGAACAGATGAAAAAGCTTCCCTCATCTTTGCCCCACCCCATCTCCCTGTTCCGAGCGAGCGCCCGAGTCTCTGCGCCTCTGCCACCAGCCTGCTCCTCACTTGGAGGGACGGCAAATCATTCTTTTTCCCTTTCTTTTGTTCTTCCCTTTCATTAGCTCCCTCTTTCTCTCCCTTATTCATTCATTCAGCAATGGGTGAGCTCCTGGGGCGCCTTTCTTTGAGTGGGCCAGACCAGCTGGGGTCGTCGGGGGGATCCCCAGCGGTGACACAGTTGAGGAGGGTGCACGCTGGCTCCCAAATAGCCAATAGAATCCTGGGGCCTGGGGCATGAGGTCATCACCGGTGATGCCCATTGGTTCAGGCCCGGTCGGGGTGGGGAGTCCCCATAGCAACCGACGGTGCGTCCGAGCGTAACCCCGAGAGTGGTCTTTGCTGGAGCTGCTGTGGCAGCTTGAGTGGGTACTTGGAGTGGGGGCGAGGGAGGCGTTGAGTTTACCAGGTCCTGCCACCCTCTTGAAGTCCTTTCTAAGAAGTGGTCAGCGCCACTGGCAGCAGGGTGTTGGCGACAGCACTGGGGTATTGGGCGAGGAGCTGCTGCCACCCGGAATGTCAATTCTGAATTCCTGGTGTTCATCTGCATATTGTCTGCATCTTAATTGCATTCTCTTCATTTAAGGTCAAATTGGGCAGACATCACATCCCCAGCCTTGTCACCACCGCCTGTATCCCTAATTCATCCCTTGTTGCCTGGCAAATCTTCCCCCCAGTTGCTCAGCCCACAACCCACCCCTCTCTCCTGCCTCCAGTGTCTCCTGGGCCGGTGGGGGTGAAACATGGTGAGAGGAGGCAGGGTGAGGAGTTGGCCTCTCCCTCAGGATGCTTGCTGACAGATGGGAAGGGCTGGTCTGTACTGCTTGGAGACTAAATTGGCAAAGCAAATGGCAGGGGCAGGTGCCCCAGCTGGGTTGAGGGTCTCCAGGGCCAAATCACCCACACACCCCTGCAGGGTGCTGGAAATAGGGATGCCTGCTTTCAGCAAGGGGCAAACCTGCCCACCTGTCTGGTGCCAGGGCAGCTTCCTTCCTCCAATTAAACATTAATGAGGTGTCATTAACCCTTACCTTGCCTGCCAACTCTCAGGTGGAACTCAGGCTCTTGGTTCCAGACTGAGGGAAGAGGGGCAAAGAGGGCCTTTTGAGGAAATGGAGAAGCAGTCGGGTCAGAGGAACGGGAGGCAAGAAGGCCAGGCTGGCCTCATGGACAGCATGCATTGATTATCTTGTGTGCTTCTCAGGGATTCTGGGAATGGGTGTCCACTGTCAGAATACATTTCTTCTTTTGCTCACTATCACTTACTGGGCACCTTCTGTACTCCCGAAATGTTAAGCTGCATGCCCAGTGCTGGGGATACGTGCACATTTACAGAAGACAAGAACCCCGACCTCAGGAAATCTTTGGAATGCCAGAGGAGAAGACTTGGCCAATATTTATAACACCAAATGCAAGTGTGATCATAGAGCTATGTACAAAGCGCTATGGGGAAAGTGTGCAAATGAACTGCCAGAGAAGCCTTGGGTTCTGAAGGGCAACATAGAAGGCAGGGCGGGAATGCACAGACTGAAAATCCTTGCCTAGGGGACGCAGCAAAGGTCCAGATCTAGCTGTGTTTTGGGTACTGTTGGTGTCTGCCCTTCCAAGTCATTGTGTGTGTGTGTGTGTGTGTGTGTTGTCTGGATCTCTCTGCGTCTGGAATTGCTCCTCCTGAACACACATTGTGGCTTTATTACAGATCAATGTTTGCCGTGAAGCTCCTGAACAGATTGGCCTGAACCTGCCCAGCCAGGGGAGGGGAAGTGGAGAACTAATGTTGACACCTTAGGAAGAAGGAGGTGGGCAAGCACCATCTTCACACCTGGGGACTCAGACCCCTCACTTTCCAAATATCAGTGGACTGTCCAAGGCAGGCAAGTGGCTGAGCCCTAGGCTATGATGGGGTGTGCCCAGGCATTAGCCCCTCAGGTCCTGGCTTCCCTGAGGAGACATGGGGGTTCCAACCACCACCACCCAACAATATTTTGGGCCCCCTCTCCCAGCCTGTTTCTCTTCTGTCTGCGGAGGGGCAGACCAGCTCAGACCTGTCTGCTGGCTCTCTACCTTGGGGAGCGGACCTTTTCCAGGGGACACGGAGGGCTGGGGAATGCTGGAGCCTTCTGGGAAGCAGCCAGACACTCCACCCTGGCCCTCTGCCTCTCTCTCTCTAGCTGGGATTCTCCCCACCCACTCTGGGCTGCCACTTCTCTGCTTTCTGCCCAGACACAGCCATCTTTGCCAGGGAAGCCCTCAAGGGCCAGAGCTTGGACAACAAGGACTGGGGAAGGGGGGCTATAATTTTCCCCAGACACCCCCCAGTTCTCTCTGTCCCTTACATCCACTCGCTACATTTTGATGGAGAGAGAGGAGAATCTGCATGTGGGGCAAGTTTGAGGAATTAAGGAGAAGATCAAAGGCCGCCACACGCTCCACACTGTCAAGGTTGGGGACCTCTTTCTTAGTCCTCCCTTCTTCTCATTCCAGCTAGTAGGAGAGGAGGGGGCATCCGAATGTTCATGGGCCAATGCCATTCTCTTTCCATTTCATATCTCCACACGTGTTAGAAGCTCCCTATCATTCTCTTACCCCTACCCCGTCCACCTTCACACCCCAAGCTCCGAGTGACCTGTGTCAGCAGGAAGGGTGCAGGCTGCTCGGAGGTGGGGGAGAACAAATGGAAATGGGAGCCTAGGGCTGTCCAGTTGGGGAGTCCTCCCTCAGCAGATAAGGATGGGAAGGTCCCATTAATCAAGCCCTCTTTGAGTCTCAAGCACTGTGTTCAGTGCTCCCCAGACGTGGGTTTTAATCCTCCTCACCACCAACTTCGTGAGGTAGGGTATTATTATCTCCATTTCACAGACGAGGAAGCAGTGTCCCAGAAGGTGAGTCCTGAGCTGGCATCTGAACGAAGCCCAGGCTGTTCCCTGCTCAGCCAGACTGTCTCCCTCTCCCTTGTTCTCCAATGGCACCCAGGGGCTCCCACGCAGCTCCAGGGAACCACCTCAGAGATGCCTCG
This sequence comes from Echinops telfairi, assembly GCF_000313985.2. Classification (NCBI taxonomy): domain Eukaryota; kingdom Metazoa; phylum Chordata; class Mammalia; order Afrosoricida; family Tenrecidae; genus Echinops; species Echinops telfairi. The sequence goes on from NW_022111325.1 coordinate 1,761,754, forward strand.
GCCCCTGGCTTTGGAACTCACCGGACTCATTCCAGAGATCCAGGCACGCTGAGAGTCAGAAGTGATGACACCCCAAGCCACCCGCTCAGCCTGGGCCCTGGTTTCCTGTGCCCTGCTCTGTGTGCCCGGCTCCTTGCTGACAGGCATGTGTATAGCTGCATGCCAGCGGCTGGATGCATACTGGGCAGTCAGTCAGGAGGCATGTGCATCGCTCCCCGCTCAGCACCCAGGTTTCTGTGTTAGGGCCACACCAACAGCTGGCCTGGGCTGGGCCACAGAGGGCCCTGTGCGAGGTGCAGACTTGTGAATATTTCATGTCTGGAGCTGGCGGCTGCCTCTCCGCTCACACGTGTGCCCGATCCTCCCTCTCACAGGCTCCTTGTTTATTTGTTTAATGAATTATTTATCCCTTCCCCTCACCCCCTTGCTTCCTTCCTGCCCTCCCCCTCCCACAGGCCCTCGCCTCCATGATTTATTGAATGCAGCTCAACTCTGTGGTTGCCACCCACTGTCCTGGGAGCCACCTTGGGCCACCCAGCCCAAGTGCTCCCCAGGTCCCAGACCTGCTCAGCTCCCTGCTTCCTTGGCCCCAGAAGGGAAAGGAGAGGGGGGGCAAGGATCCCATGCCAGGGTGCTCCCAGGGGCCTCCGCACAGGGCCTCTGGGGTGACTATGCAGCCATGCGGTGGTCTGGCAAGCACGGGGTCGGAGGAATGGCAGGCCGAGCCTGTTGGTGAGGAGGCCAGAGGGAGAGCCAGGCCCCTGGAAGGAGCCCCAGCTCTGGAAATCTCAGGCTGCAGCCTTAGACACGGGTGTTTCAGCCGGAAGGTGGTGACTCATTCCCAGAGCGGCAGCCTTCAAGTGGATTGTGACTCAGAGCGACCCTCCTGTGTCAGAGCAGCACTGGGCTCCACCAGGTTGTCGGGGGCTGGTTTTTCAGAAGTAGACCGCCAGGCCTTTCTTCTGAGGCACCCCTAGGAGCCTGGTAAAATCCAGAAATCTAAACTTGATTAGATTGGGTGCCAGAGAATTTTAAAAAGAAGGAAAAAAAAAAATCTGTATTTTCATTTTTAAGAGAAGCACACAGCCCCAGAGGGAATCTTGTATAGCAAGGGTGAGTCTTGTTTTATGACACTTCTGTTTCAGTTATGTGTAAGAGCGTGTCTGTGTGTGTGTTGTGTGTGCGCGCGTTGGTGCTGGATTGCGATGAAAAACATCTTCCTCTGAATCATGGTCACAGTTTGAGTGGGTTTGAGTCACAGTTACAAACAGAGACCTAGGTCTCGTTGACGAAGGTCTGACTCCTTCCAGGACCCAGATGCCACAGTGAGAGGCCTAGGCCTTCAGATCCAGTCCCAGCTGGGACTCAGAGCTTACCCACAGAGACTCCGTCCCTTGGGAAACCTAGACCCCATGAGGAGAGGCTTATAAACAGGCCTGGGCATCACAGCTAGAAGCACATATCCTAGAGAGAGAAGCACAGAGCTACTCCATTTGTGCCACCCTGGGGGCCAGTAGATGCTGACATCAGCCAGGCTTCTCACAAGGATAGGGAGACATATAGGGCCACCTCCCACCGAAGGAAGCAGCACCTTGTTTTTTACACAGATACCACTTGCCAAGAAGCGCACCCTAGGGGCTGGGTCTACATAAAGGGATGCTTTTTTCGACTTCCCTCCAAGGCCTAAATCAGTGAGCATCCCTGTGGACAGAGAGGGCCAGCTAGGCAGCGCATCAGCTTCCATGGACAGAGACCTGGGCCCTATAGATAGAGCGTCTTCAACCCTGTACTGAAGGCACCAGATTTGAGAGAGAAGAACTCAACTATTATATAGGGGCTGAGGGGTGGAGGCGTTCAATGCTAGAGAGACAAGGACCCAAACCCTTAAACGGGACCCGTATTCTATTGTACACGGGGTTTTAGGCTTCTAAAGGGGAATGCAAAGTTCAAGACCGGAAAGGAAGTGTCTGCTCACCATGGACGTGAACAGCGTCTTTGCCAACCATGGGCACTACAGAGAGGGGCCTATCCTCTTGAGGCAGGGAGCATGGGATTTGTGGCACCTGGACAGGCGGGTTAGTATCACTGGACAGGCAGGTTAGTATCACTGGGTGAAATAAGGCTCCCTAGGGCGGAGGAGTCTGGGGGGAAGGAGAGCTGTTTGCAAAGTCCCCCAATCCCACCCCTAGGGGCCTAATTTATTTTCCGACTCTTGAGAAGAGAGTGGTGATCCCCAGAGGCAGAGGGGGGCCCAGGGAGGACAGAGCCTGCTTTTGCCTGGCAGCAGCTAAGCAGGAAGCCTACTGTGGATGGCATTGCCCTTCCCCCCCCTCAGCCTCTGTGGCAGACTGGTGACCAGCTTGGCAGGGATAACCAGATACAGGGTACATATGCATCCTCTCTTTTCCTGAAGTCACAAAACACAGGCTCTAGGTGCGTGAGCTCTAAGAACCCAGTCTACTACCTTAATACTAAACCTATAAATATAGGCACATAGATCTAGTTCCCCATCCTCATATGTAAATATATTTGCATATGTACATGTCTTTATCTAGACCTCTATAAATGCCCTTGCCTCCCAGCTCTTTCCTCTATTTCCCTTGACTTTCCTCCT
>NW_022111325.1:1768927-1769812 GCF_000313985.2 Echinops telfairi
GGAGCCGGGAGTGGAGAAGGCCGGGGAGCTGGGGGCGGGGCCGGGCTCAGCCACAGGCTCCCGCACCCCTCCCCCCGGTCACGTGAGCAGGGCTCCTGGCTCCCACCCACCCCCCATCACGTGCGGGGGGTCTGTGCCCCTTGGGGTCACGTGGGGAGGGTCTTGCGACCCCGCCTCCCTAGGTCACGTGGGAGGGTGCTAGGGGGACACGTGCGGCGGCCTTTTTTGACAGACCTGGGGGTAGTGCCCTGCACAGCGGCCACGACCTCGCCCCCTATTCCCAACTCAGTCCTCCCATTTGGTCCCCCCCGAAATGGACGAGACCTGCTTCCAGTCTGGTCCAGGGCCTAGGGATGAGGGCACTAAGATGAGGGGGAGCCTGAGAGTGTTAGGTCAAGGGGTCCCACTACCTGGCATTGAAGTTGGGGGGAGCTGGCCTGCGGCCAGATGTATGCCCCATCAGCTGTGTTTCATTGCTTTGCAGAAGTGAGTGTCGGTAGCGGCCTCTGTCTCACAAAGCCTCAAGAACGTCTCTCTCTAGGTGTCTCCTTCCCTGTCTCGCTATCTCTGAACGGCTTCTGTTGCCGATGTCTCTTTCATTCATATCTTCATTCAACAAATATTTACTGAAGCGGTCCCGTGTTCCCAGGGGTCTCTCCCTCTGTGTTCCCCCCTGCCACCCAATTCTCTGCCCTGCACCTCTGCTCTGTCACCGTCTCTCCTTTGCACTGTCTCAGCTGTCAGCGGGCCTCTCTGGACCCGCCTCGCTGTCTCTTTCCCATGGTCTCTCTCCGGGCTCAATCTCTGCCCTCTGTCTCGGGGATTACGGTTTCCCCACCCCCGGCTGTGACCCACTCCCCGTCTCCTCCCTGGATCTCGTCTGTG
>NW_022111325.1:1770278-1773764 GCF_000313985.2 Echinops telfairi
CTGGAGGGGAGGAGGGCAAGGGTCCCGGCTCTTTACAACCTGCTCCAGTTGCCTTCGCCCCTGCGCGCCGGGAGGCAGAGCGAGATTTAACCAGGCAGGGCCCCTCGGGTCCTTTCCCCACTCCCTGGTCTTGTTAGACACCCTGTTTACCTGCCCCTAATTGCCCCGGGGGGAGAGGCTTGCTCCGCCCCGCCCCCCGCCCCCCAGGCCCTCAAGGGCGAGTGGGACCTGCCCTGTGCAGGCCGAGAAATCCATCTAACGGAGTGAGGGGTGCACCCCTGCCAGGTGGGGTATGTCGACACTCGCCTTTCAGCGAGAGGTGGGAGGCTAGTCGAGGAGGGAGGAGAGAAGAATAGAGAATTGTTTCCAGGGACAAGGCACGTCCCAGGCCCCAATCCCAACCCCTCCCCGAGGTGGGGGGTGCGGCTCGAGGTGGGGGGTGCGGCTCTGGAGGCGGAGTTATCTGCGGAGCTTCGACCCAACTAGCGGCACCTCCCTTGTCACTGCCTGGGCGAGGGTGGCTGACAGATTCAATTAAAGAGCCTCAGCCAAGCAGACAACCCGGTCTCCCAGGAGTTTCCGCACCAGCCCCTCTGCCACTTGTGGGTCAGATGCGAACTGGACCCAGCATTCCATGAGCCAGGCGCCTGTGTTTCTTCAATCTTTTCTTTCTTTCTTTTGTGTGTGTGTGTGTGTGTGTGTGTGTGTGTGTGTTATTTCAAGGGCTATTGATAGGTAAGAAGTGACCTTCCTTCATTTGTGTTCATCCAGCAAGCTTTCTTGAAGGCTCGTCCCACCTCATTGAGGAAACTGAGGCACCGGAAGGAATAGCTCTAGTTGAGGCATATGCCCAGCATGCTAGAGTGGGGTGTGTGTGTGTGTGGTAGGGGGACTTGGGCGTGTAGCTGCAAGGGGCTGCTTTGGAGTGGGAAATCTGGGTGAGGCTGAAGAACAGAGGTCCCAGTGTGACTATGCAGCAGCTTCAGGCCTGGCCCCTCCTGTCAGTGGCCCCCTCCTCAAAGCCTGAAGGGACTCTGGGGGTCCGGATGGGAAGGCAGGCAGGCCCGGGTGGTGGCTGGGAGCCTGGCCTCGTCTAACCTGTTTGCCTGCTCCCAGCGCCCCAGGCTGAGACTCCTGCCCACCAGAGTACCAGGGCCAGGGAGGGGCCTGAGTGACCTATCACTCCCATGGGAACCAAGTGGGGCTGGTGGCATTCCTGATGACTCAAGGAGGCTGTGCCCATTCTTAATGGAGTGCCCAATACTAGCTCTCACCTGTCTCATCACCAGGCCTGGAGCAGGGTGTCTGGGGAGGGGGCAGCAGGCCAGGTCAGAGAAGAAGGGTGAGGTGAGGAGGGAGCTTCAAGGCCCCACCTCAAGCACAGGCCCTCCCAGTTCCTCTTGCTCAGGAATCTAATTACTGCTGTGGAGCTGGGCCACTTCTGGGGAATTAGAGAGAGCCAGCTCCTCCCCTCAGGGAGTTCCCAGGGACTAGGGACCCCTGTGGTGTGATGATTGCCAAGTACCCCCATACCTTCCTTTGTCCGCCTGACTCCCTCCCTCACTGCCCCTGCCAAGATGTGTGCATTCCTATGCCCAAGGAAGCTAGGGGACCCACCTCTCTGCCCACTTCTCTGAATTATTTTCTCAGAGATTTCCCCTGTCCTCACCCCACTCAGGACCTACCACTAGCCCTGGGGACTTAGCACCTGCCACTCTGCCCCATGTGGGATCAGGAGGTAAGGCACAGCCATCTTGTCTGGGCACTGTGCCCATCTCTGCCATCATCACAGAGGCAGCCAGCGGTGCCCAGGTTGAAGAAGAAGGTGTGCAATGAGGCAGAAGTGTGGATTGGTCCGCATGGAGCCTCAGTGCCGAGTGCCATCACTGTCACACCCTTATCAGCTGTGTCAGTGTATTGATGGTCGAGGGTCTTCAAAAGAGGCAGCCCCTCAAGGGGTTGGATTGACTTAGTGGCAGCAGCAATGGTGGTGAGGATGACCCAGGACTGGGCAGGGTTGTATTCGGGGTCCATGTGGGTCAGAATGGACTGGACCGGTGGAACCTCACAGCACGCCCATAGCCTTAGGGGGGAGGTCAGTGGATGCTTGTGGTACTAAAGGTGCAGAGGTCAGTGCACGCGTGTGTGCATGTGTGTGTGTGTGTGTGTGTGTGAGAGAAAGAGAGAGAGAGCCCAGAGTACGTCATGAAGACTGGAGTCTCATAGTTTCAGCTCAGACAGGGTTGTGAGGCCGAGAGAAGGATTTGGGGGACGGTCCGAGTTTGGGTTATAACGTCAGTGTTTCTGTGAGGAACATTTCAGGGGGCTTCTAGGACATTATCAAGGGGCTGCTAGGCGGCAGGGGAGCAAGCGTGATCAATGCTCAAAGAGTAAGAGAAGCTGCTGAAGGGGACTGTCCCAGAGGGGCCCGCTGGAGGGCAGGTGGGGGTCGACCAACATCAGCATGCCAGCCCAGCACACATCCCGTCTAGTTTTTCTGTGGATGCCGCCTACGAGTGGGCGGTGGACATATTTGTGTGTGTGCCATAGAACTTATGCATGTATATGCATGAAGCTGCCATGCCTGTATATGTAAGAGGGCAGGTCCTGTTGGACTGGCCTTGGGGGTGGGCTGGCAGCAGCAAAGAAGCATGCTGGGAGAGGAGATGGAGGGGTGCTGGCCCTCAGAAGGGACCCCTCCCACTCTCACTCTTCCTTTCCAATCCTCCTTTTCCTCCTCCCCGCCGGTGAATTATGGGGGATGGACGGAGGAAATCCGGGCCTGGGTCTGGGAGTCGCTGGGGCCTGCGCCGTTTCTGTGGTAACCAAAGCATACGTTCCTTTCCCTCTCCTCCCGCCTCTTCCTCCGGTGACAGGGCCGGCCTTCCCTGCGCCTTTGCTACCCTCTGGTGGCCGCCAGGGGAAGGACAGAACCCGAGGGCGAGGGCACGGGCACGGAGGGTAGCGAGGGTGGTGCTGGTGCTGGTGCCACTCGGGCCGTGGGGACCAGACTCGAGTTTGAGGAGAGGCGATCAGAGGAAAACTGGGGGGGGGGTCCCTACGGGAACCCTGGGTAAGGTCTGCGGAGCGGCGAAGTGGAAAGCGCGTCGGTGACCCCAAAGCGCGTCGGCGTTCTGACCCGCTTCCTTTCCCCCTCCTCCCCAGTCTGCGGCGAGAGGGCTACACCGTGCAAGTGAACGTGAACGATTACCTGGATATTTACTGCCCGCACTACAACAACTCGGGGATGGGCCCGGGGGCGGGGCCCGGCCCCGGAGGCGGGGCGGAGCAGTACGTGCTCTACATGGTGAGCCAGGCCGGCTACCACACCTGCAACGCCAGCCAAGGCTTCAAGCGCTGGGAGTGCAACCGGCCGCACGCCCCCCACAGTCCCATCAAGTTCTCGGAGAAGTTCCAGCGCTACAGCGCCTTCTCGCTGGGCTATGAGTTCCACGCCGGCCAGGAGTACTACTACATCTGTGAGTG
>NW_022111325.1:1774274-1781475 GCF_000313985.2 Echinops telfairi
GGAGGCCCTCCGGCTCAGCCGCTGGGCCAGAGGCTGATGGAGGGGTTGGGGGGGACAGCCCATGTCTGGGCCGCAGTGTCAGTGCATCCGTGCGGGACACTTCCAAGAGGCTTCTAGCGGAGGCCTAGCGATGGAGGTCCAAAGGGCAGGAGTTAGCGGAGGAGGTCGCCCTGGAGGCGCTCCGTGGAGGGGGTGCGGGGAGTTTCGGAGCTGAGGGCACGGGGCGGGCGCGAATCCGGGGAGCGAGACTCAGGCCCAGTCTCCTCCCCAGCCACGCCCACCCACCTGCACTGGAAGTGTCTGAGGATGAAGGTGTTCGTCTGCTGCGCCTCCAGTGAGTATAACCGGCTCCCAGCCGCGCCCGCATCCTCAGCTCCCCGCTTTGGGGCTCCCCTCCGGCTTCCTGGGGGTGGGGGCGGAGGGCACAGGCGAGGGGAGGGGCTCGCTCCCCAGCTGTAGCGGAGGGAGGGACCCTGGCCCTGACGCTCCCCTCCTCTCTCCCACCCGCACCCCACCCCGCAGCATCGCACTCCGGGGAGAAGCCGGTCCCCACTCTCCCCCAGTTCACCATGGGCCCTAATGTGAAGATCAACGTGCTGGGTGAGTCTGCGCAGCGCCCTCTGGTGGCCACTGCTGAAGCCGCAGCCCCCTCCCCGGTGCCTGCTCACCTCGCATGCCTTCACTGACCGGGGACAGCGACCCTGCCTGGCCCTGGGTGGTCACGTCCCCAGCCCCACTGCTGCTGCCGCTGCCGCGTGCCCCGCCCGGGCTCGCCGCCCAGCCCTCACCAGTCCGTCTCTTCTTTCGTCCACAGAGGACTTTGAGGGCGAGAACCGCCAGGTGCCCAAGCTCGAGAAGAGCATCAGTGGGACCAGCCCCAAGCGGGAACACCTGCCGCTGGCCGTGGGCATCGCCTTCTTCCTCATGACGCTCTGGGCCTCCTAGCTCTGCCGCTCCCTGGGCAGGGAGAGATGGGGCGGGGCTGGGAAGGAGCAGGGCGCTTGGGGCCTCTTCAAGCCAAGCTGTGGGGCCTGGACCCCGTCTCCCATGGCTGGAAGTGGGGTCTGCACCATACACCTGTGCCTGCCCCCTTTTCCCTCTCTCTCCAGGCGGGCACTGTAGTAGACCAGGTGCAGGGACAGCCACAGGTCCCGGGTGGCCTGGTGATGTTTGGTACCAAATTGGGGGCCACAATGGGCAGTGCTCAGGACTCCCTGCCCACCGGTACTTTCCCTGCCCCCCTGGTATCCTCCCCCTCTGACCTCCCAGAGAGGCGAATGTGCCCAAGAGAGAGCATATCCAAGTCTGGGGGTACCCCTACTCTCCCCTCCAGGGCAGAGCATGGGGAGGGGACTAAATGGGTGAGGGGGTGGCACCGCCCACTGCCCCCTTCCCCTGTTTACAGCAATAAGCACGTCCTCCTCCCCCCACTCTCACCTCCAGGATTGTGGTTTGGATTGAATCCAAGTTTACAATTGACACCCTGGAGGGCAGGCCGTGGACTAGGGTGGCGAGGGGTGGGCATTGGGGTGCCGGGCAGGCATGTACAGACTCTATATCTCTATATATAATGTACAGACAGACAGACTCCCTCCCCCTCCTGACCTCCCTTGACTTCCCCTTGGAGAGCTTCAGACCCCTTCCCCACCAGGCTAGGCCCCCCCGGGGGACCCCCTGGCTCCTCTTTTGTCTTCCGTGAAGACAGGACCTATGCAACGCACAGACACTTTCGGAGACCTTGAGACAACGCCCCACCCCCACCCCGCCCGGAGCCAAACCTGACTCCCAGGACCCGTCCTGCCCACCCGACGTGGCCCCCCGTCCTCCTGGGCCTTATTTCAAGTGCTTTGGCTGTGACTTTGATACTCTGCTCTTAGTCTAAAAAAAATAAACCGGAGATAAAAATACCGGAGTGCGTGTGATTCCAAGGGCCATCCCTCTCCTGTCACCCTTCCCAAACCCCACAGGTCGCGGGGCGGGGGACCAGGGGCCACCCTCTGTGCCTTGTGCCCAGGCAGTAGCTCTGTGTGGAGCAGGGAACAAGGGCCTTCCGAGCTCAGCCCGAGTGAGTGTGGGCAAATCATTTAACTTCTCTGAGCCCCCATAACCAGCCCCTAGGTAAAATTGGGTCATCGCACATCTCTCCCAGGATTAACTTAAGGATTGAATGGCGACGGGAATATAAAGCCCAGCCTAGGTTGGTTTTCCCTCCCTCCCCATCTGTAATCAGAGGTGCTTTAGTGGAGGCTGTGGAATTCTGGGTGTATGTGGGCCTACACAGGGAGGGAGGAAACGTACCTACAAGGGACCTTCAAAACGCTAGTTGAAAAATGGGATTGCAAGGCAGTGGAATTTTCCCATGATTTTTTGGGAAATCCTCTTGTCTTTATTTTCACTCACCTCGCATGGACATTTAGTCTGCTCTTAAGTGGCACTGTCGGGTAATCCCTGTGCTAACTAACTGCAGGGCTGGTGGTTCAAACCTCCCAGCTACCCTGTGGGAGAACGCTGAGGCTCGCTATTTCTCTAAGCATTGACAGCCTCAGAAACCCGGATAGAGGTCACCATGAGTCAGAATGCACTTGATGACAATGGATTTGGGGGTTTCTTAGGTTCTTGGGCAAAAAGCTATGTACGTATTAGCAATTACCTGTGACTTTGTAGCCGGGGAAATCCTAGATGAGGAAGAAGCTTCAAACTACCCTCGAGGCTCATTGCGAATTTGAAGTTGCAGTCGTTAGACCTGCTTTATTTCTAATGTGTTACTAAAGAAGCACACATATCACTGTAACAAAAATTTAAAAATATTTTGATTATTGTTAATAAAAAATGATCTGGCTGCCTCCGACTTCACAAGGGGGAAAGAAGATCGAGACCCGCAGGCCAAGCTTGGCTGATTCCTACGCAGGGAAGGTCAGATATACCTCTGCTCTCCACCTCTTTTTCTCCAACCAATTCTGACACCAGCCATCGGCCAGAGCATTACAGACCACATTCATGATGACGAGGTTTATTAGGGAAGGGGTAGGTTAGGAATCAGGATCAGGAACAACTCGGGATACAGTTCTCCCATCAGATTATCTGTTCGCAGCCCTGCTCACTTGTAGGCTTTTCTCTGACCTCTGCTTTCCTGGTCCTCCTCCCAGCCTCTGCCTTCCTTGCTCAGGCAACTGTTACCAAGCTCTTTTACTTCGGCCAACACACCCTACTCTGCCGTGAAGCCTTGGCCAGAAGGTGTTCAGCTCTCTGGCTCCGGGGTCAGCAAGCCTAGTTCCGCCTGCAAGTGCCAGGAGGCACCCCACTCCACCAGGAAGCCACCTGCCCAAAGGCTCTGCACTCCGATCACGCCTTTCCCAGTGAGCCGGGAAGTCCACGCGTCATCTCTTGCCTGTTTCCTGGCTCCACTGTGCTTCTCCTTCTCTTGCCCTCTCCATTAATAGAGCTGTTGTCTGGGTCTAGGACAGCAGTTCTCAACCTGTAGATCGTGACCCCTTTGGGGAGGTGGAACGACCCTCTCAGGGGTCGCCTAAGACCATCATCTGAAAACATATTTCCGATGGTCTTAGGAACCCAGACACAGCTCCTCTATCCGTCTCCAGGTGGGTCCGCCCACACGCAGATATGCCCACATATGAGCACCCGGCGTGAAGACTGTTACCCACGCTACACCATGCTTTAAGACAAACTTTCATTTATTTGTCATTAGAAACAAATATCGCACACTATAGAATTACATATTGTTTTTGTGATTCATGCCTGTGCTTTAATGATGTTCAATTTGTGGCAATGAAAATACATCCTGCATATCAGATATTTACATTGCGATTCATAACAGTAGCAAAAGTACAGTTTTGAAGTAGCAACGAAAATAATGTGATGGTTGGGGGTCCCCAGCACATGAGGAACTGTAGGAAAGGGCCGCAGCACTAGAAGGTTGAGAACCACTGCTCTCTCGGGTGCTCAGGCCCCGGGGATACATTCCGCTCTTGGCTCTTTTTCTTCCTCTGGGATGGTTCACTTTAAACCTGGCAGGGACTGACCAATCTTCTTGTTAGGGTACCATGCCCCTTTATTTGCATAATATCGCAAGGTCCCATTCCCTTGGGAGCGCCACAAGTACTTAATTTGCATAGTCCCACCCAATCATTAGCTAGGAGTTACCAGACCACAGGGGGGGTAGGAGGAGGCCATATAAAAGAGATGAATTGCATTACAGTGTGTGTGTGTGTGTGTGTGTGTGTGTGTAGAATCACCCTGTATTTTAATGCAATTGGTTTCCTTTTTAATCCTGTGTGATTTTATTCGTTTGTTTAAACATCACTATTCTGAGAAAGGGCCCCCGGACTTCACCCCAGGGCCAAAGGCATCCACAGCACAAAGAACGGTTCAGAGGCCCCGCTCTGCGGCAGCGCAGGCGATGTGGCCGCTACGCAGTGCTCAAAGGCTCGCCTGCAGGCTGGGGGTTGGTGGGTTCACCCTTCTCACTGGCTCAGCGGGAGAAAGGCCTGGCTGTCTCTGGTCCTGCAAGGATTCCGCTCGGAAACCCTACGGGTGCCACCCTACCCCTCACAGACCCAAGTGACAGCACCCAGTGAGGACCACAGAAGGCAGCAGGGCCCGGAGGGTGCCCAGCAGGGGCGCCACATGCCTGCAGCAATGACCCTTCCGCTGGCCCTGGAGAGGGAGCAGCTGTCCCAGTAGTGGCCTGGGAGAGGAGGCAGGGAAAGCGCCAGGGGGCCAGGCCGAGACGCCCGGGCTGGGTAGGCCACTGTTCCCTCGTTCATTCGGGCGACATTTACTGAAGACTTAGCCAGGTCACAGGCTGGTGGGGCCTGACTGGAAACGGAAAGACTGGTGGTGTGCATCCACCCCGCAGTGTCACAGACAAGCAGGCCTGGTGATCTGTAGGATTCCAGCAACTGAAACCCTCTGGGCTCGATGCCAGCGAGGTGTGTGAAGCGCCAAGCTCTATCCTGGGTGGTGGAGATAAGGAGAAAAGATGATCGCTACTCCCAAAGCAGCTCGTGGTTTAGTACGTGCTGATGTGTGAAGAGAAGTGAAACACACACAGGCATGACGTGGTGAGCCGCCCCGCGAGAAGGGAGCATGCCTGCCGGGGACGGGAGGAGGCTTCAGGGAGGAAGCGGGGCACGTAGTGGTCCCCTGTGGTAGAGGGTTTGGTGGGAGGGAGGGCTTGGGGCTTTGGGCTAACAACTTTACTGACATGTCATGCACACACCGTGCAATCTAGCGGTCCAGTCACAGTCAAAGAGAGCTGTGCATTCCTCAGGACAATCCGTCTGCGAATGTTGGCTGCTTTCTTGTCCTCTGTGTCCTGAGCCCCCATTTCCCCCCAACCACCCCCTACTGTGGAGATTGGAAGGCTGGCCCAGGACCGAGGACTTGTCCCCTGGGGGGAGGCAGGGTAGTAGGCATAGGCTGCAGGCGTCCTCAAACCTAGGGCCAGGCGCAGTTGGGACTGGCCAGCTGGCGTAAAGAGGGCCTTGGGTTTCAAAGATCTGAGAACGGGAAGGCAGTGAAAGGGGCAGGCACCGGGAACCAGAACAAGGTGGCTTCTTTTTGCTGAGCACCTAGTATGTGCCAAGTGCTTTCTGTGGATGGTGAGCACCGTGTTCTTTCCAGCATCACTGTTCTAATGACCCGGGAGAGAGAGGAGGCCGTCTGCTCCCTTAAAGATCTATAGTCTCGGCAAACCCTAAGGAGCCATTCTGCTCTGCCCTGTGAGGGCGCTGTGAGTTGGAATTGACTCGATGGATGTTTTTTTTACATTGCTGTCTGTACTAGTCTGGGTACTTTTTTTTTTTTTTTCTCTGTGTATTAGTCTGGGTACTTTAGAGAAACAAATCCACATCAACTCATGTATAAGAGAGAGTTTTATGTAAAGGTTAAGTGTGCATCAAGAAACTATCCCAACCCAGTGCAGCCCAAGCCCACGAGTCCAACATTAACCCATTAACCCATATGTCCAACACCAGTCCACAAAGTCCTCCTCCATCTCACAAAACAGACGCAATGATGCCGACTGCAGGAGGAAAGCCAAGTCAGTGAATGTGTAAGTATCTCAGCACTGTCAGGGGTCTCCACACGGCTGCTCCAGCACCCAGGGTTGCATGGGGTAGGTCCATGTGGCTTCTCCTTGGGGATGTCTTGCAGGAAGTCAGCCTTGCAAGCTGGAGCAGGGAGCTGCTAAGACAGCTGCGCCCTGGTGTGACCATCACAAAGCAAGAGACCGGAGAACTTGAAAGGCAAGGCTCACCGAGCCATTTATCCCTCCGCCCTTCAATTAGCCCCACATGCGTTTATCGGTCAGGTTGGCACAATTAACTAACCCTCAATGTCGTTGTCACTATTATTTGGCGCCATCGAGTTGGTTCCGACCCATAGGGACCGCATACACAACAGAAGGACACACGACCCGGTCCTGCGCCACCTCCACAAGGTTGTTCTTGTGGAGCCCAAGGTCGCAGCCATGGTGTCAGGCCCTCCTGTCCAGGGTCTTCCCTCTACTTTATCAAGCATGATGTCCTTTTCCAGGCGCCGGCCTCTCCTAATTACATGTCCATATGTGAGATGATGTCTCACCATCTGTGTTAGGCTGGGTTGACTAGAGAAACACATCCAGTGGCACTCATAGATGTGTAAGAGAGAGCTTTATATGAAGAGGCCAGTATCTCTCAGGAAAACATCCCAGCCCCGTCCAACTCAGTCCCTCCCCAGGCGCGCGCAGCCACATGCAACGATGCAGAATGCAGGAAGACCGGAGGTCGGTAGGCGAAAAGCCTTGTGGATCCAATGGCGGTGGAAGCATCGCAGGGCTGGCGCAGGTCTCAGCGTGGCTTGCCAGCATGAAGAGAGAGGGAGGTTCCCAAGACCCTCCTCATGAGAGGGTCACGCCCACAAGGAGGTCCCATCAGGCTGTGACTCGATAGACAGGCCGGGCTCCACCCCTGCACTTTCATATCTCCAAGTTGACACAAGTTATCTAACTGCCACCCCATCCGTACTTCTAAGGAACACTCCAGTCGTACTTCTGTCCAGACAGATCTGTCTGTTCCCGTGGCAGTGCATGGTGCTTCCAATAGCCTTCATTAGCAGAGTTCAAATGCACCGATTCTCCTTCGATCCCCCTTGGTCAATGACCAACGTATCACTATTCTGAGAAAGGGCCCCCGGACTTCAC
>NW_022111325.1:1781575-1783423 GCF_000313985.2 Echinops telfairi
CCCATGCAGTGCATCATTTGATCCCTGGTCGGCGGCTTCATGAGCAAGGACTGTGGATCCAAGCAAGAAGAAATCCTTGACAATTCAATCTTTCCTCCGTGTATCATGATGTGACCTATTGGTCCAGCTGTGAGGATTTCTGGCTTCCTTGTACTGAGTTGTGATCCATGTTGGGAGCTGCAGTCCTGGATCTTCATCAGAGAAGTGCTTCAAGCCCTCCTGGTTTTCAGCCAGCAGGGTTGTGTCACCTGCACAGCAAAGGTTGTTAATAGGCCTTCCTCCTGCCCTGAGACTGCCACCTTCTTCGTACAGACCAGCTTCTTGCCCTATTTGCTCAGCATACAGACTACGTATGGTGAAAGGATACAGTCCCGACTCACCCTTTTCCTGATCTGAAACCATGAGCCAGTCCTTTGTTCTGTTCAAATGACTGCCTCTTGATCCGTGTCCAAGTTCCGCATGCGCACCCTAATATGTTCTGCAATTCCCATCCTTCTCAGTGCTCTCCACAGTTTGTTATGATCCACACAGTTGAATGCCTTTGCACAATCCACCAAACACGAGTAAATATTTTTCTGGTAGTCTCTGCTCTCAGCCAATATCCATCTGAAACCAGCGATAATATCCCTTGTTGCTCCTCCTCCTCTGAATCCAGCCTGAGATTCTGGCAGCTCCCTGTCAATGCGCGGCTGCAACTGCTGTTGAATGATCTTCAGCAAAAATTTTACTTGCATGTGAGATCAATTACAATGTGAGGTCACTTTTCTTTGGAATGGCCACACACCTATGGATCTCTTCCAGTCAGTTGGCCAACTAGCTGGCTTCCAAATGTTTTGGCTATGCTGGTGAGGGCTTCCAGGGCTTCATCAGCTTGCTGAAACCTTCCCACCGCTATTCCACCCGTTCTTGAAGCCTGCTTTTCCCTAATGCCTTCCAGTCATCAGTTCTTGATCTCTTGAAACAGTTGAATGTGGACTCGTTCTCTTTGATCGAGTGACTCTGCATATTCTTTAAATCTTCTTTTGATGCTTCCTGCGTTGTTCGGCCTCTGTCGCGAAGTGCCATGCTGTCTGTGGTAGGATGATCGCCTATCTGTACACAAGGAAAGCCAGTCAACTATTATTCAGATTTACCCTTCAGCTAGAAATTTGCTCGGTCCGAAATGGATCACACATGTGATCAAGATGCATTGATAATTGTCGGCAACTGGAATGGGAGTTGGAAACAAAGGGGCAGGATCGACAGTTGGGAAACAGCCTTGGGGATCGGAATGAAACTGGAGATTGTATGAGAGCGTTTTTCAAGACCAACAACCTCTTTGTCGAAAAGACCCCTTTTCAACAGCATGAACAGTGACTATAAGCGTGGATTTCTCCACATGGATCACAGAGAAATCAAATAGAAGAAATGACGGAGAAGCTCAATAGCGCCAGTCGAAATGAGGCCAGGGGCCGGCTGCAGAACAGCCCACCAGCTGCCGGCATGTCAGTCCAAGCTGAAGTTGAAAATGAAAACAGCTCCCCCACGAGCCAACACAGGACCTCGAGCCTGTCCCACCTGAACGTTGAGATCATCTCAAGAACCGATTTGACGCGGTGAACTGGAAGACAGAAGGCTTGACAACTTGTGGGAGGACAGCAGACGTGCAGGAATTCCCTGCCGGTCTGGGGGTCTCCAGCCCTGCGCTCTGTCTCCTGCACTGTCCCACCAGCCGGGACCCTTTCTTTTTTTTGTTTGTTTGTTTTTTTTTTTCTTTTAACATTTTATTAGGGGCTCATACAACTGTTATCCCAATCCATACACACATCAATTGTGTAAAGCGCATTTGTACATCGTTTCTCAAAACAT
>NW_022111325.1:1785046-1787808 GCF_000313985.2 Echinops telfairi
CCGGGACCCTTTCCACACCAACCCTGATGCCGCTCTCCTGCGCACAGCCTCTGGGGATTTTGGAGACGGGAGCCATCAGGGCCTCAGATCTGAATGATCCTTCCACAGACAAGAACACGGAGACTCAGAGAGAGCAAGCCACTTGCCCATAACACCCGGCAAGGGCCTGGCAAAGCTGGGTCTCGACCTCAGGTGCCCTAGGTCCTTGCAACCTGCCCTTTCACACGGCCATGGCCCAGAAAGAACGTGCGTGAGCTCTCTCAAGCTGCTAGCACTAGGCTGGTGGTCAGAGGCCCCTCAGAAGAAAGGCCTGGCCATCTACTTCTGAGTGATCACAGCAGTGCACACCCACAGAGCACAGTTCTATCGGCCGCACGTGGGGCCGCCGTGAGTCAGGATGGGGCTGTTGGGGTTTTCTTGGCATGGAAGCCACTACACACAGTGACTACGGAGGGGGCACAACCTGCCCCAGTGGCCTCTCGTTATTCCCTGGCCTTTCCAGAAGCTCCGGGGTTGTGTGGACGATCTCTCCTTCAGACAAATGTTTGGTTCTCAGGGCATGGGTAGGGGAGACACCAGTAGCCCTGGGTCTGCATGCATAGGGCCTCTACCTCACAGAGTGTCCTGGCCAAGGCTGAGCGAGAGAGCTAAGTGGGGTGGGAGGAAGGGCAGGAGCTGCTGGGAGGGAAAGGAAGGAGCCCCCCGTGCACCCTCAACGCTGATGAACAGATGAGGCTGGGCCAGGGAAGGCCAGGGTGGAACAGAACAGACCGGAGGAGAACAGCGCAGCACGCTGCTCGCGAGTCATTCGGCATGGAGGTGAGCACGGTACTGAGGGGCCGGCCGAGGCTGCCGGGACAACAATGCCTGGTGAGAGGGAAGCCCAGGCTAAGCCACCTCCTGCTGGTTGTCCCTCCTGGGGTCTGAGACGTCCTTAGAATCGCTGGTGGCTGTTAGGGAGTGTCCTGGGGCCTGAGCAGTCTGCCATGGTGCTGTCCCCACTGAAGCGCAGGGCCCTGCGGCGAGGGCAGTTCAACCCCACAAACAGTGTCCCCCACAGCAGGGCTTCCTTCATCTTCCGGGAGCCTCGGTGGCAGTGTAGTGGTTATCCATTGAGCCACTGACCCAAAGGCCAGATGTTCAAAACCACCAGCCGCTCGGTGGGAGAAAGAGGAGGCTTTCTGCTCCTGTACAGAGCCACCGTCTCGGGGACCCACAAGGGCAGTTCTACCCTGTCCTGTGGAGTCACTATGAGTCAGAATCGATTTGAGTGAGCCCCCACCTTTTGTCCCATTTTGGCTGCTATCCCCAAAGGTATCAAGATGGGGGGTCACACCAACATACGCTGGAATTCCCACAGGGGCCATCCTCAGAACACAGAGAGGGTCTCACAGGGTCCCATCATGGGATGCAGGGAGGGACATGGCTGGAACCAGAAAGACCCCCTTCCCCACAGCACAGATTTCTGTACACACACACACACACACAGAGTGAGCTGTCAGGGAGGGGCTTCGGGAGAGGTGCACAGAGCCCATCCCACCCCGTGTAGGGCCACACCACACCGGCCTGGCCACCAGCATTGACCACTCTGGGTACAGGCACCCCAGGCCCAGGCCCTCTGGGCCATTGGCACCCCTTGGTGCAAAAGGTTGATCCAGGGTGAAAAGTAACAACTCACAACGTAACACGGATTCTGGGCTGGGGAGTCTGTGAGGATCTGAGCCAACAAAGCCGAAGCCTCCCCCCCTCTCAGTGAGAGGCCACTCACCCCTTCCACAGGCACCAGCTTAGCAGGATCCAGGACCTGCACGTCCACTAGACGTCCACCAGGTGGAGCAGCCGGGGTGGGGCCTGCCAGGGTGTGACTGTGGACACATTGGGTTCAGCCCACCCCCTGGTCTCAGAGGACCCCAGAACTTCCCCTATTCTCCCCCACTTCTTTCTCTTCCTCCAGTTCTAGAGGCTGCAGGCTCTGGAGTGGACTCGGGCCATGCCCACACCTGTCTGCCCCCAAGCCACTCAGTCCCAAATCGTACACACCCTTCCTCATTCTCCTCCTTCGAAAGAGTCGTCACACCAGGGGGCGTGGACAGGGCTGGGGTGACAGGGCAGGGGACATGGCACGGCTGTGGGTGGGGGTGGCCAGGGCCCCGGCTCGGGATGAAGGCGGGGAGGACAGGCTGGGACGGGGGCTGAGCAGCTGAGGACCCCGGAGGCCAGGCCAGCGCGGATGCAAGGGAAGAGACTGCAGTGCTGGGCCCAGCCAGGCAGAAGCATTCAGAGCCCAAAGCTGGGGGAGCAGGGGGCTGGGCCAGCATCTGCCCACACCACAGGGCCCCAAAGCCTGGGCTTTGGCTGCCTCTGGCCCCGGTAATTACAGGGCTGTGGGCCAGCCCAGGGACCTGGGAGAGCCAGACTCAATGGGCCAGGGGTTCCCCAGCCTACCCCCAATCGGGCTGGTGTTGGACAGGAGCAGAGGGGGAGGCCCACCTCCCCACCCTCGCCCACAGGCGCCTCCCAGTAACCGCCAGTCACACCCACTTGGACTCCCCTCCCGGCCCCCACCCCATAATCTTACAACCATGTGATCCCACACAGTCAATCAAACCCCCTGGTCAGGGAGGGGGTGGGGAGGGGTGGACATCCCTGAGGGGCCAGTGAAAGGCAGGCAGGGGCTTTGTTTACACAGCTGAGGCTGGAGCTGGAGGGGCCGGCCAGGCACTGGCTGGAGGACTTAGGCACACATGCCACCCCCACCCCCC
>NW_022111325.1:1788455-1793824 GCF_000313985.2 Echinops telfairi
CACACACACACACACACACACACACACACACACACACACACGCTGTGTGGGGAGAGACGTAGGAAGTGCCCACCCCACCTCAGATGGGCCCACTCCTCCACCTGCCGTCCTGGGCCTCAGCACCCCCCCAGGCCCAGGTTCTCTGCCACCAGCACCCTGGGCACGGAGGGAGTCAATGGGGATCCTGCTACCACGCTGTGTCCTGAGACCTGCCGCCTGAGTGTCCTGTAGGATCTGACGAGATCTGGTCTTGACAGTAGAACAGGCCCCTCAGAAGGAGCCTTGGGAACATTTATGAAAGATCGAGGGTTTAACTGCACCCCAACTACGGCTAAGCCCCGAGTACACAACCGGAAACTAAATGCCACTTGGCTGGGCCTGTGACAGGCTTGTCAGGGAAGGGTTTTGGAGAGATGAGTTGCTTCAGGGATGCTGGGAGTCTGCCAGCCAGGGTGTGGGTGCTGGCTGGCAAGGAGGGGCTGCCGAGGCAGGGGGGGCAGCGTGTGATCCAAGGGGCAGTATGCTGATGTCTCATAGCATCAACAGTCACAACCACATTCACACTCACAGCAGCCTCTTCCCACTGGGCCCCTGGGTGCTCTGAGCCCAACGCACCCCAGGCCACTTCCCTCCCAGGCAAGCCTGGCACAGCAGTAGCACTGTGAATGGCGCCCCCGATAGGCCCTCTCACACATCGCCTGTCTAGCTGGGCGCCCACAGGGAGCACCTAGCACCCAGGCTAGGCAGGCCTCTTGTCCGGAGCCTGGGGGCTGCAGGTGGGAGCAGTCCCTGAAGTTTCTTGGGATGAAGAGGTGGGGGGGGGAGCCAGAGAGACTGTGAACCTCAAGCCAAGGTGAGGTTGGGGCTCCTGCCAGAAGGCAGGAGAGAAGATGTGTTTGTTGACTGTCCGAAACACTTCCAAAGGCACGTGGGACACCCTCCCCGCCCCACCCCACCACCTCGTCTCGCCTGCAGAGTAGGACAGCAGACAAGACCGTGGACCACCCGTGGCTTTGACTGCAGTTCCTCGTCTTTATGAGCTTGGGGTGTGTGTGTGCTTCCCACACCCCTGGGGGAGGCACAAATAGTTAAGGGCTCAGCCACTAACCAAAGGGTTCATGGTTTGAAGGCTCTCCGAGGGTCCGAAGCAGCCACCTGACCGTGTACTTCCAAGGGAGAGATGTGAAGCACAGGGAGCCCTTGGGCCATGGCTCTTGGACACACCTGGGTGGCAGGGGGTTGCCCAGCCCCCTCCGCTACCCCTTCACTGGCAGTGGGAGCACTGGACTGCCATCGGCCCCTCCCAGCCCCGTGTGATTGTCATGCAGTTCATGTCCCCCTGTCCTACCACCCCCACAACACACAATTAGCCCGGCTTTAAACCCTCAACTGTCTTGTAAAGAGAATTTTAAAATATGGGAGGGAAAAAGCGCTTTCTATTTACCCACGTATTTACCATTTCCGGGCTCTTCATTCTGCTGGTAGATCAAGATTTCCATCTGGCATCGTTTTTCTGCTGCTTGAAAGATTTTTTTTCCCTTTTCTCCTTTTTTTTTTTTTAATAAAATGACATTTCTTTCAGCGCAGGTCTGCTAGTGATGAATTCCTTCAGCTTTTGAAAGGAATCTTTGGAAAGATTCTTTCCGTCGGGAAAGAGATCTTCACTGCATTCTAGGTGGATGGTTTCTATCTTTTACTCTTTTAAAGGCTGTCGCTCAGTGTCTTCCAGCCTGTGTGGCTTCTGAGGAGAGCCCAAACCAAGTTCAAGGCCGCTGCGGTCCCTCGCAGCCCTCCAGGGCAAAGTAGAACTGCCCCATCGGGTTTCTGAGGCTTTACCAGAATAGGAAGCCTCACCTGTCTCCTGTGGAGCAGCTGCTGGGTTTGAACCACCCGCCCTGTGGTTGGCAGCCCGACCCGTCTCCCGCTGCGCTGCCAGAGCTCCCTAATGAGAGAAGCCTGTGCGTGCCTTCTCTGTGCACAGCGTGCTCATTGTGTGGCTGTCCTTCAAGGTGTTCTCTTGCCCCCTGGGGTTGAGCAATGACGCAGGCAGATTGCGGCGGGCCCCGATCAGTTTTCTGTACGGTTCTTGTGCTTACCGGTGAATTTCTTGGATCTGTGGGTTTCTAGTTTCATCAAACTTGGAAAAATGTTGGCCATTATCCCTTCAAACCTTTCTCTTTCAGACCCTCTTCCTTTCTGGACCTCCCGTTACTGTTATAGTAGATGGCTTAAAATGACCCACAATTCACTGATGCTCTGTTTGAATTAATTTTCTAATCTTTTCATTTCCGCCCTGTGCGCCATTGCAGATGATTTCAGTCGCTAAGTTTGTAAGGTCACCCGTCCTTCCCCTTCCGTGCGGGTGGAGGCACGGCACGTCCCCTGTCGCCCCACAGGCAAAGCCAGGGGTCTGCGCCCCTGTCCACCGTGTCTGCCCCCGTGTCTCTCTGAACACGCTTTTGCTTGATTGAGTTTTGCATGATTGGTCATGTTTTTCCGTTTCTCCATGTGCCTGGTGATCATTGGTTGGTGCTACACATTATTCACTGTGTTCTTTGATACTGGGTTTTCCCCCCTGTATTCTTGAAAATATTTTTTTAAAAGAAAGAAGAACAAGAAGATATTTTTGAGCTTTGTTCAGATATACAGCGAGTTACTTGGAAACAGATTGATCCTTTGCGTGCATGTGTGTGTTAGATATATTGTAACAAAACACCGTTACAATATGTGTTTATTCATACAACTCAGGGACAAAAGAATTTTGTCCAGTATGTTACTTAAACGTCACCACTCTCTGTTTCTGGTTTCCCACCTCCCTTAACAGAAGCTCGATGTCCCTCAACAATGCGTCCCCCTTGCCTCCTCCCTCCCTCCGGTCTGCCCACCTCTGCTCAAAAGCTCGCTGCTATGCGGTGGATCCCCCAGCGCTGCCGTAGAATCGGTTCCGACTAAGGGTAGCCTAGTCGGGTGTGAGCGCTGGACTTGGAATCAGGGAGCCCCAAGAAGAATCAATGCCCCTGCATTGCGGGGCTGGTGAGGGTACTGCAGATACCACGGAGGCTAAGGAACAAAGAAACCTGTTTTGGAAGAAGTGCAGCCAGAATGCTCCTGAGAGGCAAAGACGGCAAGACTGCGTCTCACGTCATGTGGACGTGTGGTCAGGAGAGACCAGTCCCTGGAAAAGGAATCGTGCTTGGTAAAGCGAGGGGCAGAGACAAATTAGAAGACCCTTGACTGGACAGACTGACCCAGTCGCTGCACCGGCAGGCTCACGCATGAGAACAATTGTGAGGCTGGGTGGACCTTTCTGTTGTACACCACGCGTCAGGGCCGATTCGGGGACGCCTAACAGCCACACCCCAGTGACCTAATCGATGGAGCAGCCGTGCTCTGGAATGCCCAACGCTGTACATCTCCGAAGAAGTAGACGGCCTCACCTTTTCTCCGTGGAGTAGCTGGTGGGTTCGAACTGCCAACACACCAGTCAGCAACCCAACACTTACCCACCGCTCCCCCAGGCCTCCTCCTAGGCCTCTCTCCACAAAACTGCCGCGAAAGAGCTCCTTAAAAGTTCAAAGCAAAGATGCCACGTTCATGACTGAGGTGTGCTTGACCCAAGACACAAGGAAGCAGGAAGAACAAGGAAAGCCGAAGGCCATGAGCTGTGGTCTGGGTGAAGATCCATGCACACGCTGCGGCTTCCCGGTCCCAGAAGTGCAGCCCAGTGCTCCCGAGAGATGAGCGCCCCAGCCCCAGGCACGTGGGACCTGTTACCAGGAGGAGCCCGTCCTGGGAGCGGGCATCATGTTTGGGAAAGCAGAGGGGTCAGCAGAGAAGCGGAACCCCCTCTTCCCGATGAACTGATGGCGCTGCAGCCCAGGCCAGGCTGAGGACGAGCCGGACCGGCCAGCGTTTTGTTCCGTTGGGCACAGGGTCCCGACGGAGGCAGCGCCCCCTTAGAGCAGGCCACCACGTTGCCCGGCCTAGGTACTTCCCGCACGTGGGCTCCTATGTCATTTGTCCTGTGTGACGGGCTCGTTTCACTCAGCACGGTGTTTCAGGGTTCACGCACGGTGCGGCATGCATCAGGACTTAATTTATGTTTACGGGTGAGGAATAGATAATAAAATAAAATAAAAACCCACCTCACAGCCGCTGAGTTGATTCCGACTCACCATGGCCTGGCCCAGCGACAGGTTAGAAGCATCCCTGGGGGTTTCTGAGACTGTAACTCTTCACGGGTGCAGAAAACCTCATCTTTCTCCTAAGGATCGGATCGGATGAGCTTAAACACACACACACACACACACACACACACACACACACACTGCAATACCAGACACACACACACACACACACACACACACACACACACTGCACTACCAGGCTACCCAGGGATGAGATTAAACACACACACACACTGCACTACCAGGCTACCCAGTGATGAGATTAAACACACACACACACACACACACACACACACACACACACACAGAAAAGCCCACCCTCCCCAGGGTTGAAATGTAGGTGTTCCGGGAGAGGGCACCGCTGTGGTTCAGTGGACGGCAGAGAAGTTGTGCTTGCGGGTAGAACTTTCTGGACACCTGCCTCTAGGTGCTGGGGGAAGTCATTCATGAAGAGATGCCATCGTTTTTCTGCTGCTTGAAAGATTTTTTTCCCCTTTTCTCCTTTTTTTTTTTTTAATAAAATGACATTTCTTTCAGCGCAGGTCTGCTAGTGATGAATTCCTTCAGCTTTTGAAAGGAATCTTTGGAAAGATTCTTTCCGTCGGGAAAGAGATCTTCACTGCATTCTAGGTGGATGGTTTCTATCTTTTACTCTTTTAAAGGCTGTCGCTCAGTGTCTTCCAGCCTGTGTGGCTTCTGAGGAGAGCCCAAACCAAGTTCAAGGCCGCTGCGGTCCCTCGCAGCCCTCCAGGGCAAAGTAGAACTGCCCCATCGGGTTTCTGAGGCTTTACCAGAATAGGAAGCCTCACCTGTCTCCTGTGGAGCAGCTGCTGGGTTTGAACCACCCGCCCTGTGGTTGGCAGCCCGACCCGTCTCCCGCTGCGCTGCCAGAGCTCCCTAATGAGAGAAGCCTGTGCGTGCCTTCTCTGTGCACAGCGTGCTCATTGTGTGGCTGTCCTTCAAGGTGTTCTCTTGCCCCCTGGGGTTGAGCAATGACGCAGGCAGATTGCGGCGGGCCCCGATCAGTTTTCTGTACGGTTCTTGTGCTTACCGGTGAATTTCTTGGATCTGTGGGTTTCTAGTTTCATCAAACTTGGAAAAATGTTGGCCATTATCCCTTCAAACCTTTCTCTTTCAGACCCTCTTCCTTTCTGGACCTCCCGTTACTGTTATAGTAGATGG
>NW_022111325.1:1794369-1795596 GCF_000313985.2 Echinops telfairi
GATACTGGCTCTCGAACTTCTGGTCTTTACGTTCACATTTCTAAATAAGATCCCCCCCACCCCCACCCCTGTGGTTGTTTTTCTTTCTTTTTTTTCAGTTTTATACTTTACCAAATGGTCTCCTTCTTATGGAAGCTGAAGACTTACCTCTCTTACACTTTGCCACTCCAAGTCCAACACACACACACACACACACACCCCACCCCCATCCTCCCAGCATAGTGGAATCAGGTGTTTGGTTACATTAATATTTAATCTTTAACTTGGAAAGCTGTAAGAATTATTCGTATTGTGACATGTTGCACTCACATATCATGCTCCATTCCAGATCTTCTGAACTCTCCTTTTTATCCCCCCCCCCCCACTCGCTGGAGTTAATGATTATCTGGAAAGGCAGGAACCCAATGGAGAAATAACCAAAGAACAATCAGTTCCCAGGAGAGAAATGCAAATCGCTCTTCAATATATGAAAACATGCGCCATCTCCCACGTAAGACAAATGAAAATGAAAGCTACATCGAGATTGCATTCCCCGTGTATCAGCCTGGCAAAACTCCAAAAGTTTGCAACACAGCCTGTTGATGCGGCTTTCGCCTACATTGCCCGTGGGAAGACAAGGCAGGGTAACCGGTAGGGAGGGATTTGGAAAGAGCTAGCAACATCACACGCACATTTACCCTGGGACCCAGCAATCCGCTTCTGGGATCTGTCCTGACGCTACACCTGCACCGATTTAAAATGACGCCTGTACACAGTTATTCATTGTGGCATTGCCTATATCTGTTAGGTGTTGGAAGCAATCCAAGTGAATTCCTATAGAGAATTGGTTACATTTACTCCTGAACATCCACACAGTGGAACACAGACAAAAAAATGAGGAGGCTCTCCGTGGAAAAATCTTCAGGAAGCATCGTAAAGGGAAAACAGCAGTGTGTAGAATGAGGCATATAATAAATAACAAAAAGAAGATAATGTAGTCACCGTTGCTTGTACCTTATTATCAAGAAGCACCCAGGAAACTAGTTTTCATGGCTGGCTGTCTGGAGGAAGAACAAAAGGTATTGGAATCCGTTACTTGGCTTTTCATATCATTCTGATTTTTCAGCCATGTGAATTTATTTACCAATTGGGAAAAAAATTCTAATTAAAAAAACACAAAACAACAAAAAGCGACCTGCATTTCTCTGCTCGTTTCCTGTCACTCACTCCTGGTTTATTCGTGTTGTC
>NW_022111325.1:1796425-1798553 GCF_000313985.2 Echinops telfairi
GGAAGATGACCTTGGACATAGGGAAGATGACCTTGGCTACGGTTAGGTCAGAGAGCTTCTTCACAACCAGTTTGATCCGGCGCTTGTGGGCTGGACAACCACAGCGGACACAGTGTGCTGTTCCCCCGTCTCCCTCATGGCTCGCGTATTGGTCGGGGACTTGACGATGGCCTAGTGGTCCAACTTGTTTCCCCTGGGGACCCCCTGCCTTCTCGGCCTCAGGGTCCTGGGCTGACGGGGTGTGGCCCTGGATGCTTTCTCAACTCCGCCTTCTTGGCGCCTCCAGTGACGTCAGGCTCACGAGGGGCAGGGGCTTCGTAGACATAGATGGATATGTCTGTTGTTGTGAAAGAGAAAAGAGACACACACGGTTCTTGACTAAGAAGACAACTTTGGAAGCTCAGAGAGGCCCGGTTGTCAATGGTAGGTCTCCTCTGTCGGCTCTATTCTTTCATAAATGCCTTAGGATAAAAACACAGAATGCTAAAGACTTAACTACCGTTTAAGAGCGCAGTCCAGCGCCGTGGGCTACATGCGCAACATGGTGTGATTGTCACGTCTCCTCCCTCCAGACAGCAGCCGATCCCATTCAGTACCGATTTCCTGGTTCCCCACACCCTCCAGGTCCCGGTCAGTTCTAATCTACTTTCTCTCTCTATGACGCTGCCTGCTCTAGGTCCTTCCTGAAATGACATCATTGCCCGAAGGACATCTTCCACAAAAGACGTCCTTCAAGTGCTAAACAACCAAGACTTCGGTGCTCCTGACCCGCCACCCTATTTTCCACCGTCTCAACGGCATGCGGACACTAAACAATGAATAAGGAAGACTCGAGGGGAAAACCAGATATATTTTAATTAGGGTGCTGGCAAAAAATACTGCACGGACTGCCAGAAGAACAAACAAATCTGTCTTGGAAGACATCCAGCCGGAACGCTCCTTAGAGCGAGGATGGGCAGCCTTTGTGTCACATGCCTGTGACATTTTACCAGGGGGGACCAGCTCTGGGGAAGGACCTCAGAGTCGACCATCTAGCAGGTCAGCACCAAGTGGGAGACTCTCGAGGGGACGGATCGCCACGGGGCTGTCACAGTGGGTCCAAACCGCAGTGACTGGGAGCGTGAAGCGGGCCGTGCTTTGCTCTGCTGTACCTGGGTGTGTTGCTGCCCTCACAGCAGCCACAGCCGCAAGCTCCCTCACAGAGGGCGACAGCACAGTCTTTGCCACTCGTGCCTGACTGATTTCATGCAACGTCATGTTTTCAGAGTCATCGAGGCCATGGCCTGGATCAGAATGCCGTTTCTCTGCATGGCAGGATAATATTCCGTGGTAGAGTCATGCCGCAATGTCTACCCATTCATCTGTGAATGGGCACTTGGACTGTTACACACACACACACACACACACACACACACACACACACACACACCCCGCTACTGTGAATGGGGCGGCAATGAACATTCACATACAAGCGCCTGCTTGAGCCTCTGCCTGCAGCCTTTGGGGTTTTGAGGTCATTGCCTCTTACCTACCAATTTCTTCTTCGGTTGCTGTTGAGAAACCTAAGAACGAATGGTTTCTTGATCTTCGGTGTGAAGATAGTTGTGTGTTGTTGTTTTGCCTTATCGTCGTCGTTGTTTTAAGATTTCAGTACTTGGGAATTTACTTGTAATATATTTCTTCCACAATTTCTTCTAATCCCTTTTCTTCTCTTCGATGATCAGCTTCCTGGACGGATTCTCTAATTTTTGAAGAATGTTTTTAATCTTATTTCACTGTTATTGTTGAGACGATGTACAGCAGACAGACGCCAGTTCCAGCACCTGCGCACGTGCAGTTCACTGATGATTCCACTCCATGACAGCATCAGGTCATGCAGCCGTCCCGTGCCCCTCTCTCCCCATTCCCATCGGCTCCCTGCCCTCTGCATCTCACACCCACGCTTGCAAGTTGCTCTCGCATATGTGATCCCATGTAGAGTGTTCTTAGGGGAACGTCAAGGTAGACGTTCTGTACCAAACGACCTCAACCAGTGTTTGGCTCTAAGAAGTCATGGTGGCGAGATGTTGACTGTGGGGGAGCACGCCTGGGCTTTCCACCCCCAGAGCAGTGACCGGCTCAGAAACTC
>NW_022111325.1:1799540-1800681 GCF_000313985.2 Echinops telfairi
CCCAGCACAACCCTGAGCAGACAGACGCAGGATGCGGGGTGAGAGCCAGGTTGACAGAAAGTGAGCTCCCAAGACAAAGAGCTTCACGAGCGTTGTGTACAGGTAGGGTCTGAGCACCTAGACCAGTGTTGGGCAGAAACAAAAACTCAGACCAAGCCCACGGCCTCCCGGTCCTTCTGACTCATGGTAGCCTCACAGGGCAGAGGAGCATGCTCCTTAGCATTCCCAAGAATGTTGCCAATCCCTAGAGGAGCAGCAGGCCTCCACTTTCCCCTGCCCAGTGGGTTTGTTGGTCTGAACTGTCAACCCTGTCTGCGGGCAGCAGCCGGGTGCTTCGCCCACAGTGCCACCAGGGCTCTTCAGGACTAACCAGGCCCGACTCTGCTCAGCGCCCCAGTTTGGAGGAGCCACAGCATGTCCAGGCTCGTGGGGCCGGCAGGCAGGTAGTCAGTAATATGCGTAGAGCACAGGAAGGGAGAAAACTTTCTCCTGGGAGTGGGACTCAGGGGAGGGGGCAGAAGTCTGGCCCTTATTAATCTGTACGTCGACCCTATCAGCCTTCACCCCTTTTGCCTGGGGGTGCTGAGGTCGGAATCATTCTTTCTTTTTTTGGTTTTGTTTTGAAATCCTACTGTATGCCAGGCAAGGCACTGCTCTCTGCAATAGGGAACAAACAGAGCCCTGCCCCCATGAAATGGACAATCTACTGGGGAGAGACATGAGGTGGAAAAGAATTTGTGTGTGTGTGTGTGTGTGTGCCCATGCGCGTGTGCCCAAACCCACTATCACTGAACTGAATCGGACTCATGGTGAGTGACCTTACAAAGGCACTCCAAGGTTGTAAATGATTTTTTTCTTTTTATTCATTTATTTTTAATCGTTTTATTGGGGGCTCATACAACTCTTATCACAATCCATCCAACCATCCATTGTGTCAAGCACATTTGTACATTTGTTTCCATCATCATTCTCAAAACATTTGCTTTCGACTTGCCCTTGGTATCAGGACATCTCTCACTGACCCATGGCCCTTCCGGGGACAACACTGGAGACACAGGGTGGGAATTGCACCCCATCTGACCCCACCACATCGAGGCAAACACTAAGGGTGTGCAACAGAACAGCAAGGGGAGCAGAGCAA
>NW_022111325.1:1802613-1808991 GCF_000313985.2 Echinops telfairi
TTTGTTCGTGTTTTAAAGCAGCGCTAAAGGAATTTTGTACCACTGTCTGAGCAAGAGACAGGCCAAGGACCAGAGGGAGACCAGGTTGTGGACATGGCTGAGAAGAGACTGTCCTGGCTGGAAAATTGTATCCTGGACATATCTGATTCTGCACTGTCACCTGCTAACTTTCCCGATAAAGCCACAGTCAGGGGAAATCCCCTCTGACCACCGTCCAGAGATATGAATGGCCTTGGCGTTAGGCCAGGTTGCCTAGAGAAACGAATCCAGTGACACACGTGTTTGTGTAAGAAAGAGCTTCAGATCAGGAAGTCATTGTATGTCAGGAAAACATCCCAGCCCAGTCCAACTCACATCCATGTCCAATGCTCGCCCGTAAGTCCCTGTTCAGACTCCTGCAGCCACATGCAGTGATGCAGAAAGCAGGAAGATCACAGGTTGGTGGGTGCAGAGTCCCCCGGATCCAATAGCGGTGGACACATCTCCAGGGCTCTGGTAGGTCCCAGAGCTGCTGAAGGCAGAGAGAAGGGGAGGTTCCCAGGACCCTCCTTATGAGAAGGGCACACCCACAAGGTTGTGACCTGATTGACCGGCTAAGGTCCACCCCTCCACTTTTATGTATCTTGAAGCTGACACGAGGCTGTGTAACACCACACCTTGCTATCAGAAAGAGCACTGTAAAGTCCGTGCGTGCGGCAGGTGGAGTAGGTTAATGTGTAACACTTACCATTCCATCTCCCTTTTGTCCCATTCCACAGTTGTTTCCGTTTTTAAGATTTCCTGCGTTCTTTTTGGTTGAGATTTTCCCGTGTTCTGTCTAGTCCTGGCATTGGCTTTTTGTTTGCTTGCTCGTCTCCTGTCTGTGTTTTGCGTGACTTTCAGTACACGGAATCCAGCACCGGTAGCTCCAGAGAGAGGCAGTAACTGGGCTGATCACTGCCCAGGGGAATGAAAGGGGACGAACAACAACAAGCAGGAGAATAAAATGTTCTGAACCTGATTGTGGTGATGATTGTACAAGCCTTCTTAATATCGTTGAATGATTAAATGGTACGTTATGTGAAGCACACATCAATAAAACGATTCTTAAGAAACCACACAAATCATAAAAGTTTACTCCGACGATGGAGAACTGCCGGATGGCCAGGCATCTTGCCAGTTGCAGTCACGACTTCCCCGGTTCTGGCCCATCTGGACCACCCCTGGGGGCGGGGTGAGGGCTGTAAGTGCGTTCTCAGTGCTTCCCGAAGCGGCCTACAGAGTTTAGCAAAATGGTCAGTATTCGGGTCCCTG
This sequence comes from Echinops telfairi, assembly GCF_000313985.2. NCBI lineage: Eukaryota > Metazoa > Chordata > Mammalia > Afrosoricida > Tenrecidae > Echinops > Echinops telfairi. The sequence goes on from NW_022111325.1 coordinate 1,803,907, forward strand.
TCTTCAAGCGAGGCTGTAAATCTTTAGACGTGCAGACAGCCTCAGCTTTCTCCCTCAGAACAGCTAGTGGATTTGAACTGTCAACCTTGCAGTTAGCAGTCTGATGTTTACCTGACCAGTCTCTCTCTAACGCTGGCTAGCAGACAAAATATGCATACACACACACACACACAGTTGGGAACCACCACAACCCCATGGGCTTTCTTTCCCTATAAACAGCCGCAGGCTTGGAAACCCCCAGGAGTCGCTACGAGTCAGCACTGATTCCGTGGCAGTGAACGTTTTCATAGAACAAAACATCGATACTTGCTACGAAGAAGGATGAAGTGGAGCCCGAGGCAGAAGAACAACAGGCAGGCGGAGGGTGTGTGCCTGTTGGGGGGCTGGTCTGCTAGAGTCCCCAGAAAAGACCTTTTCCGCGGAGGCACCATTCGAAGGAGCCGTGTGTGTTTGTCTTGAGGGAGTTTTCCAGCCTAAGGTTCGAAGTACAAACTCTGTGAGGCTGGAGCGTGGTTGGGGAGATCAAGGAGCACCCAGAAGGCCGGAGGGCAGTGAGCAAGGACAAGGGTGTGAGATAAGGCAGAGAGGGAGCCGGGGGCCAGGCCATGGCACGTGGTAAACCCCAGCTGGTGGTGCTGGGTGCCGTAGAGTCCATCTGAACTCGTCTTAGCTACCCCGTCGGCCCTTCTGGGCTGTCATCTTGTCCAGGGAAGCTTGCAGGTCTCTGTCCCGCAGCGATGCTGGGAGGATGTGAACCGCCAACCTTTCTGTTAGCCCGAGCATCTCATCCTTGCAGCCCCAGGGGGGCACATGAGCCCAGGATGCAGTGAAAACCCAAACACCAGAGGCTGCCGTAGAGCCGCTTCCTGCCGGCTTGTGCTGAGCGCAGCCCAGGGTCAACAAAAGCAGGAGACCCCTCAAGGAGACGACCGAAGGGCTCAAACACGGAGCAGCTGTGAGGAGGCCCCAGGACCCGGCGTGGCTGCTTCCGTGGCACGGAGGGTCTCAACGTGTCGCCCCCGACAGCAGCAACCACAAAATGCCTACGGATTAGCGTGGGACTGAACGTGGACAAGAGGCGGAGCAGAAGGGAAAAGGCGGCCGACCAGAGAGGAAGGGCCACAGCCTAGCGCAGTGTGAAATCCACACTCCAGACCAGCAGCCCCGTAGGACAGGGTAGGACTGCTCCTCAGGGTTCCCAAGGCTGTAATCTGTACAGAAGCCGCCTGCCTCTTCCTCCCAAGGAATGGCTGGTGAGTTCCAGAAACCACCACCCCTCGAAGCCCCCAGGGGGTGCTTACAGCTTCTCACATCCTCTCCTGGGAAGGAAATGTGCTCACCTACAATGCACCGGCTCACTTTGAAGAGCAAGCAAGGAAGTAACAGTAATACGATAATTGCAGCCCAGACAACAGAAGGGGCTACACTTCCATTTGGCGACCATAAACCTATCTTGGCTGAAGGACCCCAGGAGTGGATGACGGTCACTCCCAGACCCTGACAGGCCCCTGGCTTCAGAGTGAAGCCCACCTTGGGGGACTGGGTGTCGGAAACAGCTGATGAGTTTATCTCCCCGCCACACACAAAGCACCTGTCAGTTGATTTCCAAAAACAGAGAGCTTACAGCCTCCACACTGACCTCCTGGGTCCTGGCCAACCCTGCTGTCTGCTACATGTACACACCATGCGTCACACGCCACGCCACGCCACGCCACACCACCTCATGGACTTTGCCCAGGTTGAGTTTCACAATGACATCAGGTAGACACACTATCGTTATCCACACACTAGAGCAAACAGCAGTTTAGAAACTTCTAGAAGTTGAGAAACGTCCCTATTCTTGTCTGAAAACCCTTGCCTCACAGTGCAGTTTGGGACACAGGGACCAGACTACAACCCCATCGTGCCCAAATCAGTCCTGATGGCAGTGCTACTCCTTGGTAACGTTTGTATCTGGAACCACATGCATGTGCAGATACTGGCGGGTGGGCTGGGGGAGACCGGGCAAGCGCACACACCTGGCCCAGGCCCTGGTCACCAGGAGCAGGGGAAATGGTGGGAGGATTGGGCTCCCCTCGGCATGTACTGGCTGGGGTGGCACGGGTCCTCCGTGGGCGGCCGTCTTGCAGGATTACTGTGACGGGCTGTGAAAACCTCTCTGTACCTGGTACCCCAGGATGATTCCTGTTGCCAGCTGCTGCCAAGTCTGTTCCGACACCTACGAGCCCCGTGTCCAACCGAGCACACGCCTCCTCAGCCCTGCACCACGCTCACCATCGTGGCTGCTCGAGCTCACGGTTTCAGGGCCTCTCAATCCATGTCATCGAGGCCGTCCCTCCTTTTCAACCCGCCTTTCATCTTACTACGCACGACGCCCCTCTCGGGGCCTGGTCCCTGCTGATCCCAGGACCAAAGTGCATGAGACAGAGTCTGGTGATCGCCGCTTCTCCTTCTGTTTGTTGTCGTCTGGGTGGAAGGTTACGGAGCGAGTTCGCTTTTCATCCAACCATCTGGGCACGTTCCTATTTGGGGACACTGGTTGTGATGGCCTGCACCTAACACGACGCTCCCGTTTGGTCCCTGGGGTCGCCGAGTCCCTTCAGCCTTCTCTCCCGCACCTTCTGCTGTCTGCATTTGGTTTGGGGCACGTACGGCTCGTTTGGCTCCTAGAGCCAACTGTTCTGAGGTGTATGTTCACTTTACAGGGTCCGCTGGCGTTTGGCTGACGCCGTGTGTGTGTGTGTGTGTGTGTGTGTGTGTGTGTGTGTGTGTGTGTGTTCAGTTCCAGATTTGCAGGGTATCTAAGGGGTATGGTCTCAGGGGTTCCCCCAGTCTCTCAGACCACAACATCTGCTCTTCTCATGATTTTGAATTTTATTTTACATTCACCCCCACCCTACACACACACACCTCAATTCGTCCAGGCCGTTTGACTGTGCTCCTCGTCGGCGTGGTAACTGGGTACCACCAGCTCTGGGCTCAGAGCAGTGAAGCTGGGGAGTGAGTACTGTCTGCAGCTTTCTTCCCTTTGCACTAATCATTCCCTTGAGTCTTGTTTTTGTTTGCTCTGGACGGGAGAGGCCCATTGCTGCATCTTAGACGGCCCTTGCAAGCTTTTAGGACCCAGTTGCCACCCACCAAGGTGGATGCAGAGCGTTGTCTTGGTGAACGCTGTTATGCCAATGGACCTGGAGGCCTTTTGAAGCTACGATTCTCAAGCCCCCAAACCCAGAGACTCCATCCCTCCAGTGTCCAGGAAACGAAGACGTTTCCATACCTTTGCACCCTGTATCCGACTGTACTGTGGATATATTGTCACACACACAAGTCTGTATGATGAAATCTCTTTTGTCCAACCTGTGGATATACTCTGATAGGCCATCCCACACTGGTTTAGTCTGCCTGTCTATGATTGTTTGTTATTCTTGTTATTTCAGGACTGTGTATGTGATAGTATTTACCAATGATGCCATTTACTCTGTATCCCTCCCAGTGGCTCCTTTACCTGGGGCGTGTTGTGGTGAACTCCCAATGACCACCCTCCTCCCACGTTCATGATCTACTCTCTAGTAGGACGTCATTTTCCCACTCTCCCCGACTCCTGTTCCTGGTAACCATCAAAGATTGCCTGCTGGGTGTAAACTGCTCTTGACTTGATATAGCCGTGACCTCGTCCAATCCCTGTCCTTCCTGATGGACTTGGTTCACTCAGCATAATGTCTTTCAGGTTCATTCATATTTCATGGATCCGTTGCTGCTCTTCAACGCAGTATCATGTATTATCGGCGCCTGCACCATCATTTGCGTATCCATTCGTCCGTTGATGGGCACTTAGGCTGCTCCCATCTTCTTGCTACTGTGAGGAGGGCTGCAGTGAATGGGGGTGGTGGGGACGGGGGTGTGTGGATCTATCTATTTATGCCATGGCTCTGATTTCTCCAGGATAAATGCATAGTAATGGGATTGCTGGATCATATGGTATCTTGATTTCGAGCTTTTTTAAGGAGGCACAGTACCATTTTCCATAGTGGTTGTACCATTTTACAACCCACCAATAGTGTATGAGACTTTCAATCTCTCCACGTCGTTGTTGTTTTCTCCATTTGTTTTCTGTGTTTTTTTACCATTGCGATTATTACTGGAATTAGATCTCTCATCATTGTTGTGATCTGCATTTGGTGGTACCGTTGGGCAAATGTTGAGTTGCTCACCCCAAGACTGGTAGTTCAAACCGCTCTCAGGGAGCAAGCTGAAAGTCCCTGGTCAGGCAAAGACCCCATCTAGCAGTGGTCCTCAACCTTCTCATGCCGCCACCCTGTCATACAGGTCCTCACGCTGCAGTGACCGCCCCCAACCACAAAACGATTTTCGTTGCTACTCCAGCGCTGTCATGTTGCTACTGTTATTTATCGACGACCCCTGTGAAAGGGTCGTCCACCCCCAGAGGGGTCGTGACCCACAGGTTGAGAACCGCTGCTCCACAGGCTGCTGTGTCCACGTCAACTGTTGCCACGTGGTGAAAGGCTGATGACTGAGAGCGGTGCTTCCTGCCGTTGTCGGACAACCGGATGGCGAAGTGTCTGTTCACGTTCTCTGCTCGGTTTTTGTCTTTTAAAAAAATCTTTTTGCCGCTGAGGTATTGAAGTTTTCTATACATTTTAGGTATTAGGTCCTTGTTCTGTGTGCTGGTGTCAATGTTGTTGCCTGCTTTTTCCCACCACAGTCTATAGGGTATCATTTTATGCTTTTAGAGAATTATTTTGATGAGCATAAGTGCCTAATTTTTAGGAGGCCTATTTATCTAGTTCATGGTCTGTAGTTCGTGCATTTTCAGTTGTGTTTGGCAGTCTCTTTGTGCCATATATCAGGATCCCAACATCGTCCTTATTTTCCCTTCCATGATCTTTATAGTTCAGGTTTAATAGTTAGGTCTTTGATTAATTTGAATTAATTTTTGTGTATGGTGTGAGGGATGGGTCCTATCTCACTTTCTACAGGTAGATATTCCGTTTCACAGCTTCATTTGTTTTTGTTTGTTTTTTAATCATTTTATTGGGGACTCTTACAGCTCTTATCACAATCCAT
>NW_022111325.1:1809462-1813887 GCF_000313985.2 Echinops telfairi
AGCCGTCTTCCCTTCTCATTAAAGGATTCTGATGGAATTGGCATCAGGGTGGCAGTATATCTATCACACGTTGGGTAGTGCGGGCATTTTCAGGGTTCGTCTTCCTATCCAAGAGCATGGCATGTCCCCATGTCTGTAGGGTTGTTTGGGCTTCATGCAGCAGTGTTTTGTGTTTTCTTTGTATTTTTATGTCCCGGGCTAGGGTTATTTTATCTTTTGGAGGGTAGGGTTATTGTCTCTGGCATTGTTGAATCTATTCCTATGGATTTTATCCTAGGGGGCGCTGTGGTAACTTTTCCTTTTCAAGGTTTTCTTTGTTAATATCATAGTGTGTGTGTGTGTGTGTGTGTGTGTGTGTGTGTGTGTGTGTTGCTGAATCTCTCTATTAGGTTCAGCAGTTTTCTTGTGGAACTTTGGGGTTTTCTATCTATAGGATCAAAGACTCTGTGCATAGAGATAATTTTACTTCTCCCTTATCAACTTGAACGCCTTTCCCTCACTTTTCTCACCTTACTTCTCTATCCAGCATTTCCACTACGAGGCTGCATGAGCGTCCAGGTCCTTGTCTGATTCCCATTCTAAGGGAATGCGTTCACTCTATTCAGACTCACACTGGCTATGGGCACTGAATAAAGTCCGATTATTATCTTGAGAAATTTTCCCACATCTGTTTTGCTGTTTTTTTTTTATCAGACATGGGTGTTGGATTTTATTAAACATCTTTTCTGTGTCCATTGACATGATCACGTGACTCTCTTGTGTTATTTATGTGGTTTAGTTATGCTGTTGATTGGTTTTCTGATGGGGAACCATCCTTGTGTGGCATGCCTGCCACGACTCCCACTTAGTCATAACATTTTTGTTTTTTAATAATCTGTTGAGTTCTCCTGGCTAGGTTTTTCTTGTGAACTGTTGTGTCCATATTCAATGAGGGATATTAGTCTGTAACTTTCTTTTTAAGTATACGTATATGTTTTCTGTTATGCTTCATTGTGAGAGCTAAGACTGACGTTTTCATCTCAACACGTCACCCTCCTCTTGTGTTGGAGAGCTGATTGCTGTCGCGTTCTCTTCCTGTGGCGTCTCTGCCTGGTTCGGGCCGCAGGGTTATACTGGTTTTACAGAATAAAGCCAGGCGCAGGCGGCCTTTGCTAGCCTGAGATACTTGGCGTAGTACTGGTGTAAGTTCCTCCCCGAAGGCTTTGTAGAATTCCCAGTGAAGCCGTCTGGACCAGAGATGTTCTCGTTGTGTGGTGGTGGGCTTTAATTTATTTATTGGTGTTGCCTCTTACAGCGCAGTGACTTGTTGGATAAGACTCTCATAAGCCATACGCTTTGTTACTCCCATCAAATGACCTTTCCCTGGTGGGTCTGGGTCAGAGAGGATGAAGGGAGACACTGGTAAGATCCAGCTGTGATTGTTAGCAGGGTTCATTGTGATTGTCATCCTCCTGACTATTAAATGAACCGTCTCAGAATCAGCAAGGGGACTCTCCTTACCCATGAGGGACAAGCCAGGAGGGGAGCCTGTCCTTTGGACCCCAAGAACCTTGTGGAGTGAACTGCCTTGACCAAGGAGACCCTGTGGAGTGAACTGCGTTGACCAAGGAGACAGCTTTGACACCGGAGGGGGAGCAGCCAGAGAACCCAGAGCCAGTGAGTGAGACGGAGTGGTGGACTTCGTGGCTCACAGAGAGCAAGCAAAGCTGAGTGCTCAGATAGGAGGCAGGTTTGTGGAGGGAGGTCCTTTCAGGCACTTAATTGGTTCTTCAGGCCGAGGTTTATGCAGCAGTGAAGTGCCCTTTGGGCATCTATTGGCCACCCTGAAAGAGCTCTGTAACATTTCAGAAGCAAAACAGAAGCCAGCAGGTCCTGTAGCTCAGAGACCAAAGACCAGAGAGAGGCCTACTTGGAAGAAAAGCTAAGCGGCTTGTCCCTGTTGAAATAATTACATCCTGAGCTTTTGTAGGCTTTTAGCATCCTTAATAGACTCCAGGTTCATGAGTGTTGTCTGTGAGTTCTGCGTAGCTATTGCGACGAGCTTTGAACCCAGAGGAGAAGCAGAGCATGCCGTGGGGAGGTTGGTGGTAGATACATGTCTGACCTCAACCAAAACAACCCAAACCCACTGCCATCTAGTCGGGGCTATAGGGTTACAGCACCTCGATAGGACAAGATAGAATTGCCCTTGTGGGTTTCTGAGATTGTCACTGTTGATGGAGTGGAAGACCCCGGTTTTCTCCTGTGTAACGGCGGGTAGCTTTGAACTGTTGACCTTGCCAATCACAGCCCAACTTGTCACACCATAGGCCAGCAGGCAATGCTGATGAGGAATTTGATTTCCCTTCCCCCGCACTGCTGGAGGTCACAGGCCACCCCCATGCACCCCATTCCCTTTGATGCTATCTTTGGTTTTGAGTTCGTTTAAGGAGGTGGCATGTTTTTAGAAAATTCTCAGTCTCCTCTAGGTTTTCAGTTTGGTTGGACCATGATTTTTCATACGTTTACGTTAGGTCTGGTTTGTCTCGCCTGGCTCTGCTGTAATGTCACTCACCCAATTTCTTACTTGGTTCTTCGCATCTTCCCTTGTCTTTCTTTAGACAGTTTCTTATTGATTCTGCCAAGGAAACAGCTCTGGTCTTGCTGATTTTTCTTTCTTTCTAGTCCTAGTTGCATTTCTTTCCGCTCAAAGCTGAACTATTGATTTCGACAGGGGACTGTGGGCTCCTCCTGCTGCTCTGTTGCTACTTGTTTGAGTTGTGGGCTAATATATTTATTTCGGCCCTTCCTTTTTGGTGCATATTTTTAGAGCGACCATCTGACTTCTGAACACTGCTGTGGGTGTGTCTCGGCGCTTCAGGCACGCTGTGTTTTCCCTCTCCTTTGAGTCTGGGAATCCTTCATCCCATCTTCGATAGCATCTGCTGGTGCTGTTGAGATGGACGCAGCGGGGTGGGGTGATGCAGGACAAGGCCGTGTTTTGCTCTGTGTGCACAGGGTCACTAGGGGTCAGAACCGATCCAACAGCACTCAACAACAACAAAGAGTGACCGCCTCAGAAGCCCACAGGGGCAGTTCTACCCTGTTCTATAGCGTCACTGTGAATCAGCATCAGACTCGATGGCAGTGAGTTGGGCAGAGAAGTGTGTGTGTGTGTGTGTGTGTGTGTGTTTACTTGTTGCTGATGTCAGGTGCTGTCAAGTGACCCTGTGTACAACAGTAAAAAGCACTCCCTGAACCTGCCCCATCCTCAGAATTATCACATGTGAGCCCACGGTTGCAGCCACTCTCGGCCAGTCACGCTGGTTGAGAGGCTTCTTGTCCACTGCCCTTCTTCTTCAGCAAGCATGATGTCCTACTCCCAGGACTGATCTCTCCGGGAAACAGGAGACCAACACTCATCATTCTTGCTTCAGAGGAGCCCTCTGGCCGAGCTTCTTCCAAGATCTGTCTGTTCTCCTGGCAGCCCACGGTACTTTCAACGCTCTTCATCAGTGTCATAATTCACACGCACGGGTTCTTCTTCAGCTGTCCTTATTCCACGTCCCGCTTTCACATGCACGAGAGAGCGCTGTAAAGACCAGGGCCTGGGTCAGGGACACCGTAGTCCTCGAAGAGGCACCTCGCTTGTCAAGACGTTAAGAGGCCTTGTGCTGCACGCTTTCCAAATCCAAATCCAGCGTGTTATTCGATTTCTTGACGGCTGTTCCCATGAGTATTGATGGTGGATCTGAGAAAGATTGAATCCTTGAGAACCTCATGAGGTTACCTGTTAGTCCAATCAGATCGTAATCCCGACTGAAGGCTGAAATCCTTGATCTTCATCAGCAAGTGCATCCAGTCCTCCTGGTTTTCCGCAGGCAAGGTTGTGTCATCTACGTCTCGACAGCTGTGAATAAGCCTTCCTCCAAAGCGGCTTCTGTCGTGTTCTCCCTCACAGAGCTCACCTTCTTGTACTGCTCGTCTAGCAAACAGCCTGAGTAAGGATGGTGAGAGGACACCACCCTGACACACACCTTTCCTGGTTCTAAACCAGACACCAACCCCTTGCTCTGCTCCAGGGACGGCCTCTCGATCCACGTACAGATTCCACATGAGCACAAAGAATGTCCTGGAATTCCCATTCTTCTCAACGCGATCTCTCCTAGTTTGTTATGTTCCACACACCGAGTCCCTTTGCACAGTAAATACCGTAAACATCCTTCTGGTATTCTTCTACTACTCAGTAGATTTTTTTCATTCCGTAGTTTCAAGCAAGAATTTTAATTAAATTTTCATGTATTTGATTTCCCCCCCTCCTTGCTCTTCCTGTTTTTTGCTGGATGGCTGCTTGTTTAACTTCAAGCCTTCAAGACTCCAGACGCTATATCTTTTGATAGCCAGCACCATCAGCTTTCTTCACCACATTTGCTTATGCACCCACTT
>NW_022111325.1:1813987-1816599 GCF_000313985.2 Echinops telfairi
AGTTACCTGGAAGTCTACCTTTCTCCTCCTAAGTGTAAAGAAGCTTTTTGAGCTCTCGAGACCACTGACTTCCCCTCGATTTGAAGGTTCTGCAACGAGCCCAAGCATGCTCCCCTTTCGTCTCGCTGTTGTCTGCATGTACAGACGGACTTTTACAGTCCCCTGCTCTCATTCTGAGACTGTATCTGGCCTGGAATTTGGTGATGCTGCCGGAGTCCTGACCACAAGCTGCTGTCTGACCTTACAGGTTCTCTGTCCGAAGGGCGGAGCCCCGGTGGAGAAGTGGGTCACATGTGGGGCTGCCAGGTCAGCAGTTTGAAACCACCGCTGCTCGGGGCTTTCTACTCCTGTAAGGAGTGCCTGCCTGCAAACGAGCAGCCCTGCTAGTGAGATGGCAACGAAGTCCGCATGGAGGAAGCACCCTGACACCAGTGAAGGGCTGTGCGTTGTGCCCTCTGAAGCCCGAGGAGAGCATCGTGGCATCTACACTAGCCGACTGGCCATAGTGGAGGGAAGGGAAGAAACTGGCTCCCAGACAGAGTGCACGTGCACGGAGAACTGACTCTAGGAGAGCACATGGTGAACCTGACTGGAACGAAGGTTCGAACCTTGTCAGGTGATCTACCCCCCTCCCCCTCAATGCACACTGGGCCTGATATCTGGTTTTCAATATTTTCTGTGGTTGTTAAAATTTATTTGTTTTCATATTGGGGCTTATCTCAGATGTATTTTATAATCGGGGGTAACCTTTTGAATTTTGGTTATGTGTCTTTCTGTTTTTCAGCATATGAAACCCAGGACTGATGACCCTTTAGGGACAGCAAGTGGAATACGGGTGCCTGGGGATACCTTGGGGAAGGGGGTGGTTAAAGGGGAGCTGATGTCAAGGAGTCCAGGAAAGAAGACAATGTGTGAAACCGATTGTGGTCGCAGTGGTACAATACGGCCTGATGTGCTTGAACTATGGAATTATATGGTATCTGTATCAGCCCCCAATAAATGGTTTTGGGGGAAAAAGAGTTACTGTCTCGGAAACTCCTGGGGGGAGTTCGACCCTGTCCCATAGGGTCTCTGAACCAGCATTGACTCGGTGGCAGTGAGTTTGGGTTTTCAGTTCAAAGAACTCCTTTTAAGATTTCTTATATGGTTGGTCTGGCTTTTTCAAAAACTTTTAATTTCTATGTACCTAGAAATGTCCCCATTTTGCTATCATATTTAAAAGATGCTTTTTCACTCTGGGGGTGTAATTCTTGGTTGGTCATTTTTCCTCTCAAGGTTGTCTGAATGTCATCCCGCTGCCTCCTTGTCTGTGTGGATTCTGCTGATTAATCGGAGCATGATCTGGTCCGCTTGTGCAGGTGACTTTGTTTTTCCTGAGCTGCTCTGGAAAAGCTTGTTGTTTGCTTCTCTTTGGTTATGGCAAATGATATACCTTAATGACCGACTAAGATCTGCCTTAATGATTTGCTCGGAGGGGTCTCTTCTGCACAGGGTTGGTTGAGCTTCTTGAATGAATATCATCTGGTCTTTCAAGCTGTTAGGGAAGGTTTCTGCCAGGAAATCTTCAACAATTGTGTGCGTGTGCGTGTGCGTGTGTGTGTGTGTGTGTTGAACTTCCTCCTGTTCTAAATTTGTCATTTATTTTTAAAGTGCCTGGGTAGTTTGCACTCTACTAGCTGTGGTCGGTACATAATCTGATGCCAACTTGAGACTATTAAGAGTGAAGGGGTGGGTGTTAGCCTGTCAATCAGGTCGCAGCTTGATGACCTCATTTGGAGGCGCGACAGAGATAAATAGCTCGCGGGAGGCCAGATACACTCTCTCCCTGCAAGACATTCCTGTTGACAAACCACATGGAGCTACGCTGATGAGCCAGAGCCCTGATGCTGGAGGAGCCACGTGGAGACCCACGCCAGTCTGAGATGCTTTCATAGCCACTGAATCCACAAGACCTTCCACCTACTGTCCTGTGAGCTTTCTGCATTCAGCAGATTGCATGTGTTACATGAGTCTGAAGAGGAATTTATAGGCTGGTCTTGGCCATATGGGCTAATATCGGACTTATGGACTTGACCCGGACTGGGCTGGGACGTTTTCTCAATATGCAATTGCACTTTGATATAAAGTTCTTCCTTACACACATACAGGTGTCTATGGATTTGTTTCTCTAGTGAACCCAGACTCACACGCTAGCCGAAAGGTTGGTAGTTTGAGCCTAACCAGTGGAGCCACAGAAGGAAGGCCTGGGAATCTGTTTCTGTAAAGATCGCAGTCAGGAGCGGGGGCGATGCATGGGTGCTGGCCGGGGTGATGTGTATACAGCCCTTTCTGGTCTGACTAGGCTATGGGAGTGGAGGATATGTGGATTTTATCTCAGTACAACCAGCGGGGGATGGAAAGCTTACAGCCAGTAGATCTCTGTCCACCATCTCCCCTGTCATTCATGTGGTTGCCCTGAGTTGGAACTGGCTGTAGGCAACGGTGGGATCTCGTTTGTAATTGAGCACTGGGCACAGCAGCTGGAGTTCCAGAGGACCACTCCCTGTAACATTTCCATCTACCCAGGTGGCACCAGGGCTACCTCTCATCATTCCTATGGGTCCAGTGTCCCC
>NW_022111325.1:1816699-1818039 GCF_000313985.2 Echinops telfairi
CTGTAACATTTCCATCTACCCAGGTGGCACCAGGGCTACCTCTCATCATTCCTATGGGTCCAGTGTCCCCTCCCCCCTCAGTGCTGTGGTCCATCACGCCTATCCCCAGAAACCATCGCAGAGAACAGTGCCGTCCAGCAGGCGGCAGGAGTCGTCGTGGTCAAGTTTGCCAGAGCTTCTTAGCCCCAGAAATGCCTTCTCCAAACAGAGGCTTCCCCTAAACAGAAGGGCGTCCTGTATCAGAACTGCAATGACATCAAAGTACATTTCCTTTATGTAAAATCTTGAAGTGCACCCATTTTCAAGGCAGTGCCAGTACATCTGCCCTCGACATGATGTAAAATCCGAACAGTGGGAAATAAAACATATCTGTGAAGTGTGATTTCCCCCCTCTTTCTGTTGCTATTGTTGCTTTAACAAATTAGGCACATGCCAGCATGGGGGTCTTAATTTTCTGCAAAGTAATCTTTTTAAAAACAAAGGCCAGGCCGTTTAACTCGACAGACATTGACCAAGCACCCACTCGGAGCCTGGTGCGCAGGGGCGGTGCTGGAAGGCAAGGCGCCGCGGTTCTGGTCTTCAAAAGACGCGTGACAGGGGACGGACGCGGATTCAGCTCAATTCCAGACGAGAAGGAGCAGAGTAAACACTGCAACAGGCAAAATGTCGGGGGGCCAGGAGAGGGAGTGATTAATTCTCACTGTGGGGAGGTGGTACTGAGCCAGGCCGGCAAGGATGAGTAGGATTTTGACAGCTGGTGACAGCATCCCAGGCAGAGAGAACAGCTTAAGCAGAGGTAGAAGGCCGTGATGTGCTGGAAGACTAATCATCATCATCTAATTTATCAAAATGTATATCGCCACATTCTAATTATTCTAGGTTGTCAAATGATATCACGTCTCCCCGCTTCAGAAGTAAGAATCACATTTTTGCCGTTACTGTCCCAAGAGGCCTTTCACTACTGATTTCTTGGGGTAGTGGTTTTGAAAAAGATGCTAATTTCCCACACTAAACCACCCTCCCACGTCCCGAGGCCCTTTACGCACATTCCAACACTAGGAACACACACCCAGACCCACAACAGCGCCCTTTCCGCCCTCTGCTTGTGGCCATCTCCTGGGCATCGCTGCCTCTAAACGCCCTCGTTAACACGGCTCCGGGCCACACAGGCACATGCGGAGCCCGCCCCTCAGACCCGCTGCCAGACAGGAAATGCACTGGGAGGATTTGAAACCGTTTTAAAATGTGCCTTCAAATTTTACAACTTGCTTTATTCGCCCGAGGGAGGAACCAAGCCCTTCTGTAAATATCGCCCCCAAACAGGCCTGCTCTACATCCCA
>NW_022111325.1:1818457-1822780 GCF_000313985.2 Echinops telfairi
CCTGTTGTGTCACAGGCACCCTCGGTAGCCGGGAGAGAGGAGGCGTTCTCCTTGCTCACACATGTACCGTGACTTCGTCTGAGAACCAGCCAAGGGTAAAACCGCTTACCAGGTTCCCCGGGCCTACATAAGCCCTGGTCCTGCAGTGTTTGCCGAGCTTGGCTGTTAACCATCAGGTCGGGGGTCCTAGCCCACCGACCACCACAGGGTGACGGCAGCCTGTTTCCATCAGGAGCCAGAGCCCTGGAGACCCTGTGGGCGTCGTGCTCTGTCCCCCAGGGTCCGCAGGACTCAGAACCTGCTGGGAAGCATCAGGTTGGGTTTGGGAGGACCTACAAGGAGACAACTTAAGGGAAGCCTTTCCCAGACAGTCCCTAGAATCAGGTGGCAGTGGGACAGAGCTGCACCCTGATGGCGCTGTGTGGGAGGGACCCCCCTCCCCTAGTGCAAGGAGCACCTTCATTTCTGCAGGATGCCCTCTGGAGGCCAGCCCTACTGCCTCACCCAGCATCCCGCTTACTGCCTCAAAAACTGGTCCCTAATCCTCTCTTTCCTGTCTTCTTTTCCGGTTCTTGTTTGTATTTTTAATCGGCTCTCATGCCATAAGAACCTCACATTTTAAGTCTGCAGCTGATGACTTTTAGCAAACGTACCCACCACCCTTCTTCTCGGGGTCACCCAGCCCAGTCCACCCCGATGCTTTCTGTGGATCAGACTGCCCTGTTCTACAATCAGGAAGGCAGGCACTGTGGCTGGTGGGGCCAGGCCCTAGCTCCACCCCAAGACCGCGGTATCCAGGGGCTTCTCCTGATGTACAAGGACATTTGGGTGGGGCGGGGACTTCAAAACGTTTGGAAAATTTTAATTAACAGATAATAGAATTTCTCCAAGAACTTTGGGAAGTCCCTTTGTGTGTGCGTGCATGCGTGTGTGTAAGGAGGAAGAGGAAGAGGGTGTTCTATTAGGAGAAGTTGGGAGTGAGGGGCAGGTGCTGGGTGACTGGTGTGGGAAGGGCCTCGGGACTCAGGGCATGACACACCTGGAGCTGGGAGAGGAAGCCGGGCTGCGGGTTGGCAGCTGTGTCCTCCGGCCCGACACGCCTCTCCTTGGCTGTCCTTGCCCGCAGAAGAGACGGGCCTGATTTGCCCGGGCTTCCTGCAGAAAGACGGGGCTGGGCTGTGGCCCATGGAGGGGCTGGGCCAGGACATTCCCGAAGAGTCCGATGACCTGTGTGCACACAGGTGTCTAACACCAAAGGGCAGTCAGGAGGGGGAACCTCATAGGAGCGGGCGTCACCGGAGAGATGGCAGAAGCCCCCCCATGACGGCGTAGGAAAGCCCTCATCCCCAGAAAAGCGAAGCCCACGGTCGTGGAGCCTGGACAGGATTCCTGAGCCGAAATCTTTCATGGAAGCAGACGGCCAGGTTTTCTCCTTTGGAGCAGCAAATGGCTTTGAACCACCGGACAGTCGGTTAGCAGGCCAGTGCTTACCTCACAGGGCCTGGTGGCCCTCTCACCCTGGGGCAGGACAAGGTGCACACGGCTCAGCAAGCTGGAGAGCCCTCTGCTCAGCCCCAAGCCTTCCAGCCTCAGAGATAGCAAAGAAAATGCCCGCATGCCCCCACAAGCCCTCACCAGGGGGACTCAGGTGGCCTTCCCCGGTGACAGGAGGGCCGTTGCGGAAGCTCTGCGCACAGAACAGCGGCAGCGCCGAGCGAGGGTGGCTACATCTGTGAGCCCACAGGAGACACCCGGGAGACCCGCCCACAGTATCTGAGGGCGACTTTGCGGGGCCTTGGGGTCCAATGTCGGCAGGCAGGGGCAGCAAGCCAGTGGACAGGAGCGTGTTGCCGTCCTGCGAGCCGTCCGCACAGGAGCAGGTCTTCCCACGTGCCAGCCCCTCTCAGCCCCTTGTGGACACAGGAGTCTCATCCAGAGTTCATAAGCGAAGGAACGGAGGCTCCAGCAGGCTGGATGGAACTCCAGGATGGAATCTGTCCCCAGACCCATGTTCACAGCCGGGGCGCTGCCTAGGGGAGCAGACAGCCTGCTCCCAATCCTTCCTCCGCCTCCAGAACCTCCGGAGGGAGCCGGGTGGCATCGTGGTTACAGCACTGGGCTGCTCACCTCAAGGTCAGCAGTTCTTAACCACCAGCTGCGGCTCCACAGGAGAAACAGGCGTTCTTCTGCCCTGAAGAGTGGGCATCGCCTGTTTGTCTGCCAAGCCTCCACGTCCCCTTCCAGGGACACAAGCCCACTGCTCCTTGAGGACCACCTTGGTCACCCTCAGTTCATCTGGTCTGGGTGGGGACCACCCCACCTTCCAGGTCCAGTGGTGAGCAGCGTCCTGAGCCTGACCATTCCCAGAAACAGAGGTCCCAGGCCGCAAGGACTGACTAGGGACTGAGTTCAGGGCCCAAGTCAGGACAGTGAAAGAGTTCGAAATGTTTTCTCCTTTCTGAAAGGGTTACGGTGACACAGAGGGTGCAAGTCTGTTAAACTGTTGAAAGAACTCCCTTTCCATGGAGGAGTCCCGTGGCCTGGCGGTGACGTGTTGGGCTGCTAACCACAGGTCAGCAGTTCAAGACCACCAGTCACTGCCTTGAGGGAAGGCTGGGCGTTCTATTCCCACCAAGATGCAGTCTCAGAAACGCACAGAGACAGGTCTGCTGTGCCCTGGGGGTTATTCCGGGTCAGAATCAGCTCCATGGCAGTGAGGCTCTGGGTGGGGCTCTTGTCCTTCTGCCAATACCCGATCCTGCTCTGGATTGCGACCACGTGGTCCTCACGGATCCTCCAGCTCCTCACACTGCCAGGCGTCAGTGTGGGTGCCACTACCAGGCCTCTTCCTCTGCTGTCTGGCCAGCGGTGGACAGCAAGGCCAGATCATTAGAGCCAGCCGGGGAAGAGTGTATCGAAGGAACCGAGGTCGGTCACACAGTCATCGGGAAAGCCAAAGAAACCGCCTTGGAAGCTGAGCGGGAACCAAGGTGAACGGAGCAGCCCAGAGGTGAGCTGAGGTCAGCCGGAATCTGGGAAGAGGCCAGTGAGGAATGAGTCCGGATCTCTCCACCTCTGAGTCCTTCCTGGGTGGACTGGCCTCTAGCAGACAGGGCCGGGAGATCATGCATTTTCTTTCAGACTTTCAAGTCTAGGCTCTCACTAAGCACAGTGGTTACATGTGGGGCTGCTAACTGTAAGGTCCGCAGTTAGAAACCACCAGCCACCACTCAGGAGGAAGATGAGGCTTTCTGCTCCCGTAAAGAATTAGTCTCTGCGGAGAGGGGAGCACTAGAACTGATGGTGATTACACAACTCATTTTAAAAGTGATTTAACCATTGGGGAGGGGGGTTTCAAACATTGAGAAAAAAATTTTAAAAGAATTACAGTCTCCAATTAAAAAAAACAACCCTCTGAGAAGGTGGCCAAAGGACCTGAACCAATGACTCACAAAGGATGACGCTGGAATGGCTGATAAACCCATGAGGAAATGCTCTCCTTCACCAGCCATCCAGGAAACGCACGTCAAAACAACCAGGAGATACCATCTCACACCCATAACCAGAGCCCGACTTCAAAAACACTGAGAACAACAAATGCTGGAGAGGGTGGGGGAGATGGGAGCTCTCATCCTCTGCTGATAACTTGCAAATACACACAGCCCCTGTGGAAATCGATACGGCGATTCCTAAAACAGATGGCAATCGAAATACCAAATGACCCAGCAATATCATTACTGGGCACATCCCCCCAAGAAATAAGAAATAGACACGGACAGATGTTTGCACCCCGTGTTCACTGCACCACGGTTCACAGTGGCAAAAAGCTGGAAACAGCCTCAGTTCCAATCAGTAAAAGATTGGATTAAAAAAAGCCCTGGTATATATACACAACGGAATGCGACCTATCCCTAAAAATCAGCGCTGAAACCATGAAGCACCTCAAGTCGTGGAGGGACCTGGTCACAAAAGGACAAAGACTGGATGGGCCCAGTGCTGCAGGAACCAGCTGCAGGATGGACGGGCATGAGCTCCGCCTCTCAGGGCATCCAGTCTGCTGACCACGGGGGTCAGACAGCCTGGTAGAGAGCCTGGCGGGTGCCGTGAACCAGACCATCCTCTCTAGTCTGTGAACCCCAGGATTGACGAACCTACAGAGTCAGCAGAAGAAGGGTTTCTGGGAGTACCTTGGGGGTGGGGTTCAGGAGTAAAGGGGAGCTGATGCCAAGGAAGTCAAGAAGGAAGAGAAGGTTTGGAAACTGATGTGGTAGCGACTGTACAATACTGCTTGATGTGATGGGGCTATAGAAGGGAAATATATAT
>NW_022111325.1:1823458-1828074 GCF_000313985.2 Echinops telfairi
ATGTGTATGTGTATATGCATGTGTATGTGTATATGAATATGTATATGTGCATGTATGTGTATATGAATGTGTATGTGTATATGCATGTGTATGTGTATATGAATAAGTATATGTACATGTATATGTATATGAATGTGTATGTGTATGTGTGTATATGAATATGTATATGTACATGTGTGTATGGGTGTGTATATGAATATGTATATGTACATGTATATGTATATGAATGTGTATGTGTATATGCATGTGTATGTGTATGTATGTGTATATGAATATGTATATGTACATGTATATGTATATGATTGTGTATGTGTATATGTATGTATATGAATATGTATATGTACATGTGTGTATGTGTGTGTATGAATATGTATATGTATATGAATGTGTATGTGTATATGCATGTGTGTATGTGTGTATGTATGTGTATGTGTATATGAATATGTATATGTGCATGTATATGTATATGAATGTGTATGTGTATATGAATATGTATATGTGTATGTATATGAATGTGTATGTGTATATGTATATGAATTTCAGTCTCAAACTCCTAGGGACAGTTCTTCCCCATCCTGGAGGGTCACTGTGAGTCGGCATCGACTCGATGGCGGTGAATTTGGTTTGGTTTGGTTTGGTTTGGCTTGGTTTGGTTTGGTTTGGTTTGGTTTGCCTCCCTCCAGGGCTCCTGAAGGTGGACGGATAACCCCGGCCTCCTCCAAACCCAGATAGCCACCATGGCATCTTGTGGACCCCATCTCACAGGGACTCCCCCCAACAAGCAGTTACCACCGTCTCTGTCTCCAGAAGCATCTGCCGGGGCAGCTGGGCGCTCTGGTGCACTGACTGAAAACAGGCCTTTCAAGCCAAATTGCCTCCTTTTGAGCTCCGGCTTTCCCACTGTGAGAGGTGACCAGCTTCTCCGTGCTTCCCTCTGCTCCGCTGTGAAACCAGGCTCACCATGCGCTTGGTCTCTTGGGGTGGTTGTGAAGAGGTAGTGCCCTGACATACGCAAATTGCTTCCAAGGCGCCTGGAGGGGGGAGCGTGTTCTCTGCACGCTGCGATGATGCCAGGACACAGCTTGCCCATTGTCCACTCTAGGTCTCAAAACCTTGCCTCTCTGGCCTTCCGTCCAGCCCAACCTAGAACGTTCTCTGCCTCTCCAGGGGTGGTCCCATCTCCAAAGGACTCCGGGACCAAGACGCGGGGTTTGTCCTGAGTCCTGCCCGCCATATGGGATGGCGGTCTCCCTCCAGTGCTTCCCAACCAACTTCCCTGCCTTGCAGTCCCAACCCTCCAGGTGAGTCTCAGCCCCCTCCCCGCCTCCCTCCACCCAGCCTTGCCTCCTCTCCCATTTTTCCAACAGCCCTCCCATTAAGGCCCCTTCTGCTCGGTCAACCCCTGCTCCTCTTTAAGACCCACCTCAGGATGCCCAGGGCCGAAGAGAACCTAGCACAGGGTTGGTGGGTGGCGAAGAGGCCAAAGAGGAGAGACAGTGGGAGGCTGGAGAGGGTGGGGCCGGGCAGAGAGAAGGAACTGGGAGGAGGAAGGAGCAGAACGTTTTCAGCCTCCCCTCCCCCGGCGAGTCCAAGCCCCTCCGCACGCAAGCACGCACGCACGCAGGCACGCACACACGCACGCACCAGGCACAGGCCCTGGGGAGCAGCATGTTCCTGCACACCAGGAAACCGCTGTTTCCTCCACTGGGTGTCCTTGAGCTGGTCTGAGCCGTAGTGACCTGTGTGCGAGAGAACCAAACCTGGCCCGTCGTGCCACCCTCTAAACCGCTCCTGGGTTTGAGCCCATTCTGTAGCCACGGTGCCAATCCAGCTCACTGAAGGCCTTCTTTTGGGGGGACCCTCGACTTTTTTTTTTTAATCATTTTAATTAGGGGCTCATACAACTCTTATCACAATCCACACATGCATCAATTGTGTAAAGCACATTTGTACATTCATTGCCCTCATCATTCTCAAAACGTTTCCTCTCCACTTAAGCCCCGTTGTATGTAGATCCTTGTAATCAGTTCCCCCTTTACAACCCACCCTCCCTCCACCCTCCTGATATCGCCTGAAGAGATCATCTGCCCTGGATTCCCTGTGTTTCCAGTTGCTATCTGTACCAGTGCATATCCTCTGGTCTAGCCAGATTTGTAAGGTGGAGTTGGGATCATGATAGTGGGGAGGAGGGGAGAGGAAGCATTAAAGAACTAGAGGAAAGTTGTATGTTTCATTGTTGCTACACTGCACCCTGACTGGCTTGTCTCCTCCCTTCGACCCTTCCGTAAGGGGGTGTCCAGTGGCCTACAAATGGGCTTTGGGTCTCCACTCCGCACTCCCCCTCATTCACAATGATAGGATTTTTTGTTCTGATGATGCCTGATACCTGATCCCTCCGACACCTCGTGATCACACAAGCTGGTGTGCTTCTTCCACGTGGGCTTTGTTGCTTCTGAGCTAGATGGCCGCTTGTTTACCTTCAAGCCTTTAAGACCCCAGATACTACATCTTTTGATAGCCGGGCTCCATCAGCTTTCTTTATCACATTTGCTTATGCGCACATTTGTCTTCAGTGATTGTGTCAGGAGAGTGCGCATCATGGAATGCCAGTCTAATAGAACAAAGTGTTCTTGCATGGAGGGAGTACTTGAGTACTCATGCCCATGCCCATCTGCTGCCTTAATACTAAACCTACAAATAAATATATGCACAGAGATCTGTGGGACCTCGACTTTATAGGGCACAATGGCCTTCTCCAGGGACTAGCGCTTCCTAACCACAGGTCCAAACACCGGAGGCACAGTCTTGCCATCGTCTCTCCCACAAGTGCCCGCTGTGCTGTGCTTCTTCCGAGAGAGCCGAGCGCACACTGCTGGCCGTCGGGGCTACAGTTCGTAGTCCTCCTCAGCAGGCACTTCAGCGGCATCATCGCTTCCAAGTCTTCCCCAGCTGTGTGAAGACGTGCGCCTGAGGTGACTGAACACCCCGTGGCTTAGGCTTTTAGGGGGGACCCCCAAGCCCCACCTCGCTGTCCCGCTCTCTGCACCAGCAGGATCTCAGTGCTGTTGGCTGCCACGGCCTGAGGACACTCATTACCCCATGACCCGATACAATCAATGATCCCAGTTCCCGGGATTCCCCAGCTCCACCCCAGCCTCGCAGCATGCCCAGGAGTTCATTTCTACTCCTAGCAAGCCTACAGGACGGAGTAGACCAGTTCCACGGGCCTCCCGAGACTGCACATGCCTCCCTCTCCCCCAGAGTGGTTAGTGGGCGCGAACCCTTCACGGTCCGTTGGCAGAACCACCGGGAAAGCTCCCCATGCTTCCCGGGCCCTGAAGGCTTTCGGCACCTCTTCCCCAGTAATGCATATTTATCTCCAAGCAACCTCCCATCAGCCCTCAGGGTCAGGATGCTGGGAAGAGGAACGCCTACTCTATCAGGGCTGTTGATAACCCACTGCCCCAGGCTGCTCTCGCTATCAGCTCATTGGCTCCCCCACGTGATTCTATGAGGGACGTGGGCTGGGCAGCAGCTCACGATGCAGAAAAAGACAACACAAAAACTGAGCAGCGGAGAGCTGGACTGGCTTCCCCACTGTGGAGAGCTGGAGCCCAGACTGTGATCTCCACCTTCTCCTCGGGTGCAACTGCCCAGCCCCCTCTGCAGTACCCCACCTGCAGCACGGGCCAGCGCGGGCCTCCGGGCATGTCTGATGAAGTGGAGCGGGGCCATTAGCTGGACCACCTTCAGGGAGAGGCCAGTTCTGAGGGACTCTGTCTCAGGAGCCTGTTCCTCAAAGGCCCTCAGGTCCCCTCCAGGGCCCTCCCGCTGGCCAGCGTTCCCCTCCTCCACACCTGTCGGCTCACATTCTGGAAGGAGCTGGACATTCCTTCTCCCGGTCTCCTGCACTTTCATTTCCAAGCGTGCTCTCTGCCCAGTCCCCCTCAGCAGAGCTGTCACCGTGTCCCAAGGCCTTTCCATACGTCAGGGGGCCTCCAGGTGAGCCAGGTTAAGGCAGTGTGCACCCCAGACCCCCCTGAGGGTACCGGTCTCAGTGCTGAGCACGGTTCCCTTCCCGTGCCTCTGTTTCTCACCTGGCCAGTGGGCACATCGTTTCCACCTTTGCCCACTTCACAAGGTGTAAGAGCCAGTCAAGGTGAAATAAGATGTGATAGATCACACAACAGCGACACTGACCGATCCTAACCTGTGATTCCACTGTAGAGGATTCCAAGCCGGCTGTACACCGGAGCCTGAAATTACAACCTCTCAAAGAAACTGACCCTCAAAAAAAGTTTAAAGACATGGGGGAAGGGGGAGAGGGCAGGGCTGAAGTCCAGGCATTCAAGAAGGAAGAACATGTTCCGAAACGGATCTGGGCAGCGATTGTACATGACTGCTTGACGTGACTGGACAGCGGAATGGTGTTGTGTCTGGATTCGCTCCTAATAAAATGGTTTGGCCAAAAAGGAAAGGAAAACCCACAAAGCCAATGCTCAGATCATAGTAACAGAGAACGAGCAGATCATGTTCAAAACGAGAAACAAAAGTATCGACTCAGAAACGGACCAGAAAGTATCGACTCAGAAACGGACCACGAAGGGACCGGGCCG
>NW_022111325.1:1828764-1830771 GCF_000313985.2 Echinops telfairi
TTCTGCTCTGCTTTCAGGCTGACAGAACGCCAGTCTCCTGTAACTCACTGCCGCCAGCTCAATGCTGACACCTAGGAACTCTGCCCCCGTGGGGCGCTGGGGAGATAGCTCTTGGTGGGAGTAGAATGCCCCCTCTTTTTCCAGAGGAGTGCCTGGTGGTTTCGAACTGCTGACCTGAAGGATTGCAGCCCAACTTGTAACCGCTGTGCCACTCGGCTCAGGGACCCAGTCACCGGCTGCCGCCACAGTCGGACTGCGTCCCATGGGGTTTTCAGTGGCAGATCTCCATCCCTTCTTCCGCGGCACCTAGGGGTGCGTTCAAACCGTGAACCCACTGGTTAGCAGCCAAGCACACTAACCTCATGCATTGCCCAGGGGGTTCTCAGGGCGCACAGGAGATCCTTCTTTGAGAGCATGGAGCCCCAAGGTTGGCGGTTCAAACCCATGAGCTGCTCCACAGGAGAGCGATAAGCCTGTCTGCCCGTCAAGCTTGAGTCTTAGAAACCCTAGGGGGCAGTTCGACTCTGTCCTACGGGGCTGCTAAGGGTCAGAAGGGACACTATGCAGTGGGCTTGCACAGGGCACGCCCTCTCCTTTGCAGAAACGGGGTGGGCATGAGAGCCAGTCCAGTCCTGGGAGGGGACATTGGCTGGGACTCAGCCTCACAAGATTTTCTTAGCAGATGAACAGTGTCTTCATAGGAGCAGGCCTTTTATTCCTTCTCCCTGTGGCTCCCGCAGCCTGAGCACAGCTGGGACAGAGGCCAGCACTTTGTGAGCAGCTGGAGGACAGGAGAGCAGGGGGCTGGCTCTCTGATGGCACCGTTCCCACCTCCAGACTGCTTGTTACGGGAGGACAATACACTTCGGTGGACATCCCTAGTTGTTGGATAATCTCTTACTTGCAGCCTGCGTCATTCCTAAGTGACACACACGGGTCTAAACAGAACTCTACCTCACCCCTCACCCTTTCCCAGCTCCGTTTGTCAACATTCCCCCCTCAGCGGCGCTTCCGCTCAGGCCGCCATCCCATGTCCTCTCTGCCGCCTCCGCCTGCATCACACTGAATAGTCCGTGCTCTGCCGTCCCTTCCCCGTCCGTCCTGCGCAGGTCACTCCAGAGGAACTCCCATTTCAGCCTGACTGGGCCCCCTACTTTCAGGCTTCCCCTCGCACCCACATCCCATCCCCTCACAGAAAAGCAACCCCAACACCCTCCGTGCCATCCAGTCACACCAACGCGTGGCCGCAGCCCTGCTGGACAGGGAGACCCTGTGGGTTTCTGAGGCCGCGACTGGTCCCTGGAGGAGAAAGCCCGTCTTCTCCCTCCCGTGGCGGGCCGGTGGTTTCCAGTGCTGATCTCGCGCTGGGCAGCCCAACTTGCAGCCCGTTATGCCACCAGGGCGCCTGTGCCCAACAGGTACATCTGATCAAATGTCCTTTTTAAGGCTCGATAGGCTACAAAGCATCGTTCAAAATCCCGACCTGGCATCCAAGACCCTTAGCAGCTCCAAATTACCTTCTGTCCCCATCGCCTGCCATGCCCCCAGACACATTCTATTATTGCAGCTAAAACACAGCATCGCTACACAAACTTCTCCCGTCTACCTGGACCCTTGGTTTCCTCTTCCCTGAATATGAACTCCTACTTAGGCTCCAAAACCCATTTCAAAAGTCCCTGTGAAGCTCCCAGCATCCCAAATAAGCATTCTTTCCTCTGGAAGCCCATAACCTGTTCAACCACTTATGCCTCTTATCTCCTATCCTGCTTGTCAGTAGATTATATTCCCTGAGGGCAAGAACATATTGTCTAGTCGCCAGTACTTCCAATACAGTCCTTGGTACAAGTGATTGGTGCATCTTAAAAATAAAATGTATTTTCTTTTTTACTGCTGTTGAAAATATACACCAGCAGAGCATACACCAATTCAAAACTTCTACATGTGACATCAGTTACATTCCAGGTGTAGCACCATTCTCCTCTTCCACATTGTTCCTCCTCCATTACT
>NW_022111325.1:1837277-1846165 GCF_000313985.2 Echinops telfairi
GGGGCGGGGAATAAGGAGCTGATACCAAGGGCTTAAGTCGAAAGAAAATGTTTGAGAATGATGATGGCAACAAATGTACAAATGTGCTTGACACGATGGATGGATGGATGGATTGTGATAAGAGTTGTAAGAGCCCTCAATAAAATGATTTTTCAAAAAAACCTTCATGGGGGATGGGGTTGGCTTAAGGTTGAAATATTATCTCCAGGCAATAGTTTGGGGGATTCATCTAGTTTCCATAGCTCCTAAAAGTTGGGCTCCCATGAGAATTTGAAATTCTGTTCTGCATTTCCTCCCTTTTGATCAGGACTCTTTTGTAGAACCAAGGACCCACATGCTAACAGTGGTAGCCAGGCAGCACTCAGTCCTGGTCTTAAGGTAAAGAAAGCGATTGTTCATGGAGGCCATTAGCATTCATTTCCTTTCTGTCTCCTATTCCTGAGTCAAGGAGCCCTGGTGGCTTAGTGGTTATAAGTTGGACTGCTGACTGCAAGGTCAGCCGTTCAAAACCAACAGCCGCTCCATGGGAGAAAGAGGAGGCTTTCTACTCTCTTGAAGAGTTACCGTCTCGGAAACGGGTCCTACTCTGTCCTGTAGAGGCGATGTGAGCCCGAGTGAACTCAATGGCAGTGAGTGTGGTTCAGGTTTATTCCTGACTGCTCCGGCAAACAGACACCAGTTACTGCACCTTGGATGGCAACTTACCAGCCTGATTGGTACATTTTGGTGGGAAAAGGCCCCACTACAACGCGGTGTCTGATGAGGACCACAGAAATCACCACCTCATCCCCTTTAGCATCTCTCCTACGCCCTGCTTCAACCTCCTCGTCTTCCTCTGAGGGAGAATCCACTCTCCAGGAGAGCCCGGGCTCCTTCTGAGTCGACCTGGGGAAGGCCAGTTTCCACCAAGTTCCGCTTCCCTTCATCCTCAGTAGGAGAACTGTCCTAGTAGCCGAAAGATCTGGCTTCGGTTTGGCACTATCAAACACGTTCTCTGAAACTCTCCAACATCTAGAAAAGCCCCTGCCCCTGTGCCATCTAACACGTAAGCTTCGTGGGAGCAAGACCCTCAACTATTGGTCTCCCAGAATCCCCAGGGCTCAGCCCAGAGCCCGGTCTAGAGTAAACGTCAAACCAAACTCCCTGCCCTCGAGGCGATTCTGACACACAGCGACCCCACAGGACGGGGTGGGGAACTGGTTAGGGTTGCTGGGCGTCATCGGCCCAGTTCCTACTCACAGCTGTTTAAGGCACAAAAGAGACCTTATCTCAAATATATCTTACGGAGAACTTTCACTAAGTCTTAAAAGAGACAAAGAGGACACACATCATCTGATATGGGAGGCCATTAGCACGAGGTCAAAATGGCATCGGAGGATCCAAGTTGGGACACTAGTTAAATAAGGCATGGCACAAAGGCACCTGTCACAAACTCATGATTGGTGGCAGGTGAATCCATCAGCAGGAGCGGGGCCAGGACTGGGACAAGCACATTCTATTGGATAGAAGATTGATCCAGGGCCTTCTGATAGACAGGGCATGATGACTGTCTATGCGATCGCCTGTATTGTCTCCAGTAGGGTGGGTGACTTCCATCAAAGACCCACCCAGGCAAGTCCCTAGGAGACTGCCCCTCCCTGGCTGAAGAGGGGTGGGGGCAATGTGCGCCCCGAGGCATTCTGCCTGAGGGCAAGATGATCTGTTTGTTTGTTTGTTGTTGTTGTTGTTGTTGCTAGATTCCCCTGAGTTAGTTCGGGACCTTATGTACAACAGAACAAAACTCCATCCTCTCCTGCCCCGGCTTCACAAGCGTTCTTATGTTTGAGCCCATTGTGGCAGTCACTGCGTAAGTTCATCTTATCCAGCCTCTTGATACTTGACCCAGCATTGTGTCCTTCTCCAGGGACGTCTCTCCTGATAACACGTCCAAAGTCCATCACCATCCTCGCTCCCAAGAAGCTCTTTGGTGCTCTTCTAGGACAGCCTTGTTTGTTCTCCTGGCAGCCCACGGTGCTTTCAATGGTCGTCATCCATCCGTCGTCAGCCTTCCTTATTCAATGTCCCACTTTCACCTGCATAAGAGGCACGTGAAACACCCTGGCCTGGGCCAGGCGCACCTCAGTCCTCAAAGCAGCGTCCGTGCTTGTCAACACTTTAAAGAGGTCTGGTGAGGCAGGTTCGCCCAATGCCACTGGTTGTCCTTGGATCCCTCAACTGCTGCTTCTGTGGGACTGATGGTGGATGCAAGCAGGACGAAATCCGAAGTCCTTGACATCTTCAGTATTTTCTCGCTGTCATGACGGTACGCACTGGTCCAGTGGGGAGGATTTTTGTCTTCTTTACACTGAGTTGTCATCCACACTGAAGGCTGCAACTTTGATCTTCCTCAGCAAGTGCTTCAAGGCCTGGCCCTCAGCAAACAAGTGCCGCCATCTGCCTATCGAAGGCTGTTTGTTTGTTAATCATCACAATCCATCCATCCATCCACTGTGTAAAGCACACTTATACATTTGTTGCCCTCGTCATTCTCAAAATTCACTTTCCTCTTGGGTTCCTGGAATTAGCTCATTTTCCTTCCCCCGCCCTCCCTCATGAACCCTTAATAATTTATAAATTATTATTCTATCCTATCTTACACTGCCCAGAGTCTCCCTTCACCCACCCTTCTGTTGCCCACCCCCAGAGAGGAGGTGATATGTAGCTCCTTGTGATCGATTCCGAAGGTTGTTCATAAGCCTTCCCGCAATCCTGATGCTGCGATCTTCTTCGTATAACCCGGCTTCTCTGATGACTTGCTCAGATACCGACTGAATAAGTATGATGGGAGGATACAACCTTGATGCACATCTTTCCTGGTTTTAAAACATGTAGTATTCCCTTGTTCTGTGTGTACAACTGCCTCTTGATCCATGTACGGGCTCCACATGAGTACAATGAAGGGTTCTGGGATTCCCATTCTTCTCAAGACTGTCCATAATTTCTTTATGGCGAAGTATCTTTACATCGTCAATAAAACAAGTAAACTTCTTTCTGATCGTCTCTGTTTTCAATCAAGATCCATTTGACATCAGCAATGGCATTCCTCGTTTCATATCCCTTTTCTGAATCCCGTCTGCACCTCTAGCACAGCGGTTCTCAACCTGTGGGGATCGAGGGACCCTTTCTCGGGGGTCGCCCGATTCAGAACAACAGCAAAATGACAGCGATGAAGTGGCAACGAAAACAATGTGATGGTTGGGGGGTCACCACCCCATGAGGAGCTGTATGAAAGGGTCGTGGCCTGAGGAAGGGTGAGGACCACGGCTCTAGCAGGTCCCTGTCAATGTATACTGCTGTAACCATTGGTCAATGACCTTCAGCAAAGCTTTACTTCGTGTGCTATTGATGACCTTGTTCTATAATGCAAGCCTTCTGTGGGGCCCGCTCTTTGGAAGGGTACAGAAACAGGTCTCTTGTCCAGTTAGCTCCCTCTTTTCTGTTGCTGTAGTGGGGTGCCATAGGGTTCGTTCCAGCTCTCAGCGGCCCTGGGGCCAACAGAGAGCCACGGCCCTGTCCTGCTGCTGCCTCACAAGTGCGGCGCTTCAGGAGCCCTGTGGCCGCAACTGTCTGTCCATCTGGCAGAGGGTCTTCCTCGGCTACTGGACCTAGCACGTTGTCCTTCTCCAGGGACAGGTCTCTCCTGAGAACACATCCCAAGTACGTGAGGCACAGTCTTGCCTCTAAGAAGCATTGGCTGTGCTTCTTCCAAGACAGATTCCTTGCTTCTTTTGGCAGCCCGTGGTACTTTCAAGATTCTTCACCAGCCCCACAATGCAAATGCTTCCATCCCTAGAAAGCCTCCTCTTGCTCCCTCGGAGCACCTGGTCATTTCAAACTGCTGACCTAGGGGTCAGCGGGCCAGTGGGCAAAGCACTGCTCCACCACTGCTGCCCTGTGGTCTGGAGCAGCTACTCCACAAATGTCTCTTCAATGAAGTTAATCATGGGATTGTACGGGGCAGTCAAACAGCAATCCTGCAAAAGCACAGAAACCTTTCTAAAACAAAACTATCCAAAAAGTTAACGAAAGAAATACCCAAACGTGAAGCTATTGTTTCTTGGCATAGTCTCCATCAAAGAGGGCTACAGTCGTTTGAAGACAGTGTTTCCATCTCTCTAACCCTTGCCCAAAGACTTTTGTACTCTTTGATTCACACCGCATCAAAACAGCCATGTGGCCATCCTCGGGGGACTCCGAATGCATTCCCTTTAAATGGTCTCTGAGTTTCAGGAACAAAAAGAAGTCTGGAGGGACAAGGTCAGAGTGATGAGGAGAGGCTTCCCAGTGACGTGCTTGGAGGACAGTCCTGACTACCTTCCATCAACGAGCCAGTGCCGTGTCGTAATGGGGAAAATGGGTTGATGCAACCTTCCTGACCTTTAGCTGACCAATACAGCTTTCCATATCCTGGAAGCTGCCTCGCACTAAGTCCCCATGACACCTTATGTGCTTCAATGACATCTATCAGGATGACCCTTTTGACAGCTCAACTCACCGCTGCCATAACCTCTCAACTGCCCCCTCTGTCTGGGATCTCCATAGGAGTCACTGTTTGGATTGGACTTTGGGTTGCAGAGCACCCTAATGAGAGTGACGAGACAAGGGTATTGCTGAGAGAGCTTGTCTGCCACTGGCCACTGATGACAGGGGCGTGTTTGAACACGTGTTGGTTGGAATACGCCAGCACACGTCAAATTGACACGCTGGTAACAACCCTTCTTTACTTACCTTCAGATTTGCAAGTTCTAAGAACAAGTCAACCCAACGGCCCTGCACCTGGGGCACGACGAAGAGGCTGTGTGGTTGAGTTTATTTATGCCCTGCCTGTGACGGTGCCAAACTCTGAAACACTCACTCACCGGGAAACATTATACTACTGTTACCGGTTGTCTACAAATGCACAACAAAATTCCAAATCATAGCAAAGACCAGACTGACTGGTCTGGTAGAGACTGGGGGAACCCCAGGCTGTGGTCCTTAGACACCTTCCAAGCTGGGACTGAAACCACCCCTGGGATCGCCTGGCAGCCAAACAGCAGGCAGGCCCATAAATCGAACAATAGCACTCCTGCGAGCATACTCCCCAGACAATTACCCACGAGTTCAAAAGGCCACACAGCAAAGCAAAGCACTGGAGGCAGGAAGGGGCAGGGGCACCCAGGGAAGAAGTGAGAGGAGGGCTCTCACCCTGAGGGAGCTGCAACTAGGTTGTGAAGTAAAATGAGCATCAATTGTTGACCTGGAATGGAATCTGCTCTGTAAAAATTCACCCAAAGCACAATAAATACGTGTGTGTGGTTTACAAAGTGCTTAGAGCATGGAAAATGTCTTATATTAAAGGGGGGAGGGAGTACAAACTTGAAATGAGTTACTTGCCACAAGTCTCTAAAAGCGAGCAGACAAAAACTCCACACAAGCAAAAGGCTAGCAGGGGAAGGTCTCAGATGTTAACAGTTATTGGTGGTCCCAAGCCCTCCCTTTTTTCTATTTTCCGCTGTGTGTGTGTGTGTGTGTGTGTGTGCTGCATACACACACATTACGATCAAGAGAACATGACATTGCTAATAACTAAGAAACGCTTTATTTTCCAAATGGCATTGCAGACGTGGTGAACGGTGAAGAGGCTGCAGGGGTTGAGAACCTGCCTGCCTTAATCCAAGCCGCCCCACCCACTACTGGGTGATGCCCTTCAGAACTGAGCCTGGCTAGACAGCGCCCCAGGGCCCTGCAGGTCGGGCCTTCCCCACCCCAAAACCACAGGACACTTAGCAAGGGAGAAAGCATCCCGTAGCTATAGCTGTGCTGGAAATGCTACCTCCAGTCGGGCAGTATACCCCACCGGTGGCAGCACCTGCGCCAGCGCCCTGAAAGGGTTAACCTGGTTCCTCAGGAATTCCCAGAAAGTACTCCTGGGAGGAATTTCCCAGACTGGCAGACAGACACAGACAGACAGACACCTCAGACTACTTCAGCCACTGAGCACACAGATGTTTGCCTGCAGGGTGGCGGTGCTGAAAGCCAACACATCTTTGCGGTGAGAGGTCGCCCAAGGCTGAACCGCGATGAGACCCCGCCAGAGCAGACTAGAGGCGGGGTGAAGGAGGCACCCTGGCAGAGTTGGTGCCCAGGGCCCCCAGGGCAAGCGAGTCCTTCCTGTTGTCCCGGTGTAAGTCACACAGGAACTGCAGTTCTCCTCTTCGTCCAGCAGGCGTCGCGGCTCTAGGTGCGAGGGTGGGTCCTGGGGTGTCTGGCTGGCTGGGCAGTCGCCTTTAGCAAATTTGTTGTATAACTGGTAGTTTTGTTTATTTATCCTACAAGTCTCCTGGGGACAGGGGGGCGGGGACGTCCCCGGGGACTGGGATTTTAATTCAAGCTCACCCTTACAACGGGGCCCACCACGGCGCCAGGCCCCAGGGATGCTCCCTTAGGTCGGTTGAAGTACTCCACGGGCTGGCTGGTGCGATTGAAGCCCGAGTGAGAATGGCACCCCCGGGAAGGAGGGCCTAGCGTCCCGCCCGTGCCTGGACCCCTCCCCTCCCTCTCCGCCCGGCTGGGGCGCGCTCCTGAGCTCGACGCCGGTGGGGTGGGAGCGGCGCAGGCCCCCACCGGCTGGGCTGAGCGAGCCCGAGCCCGCCCAGGCTAAGCGACGCAGTCCCGGGACCCCACAGGTCCATGCCCAACCCGGCCATCCAAGGAGCGCGGAACCTCCCCCTAGCCGCCCCCCGCAGGGGACAATCCTGTGCCACGCTCTCTAAAGCGCGCTGGGCTCCCCCGCTCCTCGCGTTGTTTGTGGCTTTTCGGCGCCATCTCGTCCAGCAGAAGCTAAAGTTCACTCAACAGTGATTTCGCTCACTCAGCAAATATTTATTGATCATCTACTGTGTGTTCCGTGTAGCGCAGGGCTCTGGAAAGACAGCAGCGAACAAAGCGGCCAGCTCCCTGCCCACAGGTGGCTTCGATTCAGCAGCACGTGTGCGCTGGGATGTAGTCTGGAGGGGGGGGGCGGTGGAGGCCCTCACCTAGCTGTACTCCCAGGTGAGCCAGAGGCACCTGAGGCGCCGCCCGGGGCCACGCCGCAGGTAGACTTCGGCCCTGGCGGGAGGGGCTGGCCGCAGGTCTGGGGAAACACGACACCAGGCACGTCGCCCGGGGCAGGTGCGCCATGGGTGGGGGTTAGCAGAGGGGTGGGGGCGGTTAGCCGTCCCAAAGCCCGGCCTAGACGCAGCCGCGGGCTTCCTGGGCCAAGCACGCGCTCGGCGCTCTGTAAACATCCACGCGCCGCAAGTCAGGCCTCCCGCGGCCTGCACCCTGCGGGGGGTGCCAGCCGGCCCGCCCCGCCCCCACCGCGCCCGGGCTCCCCCGCCGCGGGCTCAGCGCCGGACTCGGCGCGGCGTCCGGGCCCCGCGTAATTACAGGGGTTGTCGCCAGGCCTGGCTGTAAAAGAAGGGGATGAAACGGCCTGGGAACAGGGAAGCTGGGCCCGAGCTGGCAGGGGGCCTCAGGCCCGCGCCCTCCCGCGATGCGCAGCCGCCCGGAGGGGTCGGCCTGGGGTGCTGAGAACCACGCGGGAGACACGCACACGAATAGTCCCTCCGTGCGCGGAGAGCCCCGGCCACGCGCAGACGCGCGGCGTTCCGGGCGCGCGCGCACACGCACACGCGCGCGGGCGGGCCTCCTCGAACACCTGCCCGCTCTCCCACCCCGCAGCTGGGAGCAGACGCTGCCCGCCCAGCGCGGTCCAGACGGCAGCGATCCTGGCGGGGAGAGACGCCCCGAGAGACGAATTCCAGCGGGTTTGTTTACACGGCGCGGGGGAGGGGGCCTGCGCTGGGTACAGGGGCTCCACTGCGAGACCCAGCCGCCCAGCCCCGGGCGCCACCCGACACCCCCTACACACAAGCCCACACCCTGCACGCCCACACACGTTCCCCCTCCTCTTCACACGCTGTGCACAAACATTAGCATACGACCGTCAAGGAGGTTCACACGCTCCCCTTCAGGCGGTTGTGGTAATACTCACAAATGTTTTCACACTTGCGCGCCCTCGCTCTCATTGACACACGCCAGATGCACATGTGTGGCTACAGTTTGTCACCCTTCCTGCCCAGACTCTCACAGCCCATATTCAAGAGCCCATTCGCACGGGGCACACACGCGTTGCATGCATACACACACACACACACACACACACACACACACACCGCGGACCCCCTCACGGCCCAGGGCCTCGTGCACATGCATTGGTGGACAAAAGCACCCTTCGCCTCGGCCTCACGCGTTACACACTCGATCACACACAGGGTCGCACTTTATTCCCAGCATCCAGGCGATGACACAATCTCTGGAACAAAGGCAACATTGACAAACCCAACAAAAACAAACAGCCGCGTGTGTGTCGGGAGGGGCAGCGGAGCGCAGAGTCCGGGAACCCGGAGGGGGGAAGGGGGCGGGAGTTGAAAGAAAATATGGGAACCCGGACGCCCGGTCCCGGGCGTGCAGATCGAGGGGGACATCACCACCGTGCGCTCTGCGCGACCCGCGGGGGCCAGCAAAGCCCAGCCCGCATCCGCGCGTCCGCAGACCCGCGTGTGCGCGCTCCTGGCCTTGTCCCACTTGCAACTCAGCCCAGGTCCCCACCCAGCACGGGCCCACGGAGCTGCACGCTGACCCACAAGTGAGCGCGCGCACAGCCCGGCGCCGATCTGCGGTCCCTGGGCTTGAGCGCGCTCCCTGCTGCACTCGGCCGCCCCCTCCCCTGCCCCCTCTCCGGCTCAGCCCCCCGGCCCCGGGGCAGCCGCGCGCCGGGCGGGGCTGCGTCCAGCAGGCGTCGCGGCTCTAGGTGCGAGGGT
>NW_022111325.1:1846298-1847747 GCF_000313985.2 Echinops telfairi
CCCGGCCTGGCCAGGCCCCGCGCTATGGAGTTTCTCTGGGCCCCTCTCTTGGGTCTGTGCTGCAGTCTGGCCGCTGCGGATCGCCACACCGTCTTCTGGAACAGTTCAAACCCCAAGTAAGCCCTTAGCTTCGCCGGCGGCCCGGGCGCCTGGTGGACACTGCCTCTCTCTCTCCAGGGCAGACTACCCCGGGCCAGTCCCAGTTCCGAGCCTGGGGGAGGTGCTGCAGGCGGGAGGGAGCCTGGGCAGTTCCCTGGCCTCGCTTCTCGCCGGGAGCTGGGAGCACGCATCTTGGGACAGGAACCTGCCCGTGCCTGCTCGTCTAGCCCTTCCCTTCCTCCCTCCTGGGTCCTCTGCGTGATTACACCCTGATTGCTCTTAAACTCGGGACCCGTGCTGGGCAGTGCCCCTTGCAAGCACCAGACCACCCTCCTTGGCCTCCGAGCCCCCCACAGTGAAAACGGCTGTGCCCCTGCTGTTTGTCACTTAGGCAACTCTGCCTGCCCCGACAGACAGGTAGGTAGGTACCTGATGTGACAGTCAGAGTTCGACCCGACCGCTGGAAGGAGCACTCTAGGAGGGGAGGGGAGGGGCTGTGGCCTTGGAGCCCGCCCCCTATTCATAGTGCCTCTGCCAAGCTCCCTGGGGTTCGGTGCCTGTGGCCTGAAGGGGCCACATGCCACGTCGGGGTGGATGAAGGGATTCACCTCTTTATGAGGTTCTGGTCAGAAAAACTGAAGTGTCGGGGGCGAGGGGGTGGTCTTGGG
Source organism: Echinops telfairi (assembly GCF_000313985.2). Lineage (NCBI taxonomy): Eukaryota > Metazoa > Chordata > Mammalia > Afrosoricida > Tenrecidae > Echinops > Echinops telfairi. Next base: position 1,847,066 of record NW_022111325.1, read on the forward strand.
GAAGGAGTCGGAAGACAGGAAACGGGTTCTTAGGGTTCCCGAGAGCTCGGGCAGGAAGGGGTTAATTTCTCGCGCACAGGTTTAGGGCCGGGAGGCAAATGGTACGTGGGGGCGGGGGGTGGGGGCGCTGGCTGGCTGGGGCTCGGACCCTTTGTTCTTGCCCTTGAGTTTTCCGAAGTTGAGGGAACGGTGATATTTGCGGGAAAACCGGAGACCGGAGGGGGAGGAGCTAGGCCAGGAGGGCTGGGCGGCTTGGGGTCTCCAAAAACACTTCCCTCGGCGCGCGCACCCGCTCCAGCCTGGCACGCCAGCCCCCTCCCTCCCCTGGAGAAGTCCTTAGTCAGCCCCAGCTTCCTGTGACTCTGTGGCACTGCCTGGTGAGGGGTCTGTGGCCTGTGGGAGGCCCCATCCAGCTGCCCACTCCAAAGGGCAGTGCTCTTTGCCCAGCAGGTTCTAGCGCAGCCCGGTCGGCTGTCCCTCACCCCACTCCGAGCTGTCTGTTCTCTGCTTCCTTGACCCAATCTTATCCTAGTGGGAGAGAGCAAAGTCCCTGTTTATGCCCGTGCCAGGTGTTGGCTGAAGGAGGAGGAGGGGACAGGAAGCCCTGAGGAGGGAGGGGGGACCCTGGCCTTTTCCGTTCCCAAGCTCCCAGGTTTCCTTTCTTTCAGGAAGGAGCCTCTTC
>NW_022111325.1:1847942-1860205 GCF_000313985.2 Echinops telfairi
CTGGGTGCGCGCACACTCACACACACACACACACACACACACACACACACACACACAGAGCCGCCCAGAGTGGAGGCCAGCCAGGCCAGACCCAGCTTGGGGCAAAGATGAGGTGGCGATGAGCTGAGCAGTTGTGAGGCTGGCCAGGGTGACTCAGGGCCGTGGGCATCAGCCCTGGGATCGCCAAGCCTCTGGCAGAGGCAGCTTGAGGAGAGGGCGGTGCCACTGAGCTGAAGCTGGCCACCTTGGCACCGCAGGAGCAGCAGCCGCCGGTGGGCAGTTACCTACCGGGACTCCTCAGCTCCCTTGGCTTGGAGAATAGTACCTAGGGTCAGATGGGCACTGTGCCACCCAGGGGGCCTATGGGGGCCAGTCCACGTTTGCCAAGTAAATGTTCCCAGCTTCCCCTGAGTGCTGGGCGGGAGGCAGAGGTGGGTGAGGAATGAGTCAGTGCCCGTCACGGGAATGAGGGAAAGACGCCAGGCCCAGAGCTGAAATACCTGTTCCGAAATGGCTTCTATGTTTATCTCTCTGGAGAGGAATTTTAAAAGCCTCTCTCCGCTGCTTCTCTCTCTCTCTCTCTCTCTCTCTCTCTCTCTTCCCTGGGGTGGGGGAGGGGCTTGGGAAGCCTATCCCTGACACTGACTTGCGCCTGCTAGGCCAGACCTCTGTGGGGTACGTTACGTGGGCAGCGGGTACCCACCATGGCTGAAGGCCTCTGGGCCTAACCCCTGCCCTTCCCCTCCCCCTCCGCCCCCGCCCAGGCGCAAAGCTTTGGTCTGAAGCAAGTTGGCAGCCACTCTGCTGAGTCTCTAGCTGGCAGGGCTTGGGGGAATTAGAGAAGCTGACCCGCTCCGAAGAGGGGATGGGGTGGAGGCACTTTCCCCCCTCGCTCGGACCCCACCCAGGCTGGAGCCAGGTGTCTGGGGCTGGGGGGAGGAGGGGTGGGCAGTCAGGCTGGAGCTTGTGCGGCCTGGGGGGAGGGGAGCCGGCTCCGCCTCTTGTGGCAGGGAGGGAGAGGCCCTCCCAGAACCTCCCTGGGCCAGGTGGGAGTGGGCTGGCGGAGATAAAGGTGTTTGGAGTGCTCTGAAAGAAGTGGACCCGGGCATAATCTTGAGTAGCTAAGAGAGGAGCTTGGGAAAGAATGATGAAAGGTTCCACTTAAAGGACCAAGGGGCCTGGGCGCAGTTGGAAGCCGGGAAACTTGGCGTCTTCCTGGTGGGCCCGGGAGCCCTTTAAGGGCAGTGAGAGAAGGGAAGAGCTAGCTGTGTTGGGTGCCTGCCGAGTGCAGGTCCGGTGACGACTAGGCGGCCCTGGGTCAGCTCCCCTGAGGGCTCACAGCATTTGCAGGAGCCAACCGCCTGGACAGTGGGAGAATGATTTATGGGTAGTAGGGATTGGAAGGGATTGGAGAGGGAGGGAGTTACGGGCTCTCCAGAACCCATCCTTGCGTAAATATCAGGGTGGGATGGGGGAAGTGCTTTGAAACCTGAAAGATAATGGGTGGAAGCTATTTGAAGGATTAATAGGAAACAATGAGGGTGAGGAGACTGTTTGGAGATGGTGGGACCATAAGAAAGACAATCAAGCACCATCGATATGGGGGCTTGAGAGTTTGAAAGAATCTTTGGGGTGGGGGGTGGCATCCCGTGTGAAAGGGTCATGTTAACACCTGGAGGCTCAGGCTCTGGTCTGGTTCCGAGCGACCACCTGCTTCTTCCCTTCCTGTGCGTGCCCAGGTTCCGGAGTGAGGACTACACGGTCCACGTCCAGCTGAATGACTACCTGGACATCATCTGTCCTCATTATGAGGGCGACTCTGTGGCGGATGCGGCCATGGAGCAGTACACCTTGTACCTGGTGGAGCAGGAGGAGTACCAGCTGTGCCAACCCCAGTCCAAGGACCGGGTACGCTGGAAGTGCAACCGGCCCAATGCCAGGCTTGGCCCCGAGAAGCTGTCTGAGAAATTCCAGCCCTTCACACCCTTCACCCTGGGCAAGGACTTCAGGGAGGGCCACAGCTACTACTACATCTGTGAGTGCCCGGGAGACACACACCCAAGTGGGCGCCCTCGGTGGGGAGAGGGTCCCTTTCAGTGCTGGGAGTCTATTCATTCATTCATATTTCAAGTGCGTCCCGGGTATGTAGTGAGCACTGGGCACCCTGCTTGGCTCGGCAGGCACAGAGACCCTCGAGGGCGCTGGAAAGAGACTCACAAAAGTGACTGGGCCATTAGGACACACAGACCCCCGGGGAGATGACTGGGTCACTGGCCGGCTTGGAGAGCTCTTTGGAGAAGGTGACTGCAGAGCGGAGGGCAGGCAGAGCTGGCTAGGTGTGAGCGTACAGATGCAAAGTGAACACCAGTCCAGGGAGCCCCGGGTGTGTCAGAAACACTCTGCTCTCCGGGGTTTGAAATCGCTGACATGTTGGAAGGTGGATCACCAGGCCTTTCTTGTGAGGCACCTCTGGGTGGACTCCAACCACCGACCTTCCCAACCCCTGGGTGAGCAGCCCAGTGCCCACCTTCGGGGCACTGAAAACAAAGTTAGCCTGGCCAGAGTGGGAGGAGTATAGAGGGTGGGGAGCAAAGAGCTTGGAGGGCCTAAGGAGATCTAAGGAGAACTTAGGGTAGTCAATGGCTGGGTTTTAAGGGTGAGCACATCAGCTCTGTGAAGGATGGGCTGCGGGACTCATGCTGGGCGTAAGGGCGGGAGAGCCCAGGGAAGAGGAGCCCCTCCTCTTACTCAGGCCAGGCCCGGCAGTGGAGGGGGAGTGGCCTGTGTGGGGCATAGGCACTGTCCGCGCTCTGTTGTTCACCACTGCCAACCACAGGAAATAAAACCGCCCTAGAGTCATAGTGGAGAACCCATTGGGCTGCTAAGTACAAGGTCAGCAGTCTGAAACCACTAGCTACTCCTTGGGAGAAGGATGAGGCTCTCTACTCCGTGTAGAGCTACGGTCTCGGAAACCCACAGGGGTAGTTATACCCTGTCCTATAGGGTCCCTAGGACATGCCAGATAACTCCCACCAAAGCTGAGGGCTTTGCCGAGAATGGGCACTTGGACTGAATATTGGACAGGAGATGAGCGAAAACTAAGGATGATAAGGATTGAGACAGAGGTGTCAGAGGTATGTATTTAGAGGGGAGCCTTGGTGTCATAGTGGTTACACGTTGGGCTGCTAACTCTAAGGTCAGCCGTTCGAACCCACCAGCTGCTCTGCAGGAGACACACAGGGCTTCCCATTCCCTTAGACTTACAGTCTCAGAAACCCACAAGGACAGTGCTACCCTGTCCTATAGGGTCCCTATAAGCCAAAATCAATTTGACGGCAGTGAGTGAATGAGAAGTATTTGGAGCTTATATTTTCTTCCCACAAAGAGTCCTTCCTTAACCCCCTGGGGGTTTTACCTTGCAGCCAAGCCCCTTCGCCACCACGAAGACCACTGCTTGCGCTTAAAGGTGACCATCAACGGCAAAACCAGTGAGTATCTGGGCCCGTGGACCTCCCTGCACATAAGTCAGCCCCACTTCCCCATCACCGCCCAGGTACAGTGACTGATCTAGTGCCACTCTTTTTGTCTCTCAGCTCACAGTCCTCAGGCCCACACCAACCCACAGGAAAAGAGATTCCTAGCAGGTGGGTAGCAGAAGCAGATCAGGGAGCTGTTGGGGGTGGCGGGGTACAGGAAGTGGGTCCTGGAGAAATATCTTTGGGTTGAAGACTAGTGTCAGCAAGGGGACCACTCAGCATGGGACCTGGGCTCTCTCTCCCACATTGCAGATGACCCACAGGTGCAAGTTCTGCATAGCATCGGCGACAGTGCGGCCCCCCGCCTCTCTCCATTTGCCTGGGCAGTGCTGTTCCTGCCACCGCTGCTGCTGCAAGCCCCATGAAAGGCGAACGCCACACCTGGCTTAAGGATTGGCACTGGATTGAGGGGGCAGGGGCAGGTACCTCTCACCTGTCTTGTGACAGCTCCTACACCCCTAGCCTTGGGAACCATTCCCACCACATGCACAAGCTGCTACCCAGCAGCCTCGAAACGGGTCAGTATTAAGGGTGTCAACCCAAAGGAGTTCGGCCAGCCTGGCTGTGCCCTCGCTGCCTCCACCTCAGAAGGATGGGAAAGAGAAACGAGGGAGAGCCTTCTGTGACTACGACGTTCCTGCCCTGAAGCCAAAGCAACAAGCTGTGCAGACAGGGCCCCCCGAAAAGGACCCAGAAGCACCTAGCCAACAGGTGCCTGGGGTCATGGATGGATGGATGCTGAGCTTGGCAGAGGTGCCTCTCCCAGAGAGAGCCAGGATGCCCAGATGAACAAAGAACTGAGCAACAGTTTCCTGCTGGGAAGCCAGGGGCTGGAGAAGTGACCTGTCTGGGCTGACCCAGAGTCCCCTGCGAGACTTCCATCTGGGGCACTACCACTGGGTACAGCATCCTTTCCCCTCCCCAGGGGCAGCAGGCCCCAGAGCTGTGCCAGCAGGGGGCTGTGCCAACCTGTTGTTAGACTGTCGCTGGAAGGGCAGTGCCCATGGGTACCAAGTCTGTGCCTAGAGTGTAGCCTGCCGGGCAGGGCCCACATGCACAGTGTCTATATATATATATATATACTTCCTGTATGTCTGTGCTGATTTCTACAACTGGAGTTTTTATACGGTGTCCTTTGTCTCACAATAAAAGTCATGTGTATTTTGTTTGTTTGGCTTTCTCGGACATGCTCTTTCTTCTCCCTTGCCAGCTTATTCAGTCACATGTCTTGAGTCCCTGCTGAGTTGAGTGCCAGTCTCTCTAGGACACCTGTGGCCACTGGCTCTCACTTCCTTTCTTGACTTGCTCAAGGAGAAGAGTTCCTGTTAGGCCAAAGCAGCAGTGTTTCCCCCTCTGAGGGGTGTCCAGGGTGTCCAGAGTAGTCTCTCAGGTTCTAGGCTGCACCCCAGTTTGCAAGTTCCTGCCCACCCTCTGCACCACTCCCACCCCGTCAGCACTAGGCGCTGGCATATGGTTCACACACTCAAGCTGTTTGGGTGAGTCAGGGCAGCCACTCAAGGGAATGCCAGCGGAGGCACGCGGCCTGCCCCACCAGTGTGTGGGAGGCTGGGAGGGGAAGTTCCCGGCGGTACGGAGGATGGAGTCCAGGGTCAGTGACGGGATTCAGTGGAGGAGTAAAGGTGACCATCTGATCAAGTCTTGCATCACCGACTGACTCACGGAAGGCCGGGCTGAAGCAGCAGCAAACTGGGGGGTGAGAGTCCCAACCCTGGGAAACTGAGGTTCTGAACTGGAGCTCCGGGTGAGAGGAGGGGCTTGCCATCTGTGCGGGTCATGTGGTCTTTTCTATTGCTGTCTGTCTGCCAAGTAGACTTCGGCCCCGTGGGAGCGGCAGGGTTGAAGTGGAGGGCAGAAGCTGGCTAAGGTATGGCAAGGATGGCTCAGGCGGGCACCACTTGAAGGTAGAGCCACAGCAGCTCTTAACCATGCCGTTTCCGTTACCGGCTATGGAAGCGATACGTTTCACGTTTGACAGTCTCCGTGGGACAAGGCAGCCTGTGATCTTGCGCTGCCTGCCACGCATGGAAAGAAGAAACCGAGGGGAGCAATAATAAAAGTGACATGGAGCACAAGTGAGGTCATTGCCATCGATGAAAGCAAGGAAGGTGCCGTAATGTGCTAAGTGATTTTTTGAGTTGATATTTTGGAAGATTATTCAAAAGATGGGGGTGTCCAATGTTTGGACAAGGGCGGAGATGCGTTAGGCGCGATTTCCCAGAGATACACTTCCGGCTGAGGGTCTAGGTGACCATAGGGCTAAGTAAGCATGAGTGTGAGTAAAGTGTGAGCGTGGAGATGAATTCGTGGACCCCTGGGGCTGGGTCCGACCGGGATCTGGAGGGCAAGGTCAGGACCTGGAACCCTGTGCACCGGCAGGCAGCGAGTCCGCCCGGGCCGCACCCGGCGGGGCAGGGCCCGAGTTCCGGTTTGGCGGAGTAGGGGCAGCACGGGTTCCGGTTCAGTTTCCGGGAGGGACGGCCGGAGCGTGAGGGGCGGGGCCGAGTGTGCGGGGGGGCGGGGCTCCGGCTCGGCCCGCCCGCCCGCCCGAGCCCAGCTAAGCAGCGCGCCGCCGACCGGACGCGCGCGGGCTCGGCCTCCCGGAGCGATGGCAGCTGGCGCCGTGGTCGACTCGCTCCTCTCCGGAGCCTGTGTGGTCTTCACCCTCGGCATGTTCTCCACCGGCCTGTGAGAGCGCGGCCGGGCTGGGCTGGGGCAGGACCAGGAAGTCAGGGCAGAAGAGAGGGGCAGACACTTGCCCGCAGCCCCAGTCAAAGTGAAATCGGGTCTAGGGGACCCGGGAACCGGGGCGTGGCCACGTGATCTAGGGGAAACCGCTAGGGAGCGGGGGACAGGTCCGGATGGGACTGGGCACTGGAGGACTCAGGGTCTGCCGTGACCCTGGGAGGATTCCAGGTATGGGTGTGCAGAACCCCACCCCCTCTAACGCCCCAGAACTTCCTTCTCACCCCGTTACCCTTCTTTGGGGGGCCCTGTTGCAGCTCGGACCTCAGGCACATGCGAGTGACCCGGAGTGTGGACAACGTCCAGTTCCTGCCCTTTCTCACTACGGATGTCAAGTGAGAGGCGCGACGACTAAGGCGGGGAGGGGAGAGGGGGCAAGAGTGGAGAACAGCCCCACCGAAGAGGGCCTTCAAGTCGAATGTATGATGTCCCTCCCCCCCCACCCTGCAGCAACCTGAGCTGGCTGAGTTATGGGGTCTTGAAGGGAGACTGGACCCTTATCAGCGTCAACGCCGTGGGCGCTGTGCTTCAGACCTTGTATATCCTGGCGTATCTCCACTACTGCCCTCGCAAGGTAGAGGCCCTCCCGGACCCACCTGTGCTATGCCCCGCCTAGCTGCCAGAGCAAACACCCCTTCCTAGAAGACTAACAGCTGGCACTGCCACCTTTTCCTGGAAGGTCCCTGCAGCCCCTCCTCTCTCCACAAAGCCAGGTTTCTGAGACTCCCATTGTCCCCGAATCTGGCAAAGCTGGGAGCTGGGCCTACCCCCATGGTTCCTGGGCTGCCCTGAGCTTCTGCCCCAGCAGCTGGACAGAGGGCCTTCTTTGCCTCTGATAGCTCCTCCCGAGGTTGGGCGGACCAGTGGCTGAGGACAAGATGGTTAGCTCTGCCTTCTCGTGAAAGTTCAGGGACACAACCGTCTATTAAGCTCACAAAGTACCCTGCCTTCCCTGGAGACGTCCAGTGTTGTGAGTGGCTCACACATAATTCCAAGTCACCGGTGGGAAGGAGGCTGTGGCAAGTGCAATTACTGGAGCCTTGGACAGAGGCTGGCTCTCCTCTCCCCGGGGAGGCTGGGAGAGAGCAGATGAGTTCATCAGCAGGGGTCAAGAGTAGGCTCCTGGCACCTGGAGAAGAAGTAAGGCTACTCTCTCTCCCCGCAGCAAGCCTTGCTCCTACAGACTGCCACTCTGCTGGTGGTTCTTCTCCTGGGTTATGGCTACTTTTGGCTCATGGTGCCTGACCCTGTCACTCGACTTCAGCAGCTGGGCCTCTTCTGCAGCGTCTTCACCATCAGCATGTACCTCTCACCACTGGCTGACTTGGTAAGTGAGGGTGGCCTCGAGGGTGGCATGGATCAGAAAGAAGGGTTAGGATCCCGTAGCCAGTGACTGGGTTACCCCCAGAAGGAGGAGTCCAGGGGGAATGGGAGGCAGGAGGAAAGGGTCGAGGGATAGGAGATGAGAGAGGACGTTTAATCTTTTTCCTGGGGAAACGCTTAGGCTAAGTCCACCTGCAGGCTGTGTGTCTGGGCTAGGAGAGGGACCTCATCTTCCAGAGACCTCTGGCCAGGCTTTGTCATTTGTCCTTTCCCGCAGGCCAAAGTCATTCAGACCCAGTCAACGCAGCGCTTCTCCTACCCACTCACCATTGCCACCCTCCTCACCTCGGCCTCCTGGTCTCTCTATGGGCTTCGCCTCAGAGATCCCTACATCATGGTAAGCAGAACAGGAATGGGCGACTGGCCTGCAAGGTGGAAACCCAGCTCCTCGCTTCACAGTGGCCTTCCGATTCCAGGTGCCCAACCTCCCAGGAATCTTCACCAGCCTCATCCGTCTCTGGCTTTTCTGGAAGTATCCCCAGGAACAAGACAAGCACTATGGGCTCCTGCAGACCTGAGGTGTCTCACTTGACCTCTGGCCACCTTCACGGCAATCCAGTACCAAAGAGAACCCTTCCTGGTGCCCAGCTCCACGAGCAAAGTGGGTGGCGGGAAAGAAAGAGGGATGACTGTGACTAGAAATAGCTTTACTTCGAAGACAGGGTGGGACTTGGGAGAGGAATCGCCTTTTATATCTTAAAGATTATTTTTTTGTAATTTCAGAGGTTGGGGTGATAGCTTTCAAATGTGCCTTGGAATAAATCGTTCCTCCTCCATGCTACCCATCACAGCTCATTCCCTCCTTGGTGATTCCCAGCCTGCCTGGTTTGATGAAGGACGCGGTGACCGGGCAATTCTATTGGCAAGGGAGGGATACACTGCCTGATCCACAGTTATTTTAGAGCTCAGCTCAAAAGAGAGGCTTGGTGGTGCAGTGGCTTCAGCACTGGCCTGCTTATAGAGAAGTCAGCTGTTCAAACTGCAGTGAGTTTGTGAGGCTTTCAAAGGTTGGCTCAGGAGTGAGTCTCTGGTGGTGAAAATAGGTTGTTTACGACTAGCTTGATGGTTGGAACCTACCCAGAGGTACCTCTGAAGATAAGCCCAACAATCTGCTTCCCAAAGGCCACAGCCTTTAAAAAAAGAAAGAAAAAAACTGGGCACTGGTCTACTCTGCAAGGCATGGCGTAGCCAGGAATTGGAATCAACTGGGTGGCAATTAATGACAGCAAGGGTAGGAACAACAACAAAAAAAAAACCCCACCCCCCACCCCTACGACGTTGGGAAGACTCCCCACCCCCACCACCAAGACCTTGGAAAGACTCAGAAAGGACGCAAACAGAATGGAGATTGGCTTTTATTACGGATAATACAGTTGAGGCATCAGGAAGTGTTTTCTGACAGGGTCAAGAGGGCCAGGAAGATGGAATGACATCTCCATTCTGAGAGATCTGGAGAGGAGATCTGGGCCTCCGGTCCAGAACAGGGATGCCAGCAAGAGGCAGCTGGAACCGCGCGCGTCTCCACTGCTGACACATATCCCTAATCACCGTTCTCCACACTGAAACCCAACCACGTACAAAATGCAATGGGGGCTGGAAGGGGGAGCTGCCGGGGTGGGGGTGGGGCACGTTAGAAGAGCAGACCCTTGCGGACCAGGTCGGCGCGGGCCTCCTGGATCTGAGTCTGCAGCTCCAGGGCGGCGTCCTCGCAGTCATGAAAAGTGGCCACGCGATAGCCCACGGTACCCAGGGCAAAGCAGCCGACGGTCACGAGCAGATAGGCGGGCAGTGGCCACAAGACCTCCCGGCAGGTCAGGGGCAGCTCCAGGCCCAGGGTGGGGCCCATGGTCAGGGCCGCCCAGGTGGAGCCCAGGAGCGCCAGACCCCACAGCCACTGCGCTAGCTTCGTCATGGTCCCTGTAGGTAGAAAAAAAAAAAGCAAGGCTCGGATTCCGGATGCCCCCGCCGCCCGCCCGTCATCCCCGGTGCGCTTGAGACCTCTGCCCAGTCTTCGCACTCACCCACCGTTCGGATCACCTAGCTCAGCTCCGCTCCTCGGTGATTCTCGATGGCCTCGTCCTCCCCATTCAGCGCTTAACCTACCTCTGGGCTCTGCGTCTGCTTTTCCTCCGCGGCTCAAACGTCAGTGTCCTGAAGTTCTCTACGGCGCATGCTCGGTATCTGCGCGGCCTTCTGGGAATTGTAGTCTTTCTTCCTGGAGGCACGTAGGGGGCCTCTCCAAAGCGACGTCAACGGACGCCGTAAACTACGTACAGGGGCTGCAGAGGCTTCGCGTCCGCTCGCCTTCGCTGCAGATTCTGCTTCGAGCTGCAATTAGCAGATGGCCTGGGGCTACACCCTTCCTTACATTTTGCAACAAATGGGAATGGCACGCTGATTCTCCTTAAATACGGTTCTCCCCCTACAGGATTCCCGTTCATTCATTCACTCACTCATTTGTTTGCTAACTTAACCTTTCATGCATTTATTCCCTCGAACGTTTTCTCCAGCGCCATGAACGATGGGGGTAAAGAGGCTGTCTCGTGGCCTCGGGCTGGAGGGGGAGGGGAGCAGGAGTCAGATTGTCAACTGGCAGTGATGCCTTGAGGTAAGTGTTAGAACAAAATTGCCACGTTTTAAAAAAAGAAACACTGAAAAAAAAAGAAGAAAGAAACACTAGGAAACTCGGAGCAAAAGGATGCACTGGGGGAGGGGTGGTGGGGTGGGGGTGGAGGGTGTTGCCCTTTAGGAAGAACACAAAGGTGCCAGAGTGGCTACAGAAGCATTGAGCTTGTTTTCGTCTCTCAGAGTTTGGGGATGAAAACCACAGAAAAACAAAAGTCTCTATGGGAGTGGAGATGCAAGGCCCATCTGCAAGCAATTGGACATCCCCTCAGAGAAGGGTACTGTATAGAACACCATTCCTCCAGTTCTTTAATGCTTCCTCCCCCAACTATCATGACCCCAGGTCTACCTTACAAATCTGGCTAGATCGGAGCACGTCCACTGGTACAGATAAGAGCTCTGGACACTCGGAATCCAGGACAGATACCTCCCCCGCCCCCCAACAGTAATAGGAGTAGCCATAACATGAGGATAGAAGGAAGGTTGGGGTTGGAGGAGGAGAAAGGGGGAACCGTTTGCAATGATCAATGTATAACACACACACCCCGGGGATGAGCGATGGAAACGTGGTTGAAGGGAGACAGTGGATGGTACAAGACGTGAAAATAATACTTTATAATTTATCAAGGGGTCACAAGGGTGGAAGAGTGGGAGAGGGTGGAGAAAAAAGAGGAGCTGATATCAAGGACTCAAGTAGAAAGAAAATGTTTTGAACATGATGATGGCAACATAGTACACATGTGCTTGACACAATGGATGTTGAATTGTTAAAAGAGCTGTAGGAGCCCCCATAAAATGATTTATTTTTTAAAAAGATCTCACAGTCTAAAGAAAGAAAAAGACAATTTTCAACTTCAGGGGAAACTCAGTGATTAAAAGAGAAGGATAAGAGGACTGGAGACCACCTGTCAGAAAGAGACCCCCTGGGACACACCTTTGGCTGGGCCCCCCCTCCTCACCAAAGGACCCAGTGGCATCTTTGATGGATAGTCCCCTGGGTGGGGGTGGGGCTGGAAAATGAGCACTCTTCATTACTGACCGAAAGTTAGGGGTTCGAGTCTGCCCAGACACACCGAGGAAGGCCCGGCGATCTTCCACAATTTCCATCCAAGCCCACATCAGATCCGATCGCCGCCGTGCCGCTGACGGCGCCCTCAAGGACAGAGCAGAACCGCCCGTACGGTTTCCCAGACCGAGACTCTGGACCAGAGTGGACAGCCCATCTCTCTCCCCTGAGCTATTGGTGGGCTCAACGGCTGAGCTTGCAGAGAAAAGAGACTGAACCCCCCCACCTCCACGGAGCCCAGCTCTGTGCTGGCTGACACTCACGTGGGAGTCGGCCTGAGTTGAGGACTGGCTGCCCTCGGGGCATTGAGTGCAGGTGAAATTGAAAAGAGGCCAAGTTTTCCAAAGGGAAGCAAGACCCACTGAAGGAACCACCAGCTACGACGGGGGCTGAGAAGTGCGCTTGACCCTGCTGGAGAGCTCAGAGTGAAGCTGGAGGAGGAATGTCGTTCGCCAAAGACCACTGTTGAAGCTTGGCACCTGGGTTGGAAGTCAAGGCTGCCACTCTGGGCACAGTCACAAAGCTGGCCCAGGGTCCAGGCAAGCGTGGAATATTCCATTCCCACCACTGTGATTTCAAATGGCCACGTTTGTGAGCTTCTATGAGTCGATGGGACAAGGTTTCCCAAGCCTACGTCCTCCATGTAAAGTCACAAAGCCTTTTTAAAACAGGTTCACAGAGTCTTCGTACAAACACTGCCCAGCTCAGCGGTGAGGAATATTTTCACAGTGTAATAATGTAAACACTGCGTGTTAATTCAACTAACCAAAAGTGGGAGCTATTTAAATTGAGAGGGTGGAGGAGGGAGGGGAGTACATTAGGAGAGCCAGGAAGAGAGAAAATGAAACGCTTATATTCGGCAATGGGAAGTCAATCCACTACATCAAAAG
>NW_022111325.1:1860305-1862530 GCF_000313985.2 Echinops telfairi
TCGAAAGATCATAATATGGGCATGTTGTTTAGAAATGTACAGGTGAAGGCCGGGAAAGGCAGCCAAGAAACTTGAGGGAGGTTGTCTGTCTGCTGGCCGGGGAGAGAAGCCAGCAGGGGTCATGACCAACCAGCCTTGCAGAACGCCTGGGCTTGTCAACACAGGCAGCTGTCAGCGTGAAGGCAAAATACAAGCCACTGTATCCGCCCCTTCCAAGGAAGCTCTGGGTTTGAGGGCTAACCTCCACCTTCGTTGTCCTCGGTCTCTCCCCCTTCGGTGTGGACAGGCCGGACAGTGCATCTGCCTCCTTCACCACCTTGAAGCCACTCCTCTATAATAATTTTTTTTAATTAAAAAAATCTGATAATACAAGAACCTGATAGAAAAACTCCTTGAACAAATTCATTTCATTTTCCCACACACACTTTGAAGGCCCTGGCATGTGGCTGTTAGTCAGACAGATGGTCTCATTAGAGACCCTCAGAAGAAAGGCCTGGCAGTCCACGGGGCCCAATACCAGCCCGTGAGAACTCTCTGGAGCCCCGCTCTGCTGTTGACACAGATGGGGTCACCAGGAATTGGAATCGACTGGGCAGCAACAGCGGTTAGTTTTTTTTGGTTAGTTTTTTTAAAGACGTAGGCAAGGATGGGAACTGCAGGTGTCTCGGTGCCAATAAAACAAACAGGCCAACTAGATAGATTTTAAAGGCGCTCTGGTGGTACAGTGAGTCAGTACCAAGCTGCTAACCCCTAGGTCAGTGGTTCAAACGCACCAGCTGCTCTGAAGGAGACAGATGAGGCAGTCTGACCCTGTGGAGATGTGTAGCCTCAGAAACTCTAAGGAGCGGGTGTCCTTGCCCCGTGGGGTCACTATGCGGCAGAATCAACTGGATGACAGGAGATTGTGTAAGTCTGAAGTACCCATCCTCATCTCCTCAGGCCTCCCTGCTCCCAGGAGCTGGGTGCCATTTCTGCAGATCTGGAAACTGTATTTTATTAACCCATGGTAGGCCTGGCCCTGGAAGACTGACTGTCCATCCCTAGGAACATTGGAGGGAGGGGGAGAGATAACAAGGAGGGGCTGGCCCCCACCAGACACAGAGCTGTATAATTATCGTCCACCGCAGAAGCGCCATCCACAGAGGGGCTATTAGACGCACACTGTATGACATTGTCATGTCTGGTTTTCACAACAGCTGCAGTGGCTGCCTTTGTGTCTCTGTCTGTAGGGGGGGAAGCCCAGAGGTAGAGAGGACAGAGGTGCATAACTTGCTCGAGGTCATGGCAACAGTAAGTAGCAGAGCTGGCTTCTTCCCAGTCACAGCCATGCCCTGGGCAACTTCACGCTCCCTGTTCGGTGTCAGACAGGGGCGGGCAGACAAAGAGCATCTTAATGCCTGACACTCATCAGTGACTATGTGCCAGGAGCTCTGAAGTGCTGGGTGGGTGCCGGCTCACAGCAACCTTAGGGAGTAAGTAGGTACCTGTTATTATGCCATTTTCCAGATGAGGAAACTGAGGCAGAGCTCAGACGCTCTGACTCCAGCCTCCCGGGACTTGGTCACTGCGCAGCAGCCTCTCCCTCCCCCAGTGAAAGGGGAGAACAAACAAGCATGGAAGTTCACAGGGGATCGGGGGGCGCCACCAGTGAGTGAGGAGAGGTGAAGGTTTGAACTGCATTGCCCACTCTCTGCCCATTTGAAAATGTAAATTCAGCTCGCGTTCAACCTCATCCAGTGGTCCCTGGTACACTCAAGGGGAAGTTCATTTAGAGTCTGACTTTTGTATATGGATGCTAAAAAGGGAAGCGGACAACACGCTACACGAAAAGGTGGGTCCATCTGCTCTCATTTTGAGCTGACATGTTGAACCTTCAGGAGGCCTGGCCTGGGCCCTGCTTACAGCCCCCTTAGCGCTCCCACGGGCTCTCATTGCTCCGTGACACTGGGCTGCCCAAGCCATCATGTCTCCAGGAGCAGGCGCCACCTGGGACACCAGCTGGCCTTCGACCAGGTGAGCTGAGGGAGGTAAGAAAGGACCCCTTGATAATGATGGTTTCAAGGCCAACTGAAACCTGTCCCAGGAAATGTGCTCCGTGGACGCCCATTGGCCAGACTCAGAACCTTTGGCTTTGGGCAGCACTGACAAAGCCGGCACTGGGGGCACGTGAGAGACTTCATGGAAAACTTGAATGAAAAATAATGGGATCTTTGTGTCAAGGTTTT
>NW_022111325.1:1863345-1864891 GCF_000313985.2 Echinops telfairi
CTCCTGCCCCATCAGGAGGCAGTAAGGGGTGATGACAACAGAGGGTGACAAGGCACCGCAGGCATGGCAGGTGCCCTAGGCACCACCGGAAGGAGCGCCACTGAGCTGTCTCCACCGACAGCTGAGAGAGAGAGCTCATTTGGCAAGTTTGATATTTGAGGACCTCCACGAGCACTTGCGGGGGATGGGGTGTCAAGGACCCCCTGTGGTGCAGTGGGTGGGCGTTTTGCTGTGAATTCAGTGGATATAATACCTTAAACAAGATCATCAAGCATGACGTGTTTTTGAGCTGATAGCATGGTTGAGTCATCCAAGAGATGGCTACCGGGTGTTCCCAGCAGCAGCACCGCTCCTGGTCGCTCCTTGCTGCCGACTCGTCTCTGGAGAGCAGGGGTGGGAGGTGGGCTAACTGGAGGGTTGAAAGTTCAGGAGCTGGCTCCTGGCTCCTTCGTCTATCTAGCTGTTTGACCTTGGGCAAGGAGCAGTGCGGTTGAGCCTCCGTTTTCCCCAGCTGTACAATGGAACCAGTAGGTGAGCCTCAGAGATCCTGCAGGCTGTTGTCCTTGTGCGGTCGTCTCCAACTCACGCAGCCTTCTGACTCACAGCACAAGCCATGGCCCAGGCCAGTGCGGGTCGGTTGGGGCTGACATGAGGTGCCTTCAAGTCGATCCCCATGCAGAATGGCCCCACGCCCCTCGCCATCCTCACGACCTTGCTTATGTTTGAGCCCATGGTCACAGGCACTGTGTCCATCGCTCTCTTCCGCTGCCCCGCTACTCTCCCAAGCGTGATGCCCTTCTCCAGGGACTGGTCTCCCCCGACAGCATGCCCAAAGTACACGAGCCGCCATCTTGCCATTGTTGCCAGCAAGGAGCGTTCTGACTCCTTCTTCCAACACGGATCTGTTTGTGCTTTCGGCAGTCCGTGGGACTTTCAGGAGGCTTTGCTACCACCATAGTGCCAGCGATTTTTCTTTGGTTTTCCTTATTGACTGTCCAACTTTCCCAGGCATAGGAGGTGATTGAAAATACCAGGGCTTGTCTGAGGAGCCAGCCCCAATCCCAACTACTACCCTATTTCCCCGAAAATAAGACAGTGTCTTATATTAATTTTTGCTCCCAAAGATACACTAGGTCTTATTTTTAAGGGATGTCTTATTTTTCCATGAAGAAGAATATGGTACACATTTATTGTTGAATCAAAAAAAAAAAAGGAAATTTATTACCTGTATATGGTACGGTAGTAGTTGTCATCACAAACCAGAATAACCAGACAAACTGTGAATCCTACAGCATCAAGAATTTCTTATTATTACCATTATTTCCATGTACAACAATCTATGGTACATTTACTCATTTATTCAATGACAGTCATGTCATCATCTTTTGGAACATCATCATAACAATCCAAACCCTTATTTTCGGGGAGGTCCTATTTTCAGGGGGGATGCCTTATATTTCAGCGAGAGGCAAAACTGTAAGTAGGTCTTATTTTCGGGGGATGTCTTACTTTCGGGGAAACAGGGTACGTGGGCACTTGCCCCCCC
>NW_022111325.1:1867268-1868383 GCF_000313985.2 Echinops telfairi
AGGTGTGTGGAGTAAAGGCTGCCCAGAGGCCCTGCTGCATGAGCAGAGAGCCCGGATGAGTAAGAGCTGCTCAGGTCGAGGCAGGTGGCGGTGCCTGCAAAGCCCAGGGAGCTGTCTACACAAAGGCAGAGAGCATGCACGCTCACCGTGAGTAAGCCGCCGGCGGCCGCGGCCTCTGGGACAAAGAACACTTCCCGAGGAAGCGGTCAGAGACCTGGAAAAACCAGAGCCTGCCTTAGTCGAACCCAAAGCCAAACCGGGTGCCATGGGACCACTTCAATGCACAGGGATCCTGTAGGACAGAGTGGAACGGACCCTCTGGGTTTCTGAGCACATCAGTCTTTAAGCGACCAGAAAGTCACATCTTTCTCCCAAGGAACTGCTGGTGGGTTTGAACTGCTGACCTTTTGAACTTTTAATTAAAGACTCCTTATAAGTATTTGTGTTGGGGAGGCTGGTCCTTCAGATGAGTGGTCCTACCCCCTAGAGGGTTAGAGGACACACACCGCCCCCCTCAGGTGTGCCTGTGCATCTTCTGTCTGGCTTTCTGGACGCCCGAGGGGGCCCAAGTGACTGCCAGGTCCTTGGGGAGCATTTCAGGGCAGTCAGCCTGTGCCGCCTGCCTCCATCTCTGCCCTCAGGACACTCACAGTTCCGTAGGGGAAAGATCAGATAGAGGCCTATGTAATCAACTCAACACCTACTTACAAAATTATAGATGGGCCTTTCAGGGAGATGATGGGGCAGAGATGGTGTTGCTGATTGGAGAAGCTGAGCTCCCCCCCGCCCCCCCGCACCCCCAAGTGAGTCAGGGTTTCCTAAAATAGGTATCCTAGAGGAGATCAAGACGGGAAGAGATGACAGCCTGAGGGAGGGAGGGACCCAAGGACAGGCCTGGGCGGCTCTGAAGAACATGTGGCTTGTTCTAGGGATTCGGCAGTTTTGGAGTTGTGGCGGTGGCAGCTCCCTTTCTGCCAGGATCTCCCAGTGCGAGACGGTAGCTTGTTAGTGGAACTCCTGGCTCTTCAGCTTTCTACCCTGTTTCCCCGAAGGTAAGACACCCCCTCCAAAATAAGACCTACTTACAGTTTTGCCTCCCCCTGAAATATAAGGCA
>NW_022111325.1:1869615-1870859 GCF_000313985.2 Echinops telfairi
AAACACGTCTCTGTGGACCGGGTGCTGCAGGCAAGCCCTCTCCCTAAAACACTTGTCTGGATCCGAAAGTGACTCCTGAGGACACGGCTGCCTTAAGCAGGGTCTTTGGGGTGTCTGTGCGGCCTCCCTGCTAGGTTGATCGCGCTCCTGGTGGGCAGCAGAGCTGGGGACAGACCCCTGATGCCTGGGGCCTCCCGGATCTGCAGCCAGCGGCAAGGCGCCGGGGAAGATAGTGACGAGCACGCAGGATGGATCCATCCGCTCCGAGTGAGTGAGCCGGCGGGCTGGCGTCCAGGGCGTCCTCTGCCACGTGCTCCCGGGTGGAAAATCACTGAGCAGTGCAACTGTGTGTGTGTGTGTGTGTGTGTGTAGAGAGAGGGCAACTGTGTGTGTGTGTGTAGAGAAAGTGCAACTGTGTGTGTGTGTGTGTGGGTGTGTGTGTGTGTAGAGAAAGGGCAATATGAATGCTGTCTAAATTATGGGACAAGGCAGGAAGATTTAGGCTGAGAATGCGGCAAGAGGGGTGGAGGCAGACCTTGCCAAATGCCCTTTTGGGATTGTGAAATCGGAAGACTTTGAAGCACACAGGAACGGAGGGGAGGTCGGAGGCTGGTAGGCAGCCCTGACCTCCAGCAACCCCCCACATCTGTCTACTCCAGGTCTTTCCGTGGTCATAGGCAAATCACAGCCCCTTCTCCTTGGTTCTGCGAATGATTCAAAATGTATCGAAGATAAGAACACCTCAGCTCTCACCACCCTCAAAAAAACGTTAGCAATGATTCCTTTAAGGTCATTAAATGTCCATTCCATGTTTAGGGAAAAAGAAAGAAAGAAAATCTGGCTTCTGAAGGGGTCTGCTGAGCCAGCTGATTCAAGCAGAGGTCAGCTGAGAAAGTTCTGGGGGCTGTTTGGGGAGATTCTAAAGCAGTCATCTTGATAGATCGTCTCCAAGGGCACAGGGTGGGAGGCTGTTATGAAGAACTTTTTAGAAAATGGAAAATGCGAGGGGCCGGCCCCAATCCCAACTACTACGTGGACACCTGCCCCTCCCCCCAGAATAATTTATTTCAAAGAACCGCAGTGAATCTGCAGCTCCGGGTGAGGGACATGTCTGATCAGAGCACACCGGAGCAGATGAAGGGGGAGGAAGAGAGAGTGGAGCACATCCTGGCCCATCAGGCCTTGAGGACGATGACCCCAATTAGAGCAGCCAGTCCACAGAGAGGACCACATGGCTGGCCCCA
>NW_022111325.1:1871825-1873209 GCF_000313985.2 Echinops telfairi
TTACACAATTGATGTATGGATGGATGGTGATAAGAGTTGTATGAGCCCCTAATAAAACGATAAGAAAAATGGAAAATATGCTCGTGAGAAGAAGAGAAAATGCATGCAGAAATCATTGCCACCACGACAGACAACGGGCCTCCTGATTCTCTGACGGTTGGCAGCAAGGGCCATTCCCAAGAACTTCACTGGGAACCTTCCCCCAGCCACCGTCCAGCCCCTGGCTCCCTGTCCCCGAGGCTCCGGAAACATTGAGAGGGAATAGGAGTTGGGTTCCTCAAGTAGAGGCCAAAGCTGCCAGCTTGGAGCAGTGTGAACCCCGCCCCCCCACCCGGAGCCCAGAATCCCTTGGGGGAAGAGTTCCAGAGATGGAAACTCAGCCTTCAGAAGCACGCTGCCCGAATACACTGAGGTGGACGATGCAGCCACTAGCTTCCCCCCTGGATAGTCTGTGACTTAGCAGCAAAGCGTTCCGACCCCTCCTACAGAGGGTTGCTATGGGTGGGAGCGGACTCGAAGGACCAGGGCTGGCGGAAGGGCTAAACTGAGACACCTGTAGAGCACTAAGTGCAGGGAATGGCTCCCTCAGGGGCGGTGTGTGTTGCCGGAAATGAGCACCCGTCAAACGCCTAGCGGGCCAAGCTCCATGCTGGGCTCTTGGAGATTGTCACCCCACTCCGTTCTCATGACCCTGAGGGGCGGTCGAAATGTCATCTCCATTTGACAGCTGAGGGTGTAAAGGAGCCAGGGTCTGATCAACCTGCCTAATGTCAGAGCCCCACCGCCTAGCTCAGGCCTACGCCCTTTCCTAGTGCCCCACAGACTCTCTGTAACTGGGGAACCTGAAACCATCTGAATTTGAAGGCTCCGATCTCAGAAGCCAGCAATGAGACCTGGAGGTTTTCCGTGTGTGTGTGTGTGTGTGTGTGTGTGTATGTCATGTTCCTTCTCAGATATGGACACACACACTACACGTCAGTTCCAGAAGGGGGTGGTGAGGGAGGGTCTTCTCCGTGGAACCCGGTGCAGCCCCTGAAATGGACACCTTCTTTGAGGGCAAGGAGAGTTCTCAGAGAAGAGCCCCTCACAGGCCATTTGCTGCGCCCATCTTGTCACACGGGGCCTTGGATACAGTAGGCATCTGGTGGCGTCTCCAAACACAGGGACAGCCAGTCACCCTACGGCTGCTCTCGGACAGGAGTGACCCCTACGGCTGGCATAACTTTTGTCAGGGCATTGGAAAACCCCTGTGTGCAAAATAAGGGGAAATAGTATTCACCCACTGTGCCCACTGTCTCAGGACTTCAAACCAGCCGTTCTCAACCTGCTGTGTGTGTGTGTGTAGAGAGAGTGCAACTGTGTGTGTGTGTGTGTGTGTGTGTAG
>NW_022111325.1:1874646-1886576 GCF_000313985.2 Echinops telfairi
CCCCCCCCTTACTTAATGATGGTGATTAGGTGGCCGTGATCCCCCTGCCAGGGGTAATTAGCGGCCTGCAACCACGCAGCCCAGAGATAGGCTGGGTGGAGAGTCAAGGAAGGCGCCAACCTGCCTTGTAAATGCGCCCAGTCCGAGAGGAAGGGGTCATTACGCCAGGCAGTGGAGCAGCACCTGCTCCCAGCGCCTCCCTGCCCTCCTGGGTCCACCCACGCCCACTCCTGCGAGGCACGGTGCCTCCTCCCCAGGCTGCGTCTTACTCGGCTAGCCCTCTGCTCCCAGCCCAGGCGAGGAGAAGATCGAGGTTCCACAAAGTGAGACCCAGAACCGAGTCAGGCTTTCTGCGGGGCCACTCGCTTTAAGAGGCACAGCCTCTTCTCTTTCAGAGGTTCCCCCATCCCGCACGCCCTTCACCCCCATCCCAGGTGAGCCCGAGGCCGGAACTGCGATATTGTCGTGGCAGTTCAGTTCTCCACGAGCCCTGCTCCCACGCCCAGGCCCGAGGGAACGGACGGCCAGTTCTGCAAGCCTGCGGAGCCCTGCACCGCTTCCCTCCCGGGCCTCAAGACTGCAGGCTTCCGAGCCAGGGCTTTCAGGGTCCTCCTGCACGCGCCCTTGGACACAGATGTGGGCCCGTGCCGCCCTCTGCAGGCAGACAGGGAAACTGCACAACACTGTCAGCCCCGTGATGGAAAGATCTAGGATTCCGGCCACAAAGGCAGGAAAGAGGGGTGCCCCCCACCCATGACGGGGACTACTTTCACTTGGTCATCTTCTTCCCTAACACAGGTGCCTCTCTTAGTACAGGAGTCCATTCTAGAAAGGGATGTGTTCCCTAAACCACCCCTTTGCTCACCGCCCATGTGCGGCAATGTGCCGGCAGGAAAGAGGGTGCCTAGGTTTCTTGAATGACAGGCACCCCAGACGGAGGGACTCCTCCTGGGAGAGCACTGACCAGTGGGCCCCAGCAGTCACCTTCGTGTTTGCACAGACACAGGCTGGCTCCGCAGTTGGCAGCCTTGCCCCTGAAGTGTTGCAAGCTTGGTTGACATTTAGGACGTATCTTACGTCCTGGCTGAGACACAGCAGAAAAATGAAGGTATCAGAAGGTGAAGCATGGGTGGTGATCGACCTGGGGGTGACCCCTGCCCGGGTGTGAGCTTCAGCTGGGAATTCCCACATGGGGATGAAGGCAGAACAGGCAGGAGGGACATGAATTAGCTCAAGGTAGACTTGGGGTCACAGATTGCCCGCAGGGGGCAAAAGGAACCCCATGACGGGCACAGTGCAGGGGTGGCAGGCTTTTCCTCTTCTTATTTTCCCTCCCTGGGTCTATCCAGTCCTGATGGGCAGGACTTCACCGGGTCCAGACCACAGGTCAGCTGTGTCCTTTTCTTCCACGATGGGAGGGGTGTCACTCCAGCGCATGCCACTGCACAGTTTGGCAAAGTGCCAGGCGCGGATGGCACCCAATAAATGTCTGGTGAACAACCTAGAGGGAAAGGCCCCTTGTGCCCCCCCACCTGCCCCCCTTCAAGGTCTGAAAACCTGAAGCAGCTGTCAGCTGCACCGAGAACTGTCAAACCCAAGGCAGACATTGGCAGGGGAGGCCCCTCACGGCGCACCGCTCGCAGAACTACAAAGAATCAACTTTATTGGACATTTAGGGTCAGTTTCTCTTCTTGCCCTTGCCCGTGACCTTGGCCGGGGCGAGGACCGGCGCTGTTGCCTGGTACAGCGTGGAGGAGATCTTGTTGATGTAGTACAGACCAACCATGGAGAAGATGAAGCTGTGAGGTGAAGACAGAAAGAGGCTCAAGTCATCAGTGGGCACTCGCCCAGCCCGGTGCTTCCCAGGGTGGACACCAGCCTCGGGCAAGAATCCAGGTTCAGGCTTAAGAAAATGGGCAAGGATAAAGGGGTGGTGGTGCAGGGAGGGAGCCCTCGGGAAGAAGGCCTGGCAGGGTCCAGTGTCAAAGGCCAGGGAGTTGCACCCTTTCCCCAGCTGCCGGGCACATACCAGGTGGTGACACATACTCGGTGGATCAGGCCAGATGCAAAGAGAGCCAACAAGAGGCAGAGGAGAACTAGGGAGGCAAGAGGGGACCAAAACACAGTGGTTAGAGCGGAAGTGGCAGGAGAAACCTGAGACTTTCTGAATCTGGGGGGGGCCTGCTTGGAAGGGCATGGCATGACAATGATAAGAAGGCTTCAGATGGCCTGAATGACACTCCACACAATGGAATTCACGAAAATTGGCTTGAGAAGCATCCCTGTCACCCCCACCCACTCTCTAAACTCAGCCCTGTTTCTTCTGGTAAGAAGGGGAGAGTCCCACCCTTGGATGGATAAGCAGAATCAGCCCAAACTGGCTTGTTCTCCTGAAACCGCCCAGTGAGCCGATCAGAGGCCATCTCGTCCAGTACCAAAAGCTAGGCAAGGTCCTGGGTCTAAAAGTCTGCAGACAGTTTTTACTTCCTTCCCCTCAGCCACCTTTGGCATCCCGAGGGGGCACAGATGGGTACATGCTGGGCCACCCACAGAAAGGTTGGTGGTCCAACCCCACCCACGGTGTCTCACAAGCCTGGCAATTGGCTGCCAAAAGGTGGCAGCCGTAAGACGCTTGTGGAGCACACATGGGGTCTCCCCAAGCCAGAATCAACTCAAGAGCAACAGCAGCCTTTTCGATCTCACACCAAAGCTCGCTGCCATCTAGTTGATGCCAACTTATAGCCACACTTAAGAGCCCGGGTAGAACTGCCCTGTGAGTTTCTGAGACTGAGTTGAAGGCTGCACCTTCTCCTGCAGAGCAGATGCCTGTTTAGAACTGCTGACCTTGCAGTTAGCAGCCCAATGGTAACCACTACACCACCAGGGCGCCCTGCACATTAAATACGGAGTGGTAATGAGGTAGTAAGGAGGCTGCATGTGTGGGGCCAGGTTTGGAAAGGTCCGCTCTGGGAGAGAAAAACGGGGCTTTCTGCTCTGGTGAAGAGTTAAAGAGTTGCAGTCTCAGAGCCTCACAGAGGCACCCTACCTGTCCCATAGGGTCACTATGTGGCAGTGAGCGTGGGTTTTAGTTGGGGGTGGGGTGGGGTGGAGGCGCTAGGGAGGAGAGGATCCCCCTCACTTTGCACTTACTCTCGGGAAAGATCTTTGCCTGGAATCCTTTGCCGAAGACAAGATTCTCCAGGTTATTGAAGGCCTGGGTTTCGAGAGTTAAGGAGTAGGGCAAGAAACCAGGGCGCGGAGCCAGGGCGGTGGCGCCCCCTCTTCACACACCTTCACACCCCCCTTCCCGCTCGCCTGGGGAGGATACAGTGAGGGAGAAGACGAAGAGGCCGGAGCCCAGCAGGCCGCCCTGGATGGTGAGCCACTCTGTGGAGGCTAGCTGGCGGCTGTACATCTGCATCCCAGCGAAGAGCAGCAGGGACAGCAGGGAGGAGAGCGCCAGCGACGTGCCTGTACCCACCACTGGAAGTGGGGCGAGAAGAGGGGCAGAGTCAGCTCCAGCCCCCCGGCAAGAGGGCTCGGCCGGTCCGTCCACCTTCCGGGGCTGCAGCCACACTCACTCTTCAATTTCCCCCACTGTGCAGCGGTCCTGATGGGCTCCCCAGCCCCGGACGCCCGGCACCCTTCCCAAGGAAACGCCCGCTCCCTAGACTTGAGGACACGTCAGCTCTGCAGGAAGGGGGAGGAACCGGCCCGCCCCGACTCCGGCCCCCGCTAGTCCGCCCCGGGGATCTCGGCAGTCCCGGTACCCATCATGGCCTGCCGGGGAGTCCAGTCGGTGCCGCTGGCCAACGAAGTGCCCGAGCCGAACCGGGTGTCGTTGGCAGTGCGCATGCGTCATCCAAACGCAGCCTTCGCCTCCCTAGCCTCCTCGTTCTCCTGGGCGGCTCCAGGACGCAGCGCCCTCTAGCGGACGGGAGGAGCTCCTGGACGTTGAAGAGCATCCTGGGCCACCGCCCAAGTCCTCCGCCTTTCGCGGTACCCAAGTGCATCTGCTTGTTTCTGAGGGCGAACCGCGCTTCGTCTCTTCGAGTCACTGAGCTCAGGGCTCATCCCCTCACGTCTGCGACTCTGCCTTCCTTGCCATTCATGTCTCCCCCAGTGACTGTTCTCCAAACCTCCATCCTCCATGATCATTGCTTGAGCATGATCATTGCTTGAGCATCTCCCGTGGACTCTTGCCCAAGCCCAAATCCAATGCACCCCGGAACCCATCTTGCTCTGGAACTAGCCTCCCGCTTTCCATTAGCGTCCAGTGAAGGATGCGAACATAAGAAATGGCTACCCACTCAAATACTCTTCCATGATACCCAACCCCCCGACCGCCTTCGGAGAACCACGTGGGGAGAACTATTTCCCACCCCCCTACCCCACGGGCGCTGGTCCAGACGAGTCCCTGGAGCATGCGCAGTGACATCTCACCCCCACCCCTCCCTACACCCCCACTGGGTGCCTGTATTAAGCCCAGGGTTCGCAGCCGCAGCCAGGACCGGGCACCTAGGGACGGGCGGGCAGCGGCGGGGACGGTAGGGCCATGGCCGAGGGTGACGAGATGCAGACCTTCACTTCCATCATGGACGCACTGGTCCGCATCAGTGTAAGTTGAGGTGGGGTCGAGGGGCAAGGGAGGTCCGGGGCAGGCCGGAACCTGGGACAGGTGTGGATTTGGATTCGGGGAGATGCTGGGATGTGTGCCGGGTGTCGAAGGGGCTGACGACGCGGAAATCAGAAATCCGGGTGCAGGTGTGAGAGTAATCCCGGGCTGCTCAGAGGCGTCTGTGCCGGGGTGTGAGGAGCTAGGAGCTGCCCAGTCGCGGCGGGTGGGCTGGGATGGCGGCCAGCTGTGCACCCGGGCTGGGGCTGGGTGGCGGAGGAGGGGGCTCTGCTAGGAAGAGGGGCGTGTGGAGCTTGGAAAATTAAAAACTCAGGACACGTGGGGGTGCGATGAAGGATACTCCCCAGGGTGCTGTCCCCAATTTGGACCTTCTTGAAGACCCCACCGCACCGCACCCCCACTCGGGGGCCGCCTCGGAGCCCGCGGTTGTCTTGACAACCGGTGCCCGGCTCTCCCAGGGGCGGTGCCAACCTTGCTCCCCCCCACCACTTCCTTCCACCTCCCTCCCTGCCCCTCCCTCCTTTGTGTCAGCTGCGCCCCTGACCGGGATGGCTGCGAAGAGAGGGATCAAGGTGAGGTGTGGAGGGGTGGGGCAGAGCCTGCGGACACCCCCTGCCACAAAAGGGGGAGGGGTACTTCCGGTGGGGAGGGGGCGAGTCGGTGGGGCGCCTGTCTCCCCCTAGCGTGGGGAGGGGGTTGTCGCCCGCCGGAGGGGGCGGGAGGACTGGAGATGGGAGTGGGGCGCCGGGGACTGGGCTGGGTCGGGACTGGAGGAGGCAGGGGAGAAAAGGGGAGATGAGTGGTGGCTGGGCGGCCGCAGGCCGGAGCGGCGGCGGCGGGAGGACGGATGGGGCGAGCTGGCAGTGCGGAGAGCAAGCGGCGTGTGGCTGTGAGCAGCCGTCTTGAGGGGGGCTGTCGCCAAGGGGGTGGGGGTCCGCGCCCATCTGCGGAATGGGCGGTGTCCTTGAGAGGAGCGCGGGGCGGGCGGCCTGGGCATGGGGGATGGGATCAAGACCAGGTGTGGGGGGATGGGATCAAGGCCAGGTGTGGAGGTGCGTGCTGGACTGCAGCAGCGGGAGTGGCGGGGAGTGGGGCTCGTGCTCCCTCCTGCCCTGCGCCTCGAGGGGCCTGGCACTTGGCCAGAGGGAAATGGAGAAGGAGCTAGAGGGCCGGCCAGGTCTGACAGGGGCAGTGCCGGGGAGAAGCTATTTGTCTCGCTCCTTCCAGAGACCCCTGGAGCCCCTAAGGGCAGCCTAGGGTCCTGCCCCGCGGAGTGCGCCCCCCCCAATGGCCTCCCCCCTGGTCCTTCCACAGACGAGCATGAAGAACATGGAGAAGGAACTGCTGTGCCCAGTGTGTCAAGAGATGTACAAGCAGCCACTGGTGCTGCCTTGTACCCACAACGTCTGCCAGGCCTGTGCCCGGGAGGTGCTGGGCCAGCAGGGCTATGTGGGCTATGGTGGGGACCCCAGCTCGGAGCCTACCTCTCCTGCGTCGACCCCGTCCACCCGCAGCCCCCGCCTTTCCCGCAGGACTCTCCCCAAACCAGATCGCCTGGACCGGCTGCTTAAGTCAGGTGGGGCTAGGGTCTGAGGCAGGGTGGGGGTTGGTTGGGTGTTCCGATGTTCTGAGGAAGAGAGAAGGGGCCCATCACTGGTCAGGGGCATCCGACTGTCTTTCTGGGGGTGGGGATGCTGCTCCTCCAGACTCCTACCAGACAAATCTAATTTTTAAAACGGATGTGAACATGTTCCCACCCAGCCACCTGTGACACTCTCCCTGGCCCCGTCCACAGGCTTTGGGACATACCCGGGGCGGAAGCGAGGCGCTTTGCACCCCCAGGTGATCGTGTTCCCGTGCCCAGCCTGCCAGGGTGATGTGGAACTGGGGGAGAGGGGCCTGGCGGGACTCTTCCGGAACCTGACTTTGGAGCGGGTGGTGGAGCGGTACCGGCAGAGTGTGAGTGTGGGCGGTGCCATCCTGTGCCAACTGTGCAAGCCCCCTCCTCTGGAGGCCACCAAGGGCTGTGCGGAGTGCCGAGCCACCTTCTGCAATGAGTGCTTCAAGCTCTTCCACCCCTGGGGCACCCAGAAGGCCCAGCATGAGCCCACCCTGCCCAGCCTCTCCTTCCGCCCCAAGGTAAGTCAGAACCTAAGGAGGGAAGGCAGAGGGGTGGGGGCCGGTTGGTTTCTGGGAGCAGCAGGGAGCGGAGCATTTGCAAAGGCCTGCAGGGGTGCTCTGTAACCAGCATCAGCAAGCTGGGCCTCCATCTCCCCTGCAAGCCCTGATGGTATCTGCCCTGCAAGGTCTATCTCTGCCTGTAGAGAGTTGAGAGAACGCTGAGATAATGTTTGTGAAAGGTCTGAGAAGGGCTGGACACATTCATTTCCTTGAACAAATATTTATTGAGCACCTATTTGCTCCATGCTGTTCTAGGCTCTGTGGATACAGCCAGGATAATGGGCGAGGTTAATTATTAACTGTAAAGCCACGATTAATCCTTCTCCTCATTGTCACTACCATACAGCACCACCCCCCGCCCCCAGGAGGTAGAGGAAGGGAGGTGCTGTGCCCTGCTGATGAAATAAGTGGACATTGCCCAGGACAGCAGGAAAGGCTCTCCTGGCTGCTGGTGTGTACCACCACCAGGTGGCGCTGTGAAGCACCACTAGCCAGAACACCCCTCTACCTGCACCTGCCCGTGTGGGCGAGCGCGCCAACTTGTTCTTGTGGGTAGGTCAGACCTTTATGCCACTGGCTGGCTGACTGTCTTATTGCTCTTTATGCCCCTAGGGCCTGATGTGCCCAGACCACAAGGAAGAGGTGACCCATTACTGCAAGACGTGCCAGCGGCTTGTATGCCAACTCTGCCGCGTGCGGCGTACCCACAGTGGGCACAAGATCACACCGGTGCTCAGCGCCTATCAGGCCCTCAAGGTGAGGGCCCCTGCTCAGTAAACCCCAGTGCTAACACATTGACCCCCTCAGCACCACCTTCCCACTCCGGGTTTCTGCCAGGCCGGGCATGATGCCCACCTCTTTCTTCCCCCTCAGGACAAGCTGACAAAGAGCCTGACATACATCCTGGGAAATCAGGACACGGTGCAGACCCAGATCTGTGAGCTAGAGGAGACCGTGAGGCACACAGAGGTGAGGGAGGCCGTGGATGTGGACCCAGGGCCTGGGAGTGTGCCAGGAGCAGGTGCCAGTGGGTTCAGCCCAGTCACCTGGTTGCAGGTTCAGGAAGCCCGGAGGAGGGGGAGGCTCATGAGTGGTAAAGTTCTCATGAAACCTGGTTGGCAAGAACGTTGGTGCCCTGGGTCAGGCTGTGCCTGGGGCTGCACTGGGGGTAGGGCCCGCTGCAGCTCAGGGCAGGGAGAGCACAGAAAGCCCCAGGGACTCTGCTCCAGAGCCCGCAGGCCCAGCTGCCTGCTGGGACGGCACATGTGCCTGGCGTGGGAACCAGAGTGAGGCTCTGATACCTCCTGCCAGATCGAGAGCTGGCTGACCCAGGATGGCAGTGAGATGGCACAGTGGCCAGCGGACACGAGTGCTCCGTCTGGGGCTCCTTAATGGGTCAGAAAGCTCAGCACAAATGGTCAGGGGGTGAACCCACTGGGGTCATCAAGCACCTGCTCCTACTGGGATGGGTGTATAGGCCCTTCCCGTCACTTGTGACCTTAGCTGTGGTGTGGTGCCCAGGAGGCTGGCACCGGTGCTTGCTGTGCTGCCTTCAAAAGGACACAGGAAGTCAGGCCCCTATGGCTGTTTCTCTTTGGGCAGGTGAGTGGCCTGCAGGCCAGGGAAGAGGTATCCCAGCTGGTGCGGGGGCTGGGGGCTGTGCTGGAGGAGAAGCGGGCATCACTGCTTCAGGCCATTGAGGAATGCCAGCAGGAGCGGCTGGCCCGCCTCAGCGCCCAGATCCAGGAGCACCGGAGCCTGCTGGATGGCTCGGGGCTGGTGGGCTACGCCCAGGAGGTCCTTAAGGAAACAGACCAGCCCTGCTTTGTGCAAGCAGCCAAGCAGCTGCACAACAGGTACCTGGGGCCTGTCGCGCGAGATGGGGGGGTGGGCTTCTAGCCTTCAGGGGAATTCTGGGTGTAGCCAACATCTAAGATGGTGTCAAGAATACTGGTTGCCAGGAGGAGAGCTGGGGGCCCTGGGTATTGTCATAAGACCAAACTGATGCCCCGCTTACCCTTAAGGAGCCGAGCAGAAACCCAAGACAGATGCCAGGGCCCTCGGGGCAGACAAGGAAGACTCAAAGGGGGAGGGTGGCTGCCCACCAGGCTGGACCTGACCCCCACCCGCCCCTCCCACAGGATCGCCCGAGCAACTGAGGTCCTCCAGACCTTCCGGCCAGCGGCCAGTTCCTCCTTCCGCCACTGCCAGCTGGACGTGGCCCGTGAGATGAAGCTGCTGACGGAGCTTAACTTCCTGCGAGGTGAGGAGGTGGCCAGGCCCCATACCCAACTACAGCCTTCCTCCCTCCCTCCCCAGCAGCGGGCCCGGGGGGCAGGGCAGTGCCCACCGGGGACCTTCCTGGCCTTTCCCCCTTCCCACCCAGCCCACCCTGCCACACCGCCCCAGCCCCACCGCGCTCAGCGCCGCTTCTCCGTCTCTTTGTTTGTAGGCTGTGGCCACCGCAGACTGCTCCGGAGCACCCAGGCAAGTCAGCGGCCCTGCCCGGGGGTCCTGCCGCCCCCATCCCACTCATTGCCTCCTTCTTTCCCACCTTCCCCAGCCCTCTCTCGGGCCTCCCCCCTGGACAACTGCCCACTGTCTCCCTTCTGCCTCCCCCCCCCCTCTGCTTCTCCCTGCTGCTTTTGTGACCTTTGCCCTCTGGACTTCCCCCGACTTTGCCCTTGACCTCCACCTCGCACCCCCCCACACACACCCAGCTCCTGCTTTCCCTCTGTCATCTCCCCACTCTCCATCCTGCTCACACCTGTCTCTCCCTCCTCATCGCCTCCCTTCCTCCTGCTCAGCGCCCTCTTGCCTGGGTTCCAGGGGCCTCTGCCTGCATCTCCCGGGGTGCCTCTGTAGGCCTAGAATGTCAAAGGTGGAGGGACCCCAAGACTTATCTGGTCTCATCCCCTCAATCTGACAGTGGAGGAAACTGAGGGTCAGGGAGGGAAAGTGACCTGCGGAAGGCTGGAACAAGATAGTGGCAGACCTAGAACACAGACCACCCCACGTCTCTCAGTGCTCTCCTGCCCCCCTCCCCACCCCCTGCTCTCTCCCTCCCCTGGGGCTCTGCCCCTCCTGGCTGTGCCCTGGGCCCAGCCCCCTCACTCGCACTCACCCCCCGGCTCCCGCTGCTTGCCCTGTCCCTGCCTCCCCCCACCTTCCATGCCACCCCAAGGCCAGGCCCTGACTGACCCCACCCGCCCGTTCTCCCTGCAGTGCCGGAGGCGCCGGTCATCGACACCCAGCGCACCTTCGCCTACGACCAGATCTTCCTGTGCTGGCGGCTGCCCCCTCATTCGCCGCCTGCCTGGCACTACACCATTGAGTTCCGGCGCACAGACGTGCCACCCCAGCCGGGTCCCACCCGCTGGCAGCGGCGGGAGGAGGTGAGGGGCACCAGCGCCCTGCTGGAGAACCCCGACACGGGCTCTGTGTACGTGCTGCGCGTCCGCGGCTGCAACAAGGCCGGCTACGGCGAGTACAGCGAGGACGTGCACCTGCACACGCCCCCTGCGCCAGGTGAGTGAGTGAGCCCGGGACCAGCGAGCCGGCCGGCCGCTGGGGCGGGCGCTGCGGGCAGGGTCGCACACCGTAGCTGCGGAGCAAGCCGGTGCCTGGGTTGGTGCCCCAGCTCTGCTGCGTGGCTCTGGACACACCACTTAACCCCGCTGTGCGCTCCAGGGGCCTCGTATGAAGACAGGAGGTGGCCGCCTGAGCCGGGGCGCCAGAACGTGCGTGGAAAGTGGAATGAGGTCAAAGATCGTGGGACTTTTTCCCCACGCGCTTTTTGAAGTCCCCACATGACACCTCTTCCCTCACCCCCACTCTCACTGCCGCCCGACTCAGACTCACAGCGATGCTAGAGGGCCGGTTCTCCCGGCCTGTGGGTTTCATGATAATCAAAGCCCCGTCTGGCTCCCACTGGCTCCTTAGGGTTGTGGAGTCCAATGAGGTGGGAGATGGCGTCTGTAGTGGGTGGGTGCCGTTTCTGGCCCTGGGGTGAGAAGCAGCGGGCCGAGTGTGAGCAGGGCTAGAGTGAGGGGCTGGGGAAGCCCCGCACCCTGGGGCCTATGAGGGGGCAGGTCTCCTGGCTCACCAGCTGCCACTAAAACTCTTCCTGGGGCCCCATGCCCTTTGGGGGTTCCCCTTCTTTTTTCTTTATGCCCCCAGGCCAGCTCCCAGGCCCCGTCCCCCTGCACCCTGCCCATGCCTGGTGACTGAATCACATTGCAACTTGTGCCCAGTTTTGAAGTCTCCCAGGGTCCTGTGCTGACACCTCACAGTCCCCAGGGCCCATGGGCGTCCCTGAAGCCCTTCTGTCTCAACCCCTCCACTCCCCACAGTCCTGCACTTCTTCCTCGATGGCCGCTGGGGTGCAGGTCGAGAGCGGCTGGCCATCAGCAAGGACCAGCGCGCGGTGCGGAGCGTCCCTGGGCTGCCCCTGCTGCTGGCGGCCGAGAGGCTGCTGACTGGATGTCACCTGAGTGTGGATGTGGTCCTGGGGGACGTGGCCGTGACCCAGGGCCGCAGCTACTGGGCCTGCGCCGTGGACCCAGCTTCCTACTTGGTCAAGGTGGGCGTCGGGCTGGAGAGCAAGCTTCAGGAAAGCTTCCAGGGTGCCCCGGATGTGATCAGCCCCAGGTCAGGTCCCTCCCGAAGTGGGGGAGGGGGGGAGGGGGTCGGCTTGCGCTGGGCCATGGCAGGTGGGGGAGGGTGGCAAGAGGTGGTGGTCAGAGTGTGGCAGCCAGGCTGGGAACCCACGGAAGGGCTTTGGGGACTGCTGTCCATTCAGAGCGGAGGCGGTCATCCGGGAAGGGTGAGCAAGAGGGGCCATCGCCATGCCCTGCTGCCTGTCGGGGGAGGGCACGATGCGCACATCTTTCCAAGTTTCCACGCCCTTTCTCCACAAAACGCCTGCTCTAGGCCCTCCTTGGCCCACAGACACCTCTTCTTAACGTCCTAAGCAATTCCCTGAAACCCATCCAGCGTCATAACCCTTCTGTCCCCAACCTATTCGAACGTCCCTCCCACACCTGCGTTTCTCCTACTGTCCCATTTCCTCCCTCCCACTCAGCTCCCTCCTAGCCCCCACCCCTGCCTATCG
>NW_022111325.1:1886838-1889509 GCF_000313985.2 Echinops telfairi
CACCACCCTCCCTCCACACACACACACACACACACACACACACACACACACACACACACACCACCTCTTGCCAATGCGCTTTTCCTCCGACGCCCCCTTCTCCCCAAACCAAACCGCCCACCCCATAGATCCGCCAACACGTGTGGTCCGCCAGACACCCAAACTACGCCCCTCTGAGGCCCACCACCCCATTCTGCCAACACCTCCACCCTGCTACCCATGCTGCCAGCCTGACTCCACCCCCCCCCCTCCTCCCCGACACCCGCTCCGCAGGTACGACCCGGACAGCGGGCATGACAGCGGTGCAGAAGATGCCACCGTGGAGGCGCCGCCCCCCTTTGCCTTCCTGACCATCGGCATGGGCAAGATCCTGCTGGGGGCGGCGGCGGCGAGCGCCAGCGCCGGGCTGACCGGGAGGGACGGCCCCGCGGCCGGCTGCACCGTGCCGCTGCCGCCCCGACTGGGCATCTGCCTGGACTACGAACGGGGCCGGGTCTCCTTCCTGGACGCAGTGTCCTTCCGCGGGCTCATGGAGTGCCCCCTGGACTGCTCAGGGCCCGTCTGCCCAGCCTTTTGCTTCATCGGCGGCGGGGCGGTGCAGCTCCAGGAGCCCGTGGGCACTAAGCCGGAGAGGAAGGTCACCATTGGCGGCTTCGCCAAGCTGGATTGACCGCTCTTCGGGGCCCTGGCTCCCCAAGCCTCCTGGTGCCGGCTTAGTCCCCGGCAACGTCGTGCCCCCCAAACTGCCTAAAACGTGGCCCCGACCTGCCCCTGTGTCTGTGTCTCCCCAGGCCCCTCTTCTCTCCATTGCCTGTTAGCCCTGCCCCTGCCCCATGCCCAGTCCTTGGCACCTAGGGCACCTAGCCTAAAGGCCCCGAAAGCGTCCCTGCCCATCCCTGTCCTGTGCTCCTCCGAAGGCTGGCCAGGAGGGAGGGCACCTCAACATCAGGTGTTATCTGCAGCTCTGCCCAGCTCCCTGTCCCGGGCATGCCCAATGACATCCAACCTTGGGGTGGACACTGGCCAGGCACCCCCTGGTGAGGGGAGGGGGACCCTGGCACGCTGCTTTACTTGGGTCTTCATGCCCCCAGCCGCATGCCCCATAGGCCCTTCCTCAATTTCCTGCATGCTTCACCCAGTCCACACTCATGCCAATGTGCCATGTCTCCCTTGGGGCCCCTTTCTGAGGCTGGATGTCCCCACTGGGTTGGGCCAGGCAAGGCCTCTGGTGCCCACTGGTGCCCACCCGTGGTGGGTACTGCTAGGCCTGGGCCAAGCAACAGCTGTGAACGTCATGGTTTATCAACAATAAACTGTGGTGCAAGGCACTTTTCTGCCTTCCCTGAGCCTGGCCTTTCCTCCTGGTTGCTGTGCTTGGAATGGCAGGTGGGAGGACTAAGGGGGCCCTGCTGTCCCAAGGCTGGGTGGCGGCTGCCCAGTTATTTTGCCACCTCCAGAAGGGGAGCCCCCCAGGCCAGGGCTCCTGAGCAGTCTGCTTTTCCCAACATTCCTCCGTCCCAAAGGTGCCCAGCCCCTGGGAAAATGAGGTGGAGGAGGGTAGGCACGGTGCCTGGGCCCAAAGGAGTCAGGGAAGCAGAACCACTTCCCCATTCCCAGGGTGCTGGGCAGTGGACCCCAGAGTCAGCAAGATGGGTGGGGCGGTGAGGGGTGGGGGCTGAGGGGGGACCAGGCCTGGCATCAGTGATGGATCTGACACAACCCTGCTTAGCTTATCGAACCCCTGTTGACTCTGCCACTGTTATCGCTACCCAAGGATTTACTTCACACCCGGGCAGCTAAAAATAGAGCTGCCTGGGGGCACCGTGCCAGGGGAGAGCAGGGCGAGGGCCATTGCATGCAGGTGAAACCTGGAGCCCGGGACCGAGAGCTCAGGTGAAGTCTGGTCACCGCAGCCTCCTCGCTGCCCGCAGGCCAGCCCAGGTTTCGTTTCCTCCTTCCTCCTCGACCTCAGGGATGGGAGAGGGAACTTCCAGCCACCCTGGGCCCCAGTGTCCCCTCTCCACACCTCTTGTTCCTCCTCAAATGAGCCCCCCTCTTTCTTGCCTCGGGGCACCCCCTCCCACGCCCACCCTGACCGGTGCGCTCATCTCTGGGTGCGCTCATCTCTGGACCACGGATGAAAGAACAGAGGCCTAACTTTTATTCAGTGAAGTTCCGATTACTAGCCCCACCTTTGGGGCTCTCTGGGCTGGCCCTCCCATCAGGGAGCAGCTTCTGCCCTGGGCATCTCCCCTGCGCCAGGGGTGGGCTTCACCAGGGCTCCCATGTCGTCGTCGAGAACCAGCAGGGACCCCTGAAGGAGGCTGTGAGCAGGTTACCTGACCAGCAGCAGTGGCAGCGGAGGGGGTGGGGGGTGGGGGGCTCTGGCCTGAGGAACCAGAGGCAGGCAGGCACGGCTGGCCCAGAAGCCCCTACAAGTCCGCAGAGGTAGTAGCTGGGTTGGTGAAGGACAGGCTGCTGCCCCCATTGCCCGCAGTTACCTGGGTGCAGGGAGAAGGGGTTCTGGATGAGGCTGGGCTGGGGTAACAGTCCCAAGAGTCTGGCCAGCCCCCAAATGGTTAATTCTGAGGGAGCACCTGCTGGCCCCAGGGCAACCAGGTGACTATAAACAGGGCACACCTCCTCCCCCTAGCACCACCACCCTCCCTCC
>NW_022111325.1:1889887-1891247 GCF_000313985.2 Echinops telfairi
CTGTGCTGCGGGCTCACTAGGCTCACTGGCCTTTGCGCTTGCCTGGGGAATGGCCCAGCTAGGAGAGGAGGAAGCCTGCCCCGCTCAGAGACCTTGGCAAGACCCACACCTTCACATGTGACATCCCCACCCCACCTTTCTCCATCTCCCTTCCATTCTTAGAAGATGGGAGGGGACACAGGTGCGCAGTCCCTTGGACCTGAGCAGAAAAGGCTCCCTGGGGTGCAGCGCCCTACCCAGTCACCTCTGGGCAACCAGCTCAGCCAGGCGGTGCCCGCAGGAATGCGGGGAATGGAGCCCTCCGGCAGACTTTGGGCCCCCTTCTAGCCTATCTCTGCCCCAGGCCTTCTCCCCCACCACCACCCCACCCCACCCCAGAACTCCCTTGACCCCATGCCCTCCATGCCAGCCTTGTACTGCTGACCTCCAGCCACCTCTCCCAAGACTGTGTACGTTTTCAAGAACGCCCTTGGAACCCCGTCCAGCCAAGCCCCCTGCCACCTCCTGGGCCATTCTCACCTCCTGATAGGGGTTCCCTTTGGCACTGCCGGGGGGCATGTAACGCCCATGGGTGTGGTAGGTGGGGTACTCGCTCATAGGGTGGTAGGCATCACGGGCCGGAAAGATGTCAAGCTCCCCATAACTCCTGCGACGGCACTGGCACACGGCCTGTGAGACCAGAGGTTAGGGGGCTCGTGGGGCACCTTCGAGAGGACTAGGCAGTCAGGGCCAGAGATGGCACTTACCAGGGTGATGACATAGATGATGGCCAGTGCGACCAGGACACAGACCAGCACCAGCAGGGCGATGCCCCAGCCTGGCACCCCAGACCCGGCCTGGGCAGAGGGAGCAAAGGACACCTTTTGCACTGGAAGGAGAAACTGAGGTCAGGCGATTTCCTAAGACCTGAGGACCCCCCCTCCCCCTCCCAGACCCAGAAGAGGAGAGCAGGGACCCAGATGCTGGCGGGTCTCACCATTGATGTTGGAGATGGACAAGGTGTCATTGTGTCCACTTGCCTGCTGAACAAATTGCTTCTCCACGCTGTCGGCGTCAGTGGTGCCTTCTCGAAAGGCGAGAGCGGCCTCTACCACCACAGATCCCGGACTGGGCACAGGGGGATGGGCAACTTCATCTCAGCATGCTCCCCCCACGCTC
Source organism: Echinops telfairi (assembly GCF_000313985.2). Taxonomy (NCBI): domain Eukaryota; kingdom Metazoa; phylum Chordata; class Mammalia; order Afrosoricida; family Tenrecidae; genus Echinops; species Echinops telfairi. The sequence continues at coordinate 1,891,046 of NW_022111325.1, forward strand.
CCCCAGCTACAAAAGTCCCAGCACCTCCTCAAAGAGGTGTGTCAATTCGCCTACCCTCTCCCACACCCCCGCTCCCCAGTGCTGTACCTGAACTGGATTTGAGAGATGCCCAGGAATCCTTCCTGTGTATAGATCTGTGAAAACTAGAAAGAGGGCCAAGGGCTCAGGGCTGATGCTAGGGGATTGAGAATGAGGTGCTGTG
>NW_022111325.1:1892838-1894054 GCF_000313985.2 Echinops telfairi
GGCCCCTCCTTCTTCATGATACTGCTGCCCCCACCCCTCTGCCCCTTTGCTCCTGGCTTGTCTATTTCCCAACTCCCATGACCTCTCCTAACTCAAACCCTCCACACACACACACACACACACACACACACACACACACACACACACACCAGAGTCCTCTCAGGACATTCAATTCACTTGCCCAACGACACCCACATTTCCTTCTGTGCTCCTCCCCTTCATTCTGGTCCAGATGGGGGCCACCCCTGTCTACTACCCCTGTTTCTCTAGGTGCCATCTTCCGGAACCAAGCCCACAGAAGCCTCTGGAATACCATGAGCAGGGCAGCCCCCTCCCCACCATGTACCCCTCACCTGTGACCACTGGTAGGAGCAGCAGGAGGAAGAAAGAGGCCTTGAGGCCCCAGCTCCAGGTGGTGGGGGACATGGTGGCGGGGAGGGGGCAGAGCTGACTCAGGCAGGTAGAAGCTGCTGGTTCGGCGAGGTGGAGCAGTCACAGGCGCCTGCTGCTTTATACCAGTCTCCCGCCCTAGGCCCAGCCGGAGCAGGTGACAGGTGACAAACTACCTGCCTCCTCCCCCTTTCCCTCTCTCTTTCCTCCTCCTCCTCCCAGCGTTTCCTGGCCCCTCAGGTCCTTGGGGCTCCAATCACTCAACCTTCTCATAACCTGTTTGCTCTCCCCCCTTTCACAACCACTCCCTAGCTACAGGAGAGAGAATGTATGAGTGTGAGTGTGAGCACGTGTACACACACATGTGGTGGGGCGCCTTGGGGTCCCAAGCCCCCATTATTCGCCTTTCTGGCCTGCCGGCAATAGGGAGGGTGAGAGAAGGGCACGGAGAAAAGGGGACTTAAGTCAAGGTCCTGGACAACAACCCTCTCTGACACCCTCTGTTCCGTTCCACTTCCCGGCTCTTACCCAAGCCCCATTCTGAGGGCTGGGGTGGTGGTGGGGTGGTGGCGGGGGAGGGTGCGGGGAGGAAAGGGTTTAATAATTAGTGGATTAAGTGCTAGTGGTGGACTCCCCCCGCTACCACTTCTCGGAATAGCCCCACCCTTCTAACCGTTCCTTGTCCTGTCCTGTTCCCTGTGCGGTTTTACCCCGAAACCCACAACCCCCGCTCGCCAGGGGCGGGCTTTCCAGCAGGTTGGGTCTCTCCCGGGCTGTCTCCCTAGCCGGGGGCGGGGGAAGACATTTCCACTTAAAGAGGGACAAA
>NW_022111325.1:1894178-1905796 GCF_000313985.2 Echinops telfairi
GCACTCGGGCGGGCGGGAGAGAGCTGCGAAGGCGGGCCCCATGTCCAGGGCAGGGAAAAACAGCCTGTGTGCAGGAGCTGGAGCGTCTGGAAGGGGGCTGTGGGCGTGGGGGGATACACCGAGAAATGGCGGGAAGTGGGTGAGGTCTTGAGGTTTGTGCAAGGGTCACGCGAGCAATGCGAAAGGCCCTTGGAATGTGGGAGGGGACCTGGGACGGGGGATGTGGGGCAGTTAGGTATTTATGAGTAGGTGGGGTGCTGGGATGGTATCCGAGGGCATTCAGGGGACACAACAGTCTAGCGTCTTGTTCGGTTCGGTTGTACAGAGAGGGTTGCTAACAGCAGACATTGAGGGGCGGGGCAGAGGTGTACACGAGGGTTCGTAAATTGGGAGAGCCGAGTGGCATTTTGAAGGACACTTTTTGGGGTGCGGGGGGACGGGAGTTATGGGGCCACAGCGGCCTGCGGAGCTTAGGGTAACGTCTGTATTAGGAGAGCAGGGCTTATCTCGCCACGCACAGCCCGGGGAAGAGGGACTGCAGGGAGGGGCCCAGGACGCAGGGGGCCCCGGCGGCCCGGCTGGCGCTGGGCAGGCCCCGGGCGGGCACCCCGCGCGGACTCGGGGCGGGCACACGTCAGCACGCCGGCCGGCGGCGCGAGGCGGGGCGCCCCGGAGCCGCGGGAGAGAACGCCCCAGGAGCTGGGTGGGCGGCCCCCGACCCGCACCCCCGCGTTGCCGAGCAACAGCCGTTCAGTCCGGTTGCTGGGACACGCGTTGCCACGGCGACGGCTCCGCGGCGCGGTCAGAGTATTTAAAGGACTAGCGCGCTCCGCGTCTGGGCGTCGGAGAGCGGCCTTCCGGGGTTCCACGGTCCTGCCTTCCTCCCATCCCTTCCCGCCCCCTTTGCCCCCCAACTCTCTGACCTTCAAGGGAACCCACCTCCCAGCTCACCCCCGCTGGTTCCTCCGGAGGTGGGGAGCGGGATGCCGGCCCCGGGCGGGCGGGAGGGACGGGACGCGGTGCAGTGTTGTTCGTTGCCCCGCCAATATTGCACTCGTCCCGGCCTCCGGCCCCCTCGGACCCCCGGACCCCCTTACCCCGCGGGGCGGCTCCAGCCCTCCTGACTTTGAGCCCGGCTGATCTCGGACGGACTGGAGTGCTGCCGCCGCCGCCGTGAGTAAGTGGGGCTGGGCGGGCTTCAGCCGGCCTCCGATGGCACCTCTCCCCTCGCCTAACCCCACCTGGCGCCTTCCCCGCCCGCTGCCCAACTTCCCCGAGCTTTCCTAACTTCCCTCCGCCTGGGCCGCTCCCTGACCCCCACCTGTTCCCGCACACGAGGCCGGCGGCGCCCCCCGAAGTAGGCGAGCGCACGGGATTAGAAAACAACCGCGACTTTATGGCAGCGGGCTGCGATCTTTCCTGGGCAGTGAGCGCTTCGGGGGTGGGTGCCTGAGAAATGCCCCTGGACATCTTGCCCTTCTCAGCCCCTCTGCGGCGCAACCACGCCTGATGGGCACGCGGAAGGAGAGTCTGTGTGTGGCAGCGTGTGGGGCTGTAGATGAGAGCCCCCGGGGTCTCCAGGGCGGATCCCAAGGGTCTACAATCAGGACTCTGAATCCGCTGGAGGCCACGTCACAGCCTTCCCTGGAGCAGCTGCCTCCGGAGTGGCTCAAAGTCCTCGGGCACAGTGTCTGAGGAAGGGGAGACGGAAGGTCAGGGCACGGGGCTTCTCCAGCAGGGCTGGATCGCAGGCGTCTCTGGATCTGGAGCCTCACCATTGCATCGGTACTGGAGGTTGGACCAAATGATGTTTTCCTGGGAGAAGCAGAATACGCCGAGACGCCCCCCTCGCATGGATGTGTCAATGATCACCCCAGAGTCTGCCACCAGCTGGGAACCCTCATAGAGCTTCACCCTGTCCAGGAAAGGGGTGTCCACTGGTGCTGGGGAGCCTGTGGGCGCAGCAGCACGGTGCTTGGCCCTGCTAGTTTCCAGCCCCCAGGAGCTCACAGGCCCCGGAGAGAAGGGTGGGTGGGGGGAGGGCAGGGTGCTTTTTCTCAGGCCTGGGGCCCCAGGCTCTTTGTCCGACCCCCTTTGCATCTCAAAGCACAAGCCGCATTTCTAGCTGGGATTGGGTTGCCATGACGATGAGCACAATGGGCTCGGGAGTGAAGTCACCAGGCTCCCAGGCTCCAGTCCACCTCTCCCTTATCCCCTGCCCTGGCCTCCCACAGCCCCCATGCACCTTAAAGGGGAACCAACCCAGATTCCTGGACTCTCGAGTTCTGGACAGTGGGAATTCCAGCCTCCAGGCAGACCTGCCTCCTCTCCCATCCTGGCATCAGCTTTTTGCCTGTGGCAGTGCCACCTCCCCACCTACTAGAGCCACTAGTCCCAGGGAAATGCAGAGTGGTGGCCAAAATGCCTGACTGCCCGCCTTAGCGGGTGCACCAGCCTGGCTCTTTGGTCTGGCAGGAGCCAGACTTAGTGAGGTGAGCTTTTGACTGGACCGTGGAAGGGGCAAAGAGCCCTGGCAGTGCAGGGGGCAAGCGCTGGGCTGCCTACCAAAAGTCTGTCAGTTCAAATCCACCAGCCACACCTTGTGAGACAGATGAGGCTGACTGCTCCCATAAAGACGTAAAGCCTCAGAAACCCTACGTAGGACTGCTGTGGGCCGGAATCATCACGGTGGCAGTGGGGTTGGGAATCGAAGGGGCTGGGTGCGATGGGACCCTCCACAGATTAGCTGTGGTTTGTAGAACCCTAGAGGACCACAGAGGACATTGAGTTCCAGCCCAGAAGGGCTTGCCAGCCAGTGCCCAAGCGGCCTGCCATCTGCAAGAATACAGCACTAAGGTGTGTCTGGTAAATGGACGAGGGAGAGAAGCAGTCGTGGCTCGGCCTGCAGTCCCAAGGAATGAAGGACAGGTAAGGTCATGGTGAGTCTCCACTGAAGGAGAAGGAACAGCCAGGCCTGGAAGCCCCCAGGAAGGCTCGGCCCTTCCCCTCACCGAATGTAGCCGACTTGAGGCCGGTGCAGCAGTTGCCAGCGGTAGGAGGTCTTATCTTGCCAGCCCACGTTTCGTGGGTCAGTCCACAGCAACCGCACTTGGTCGGGGGTATGACCCGTATGCCATAGGGCATTCCGGAGGTGCTCGCCTGGCCCAGACACTGATGTCACCGCCTGGAGGTGGGGGTGGGAGGATGACGAAGACAATGTGATGAAGGGCCACAGTGGCAGGGTGGAGGCGGGAGACACCAGGGCAGGTGGGGAAGGGCTCAGGATGCAGAACGCAGGGAGGTCTTAGGGTGAGGGGGGACATGGGAACGGGTTCTGGGCGAAGGAGTCTGGGTAATTGGAGGACCTTCAGCTGCAGTCCGGGCTGGGCGACAGCCCGGAAGGGTGTGGCCTGCCAGTAGGTCTGCTCCGTCTGCTTCCACATGACCACGTAGAACCGGCCACTGTCCTGGTAGCTGAAGAGAAAGCCTGCGTAGTCGTCATCCGTCACCGTGTTCACGTGGAAGGTACCTTCAAAGTCCACGCCGTTGAAGGCTGTGTATCCTGGGGGTGGGGAGGGGGCAGTCGGAGCAACAAAGCTGCTGATGGCCGAGAGAAGCAGCTCCCCGCTGGGGTGCGGGGCATGCCTGCGCTGCTTGTGGCCAACTTGTTGCCCCACCTCCGCTCTCCCCAGCCTCCCTGCCCGTGGAGGGCTTCTCCACCCAGAACTCATGTGAGTGGGTATCCCTTACATACCAACTGCCAGGCCAGGGTCACTGTTCATGGTCTGAACGATTTCCATGCCCTGGGGGTAGATGGTAGAGAAGGCCTTGGTACAGGTGCCCCCACCCAGCCCGGGGGTCTCACTCCGAGCCCACTGCCCTGAGTACCTGGTTGAGCACGACCCAATTTGGGTCGATCTGAGCATCTCCCTCCGGGTCCAGAACAACGGTCTGATAGGCCCGGAAGTCTGTGAGGGTCACCTCTGCGCTCTCTGGACAGACGTCTAGAGGGTCGACCACGGCGTCATTGTCAAAGTCGTCCTCACAAACGTCTCCTACGCCATTGCCTGGGCAGGGGGGTGGGGTGCTCAGGGAGGCCCTGGTGGTGGCTCGGTCCCCTGCCTCACCCCGCCCCTCTCCCCAGCAAAGCCTGTGGCCTTGGCAAGAGCCACCCCGTGCAGCCTTACCGTCAGAATCCTTCTGGTTGGGGTTGGGTACCAGGCGGCAGTTATCGGGACCGGGAGGCACGTAATCCGGGATGCCGTCGTTGTCATCATCTCCGTCGCACTCGTCCCCCAGCCCGTCGTTGTCAGAGTCCAGCTGGGAGCTGTTGGGCAGCTGTGGACAGTTATCCTTGGTGTCCTGATGCCCGTCCCCATCACTGGCCGAGAGAGAAGGCCCCAAATAAGAGGGTCAGAAGCCACCAGCTCACCCCGCTTTGGACCACTGGGATGTCTCCCGCAGGCCTGTGGTCAGCCCAATGGGATGAAGGGGAGGCCACGGGAAAGACCCCTACTCCACCACGGTGGAGAAGGACGGCTGAGCTCTAGCAGGAGCTGAGCAGGCAGGAGGAAAGGAGACACCCTGATGAAGCCTTCTGAAGTCCCCTGGCCAGGACCCTACCTGTCTTCATTGGTGTCACACACATCTCCCACCAGGTCACTGTCCGCATCTGTCTGAGAGAGGGGCCTGTTCTCACGGGGCCACTTTCCACCCCAAGGGCTGGGGTTTCATCCGCCAGTCTGCCCTCCCGCTGCCCTTTCCAATCCCCTGTACCTGGGTAGGGTTGCTTATTTCAGGGCAGCTGTCGCAAGCATCTCCCACGCCATCCTCGTCCCTGTCTGTCTGCAGGGGGTTGGGGACTTTAGGGCAATTGTCCAATCCATTAGGGATGCCTGGAACACAAGGGGGCAGCGCAAAGTTATGACCAGAACGCAGCACACACTTCTAGCCCGGCGGAAACCCAAGCTTTGGCTCCTCACCTGCCCACAAGGCGACTGGCCAGGAGTCTGCCCTAGGCCACACCCTGCGACCTCCCCGCTTCCAAACCACCTTCCCCTCCACTGACATGCGCTCCTTGGCCCAGGCCACATCCACGAGCACTCCCCCGTGGCGCTCTCAGACGTCCTAGCCTCCCTGATCACTACCCCTCCCTCCCTCTGTCCTCCCAGCCGCCCCAGGCCCGCACCATCGCCATCCACATCGTTGTCACAGGCATCTCCTTCCCCGTTGCCGTCCGTGTCCTTCTGGTCGTTGTTGGGGACGTTGGGGCAGTTGTCACAGGCGTCTCCGAAGGAATCTGTGTCTGAGTTCTGCTGGTCCTTATTGGGGAGCAGCCGGCAATTGTCCTAGGCAAGGAGAGGGATGGGGTCAGGAACGCCAGATTCCCACGAACCACTGGACACTTTGTTCCTGTCCCCCTAAAGTCCCCACTCCTGTGAGGGCCAGGCTGCTTGGCACGGCCACGCCCACCCAGCCTGCATGCAGCCCACCTGACGGGGCGCCAGTCAGGTGTCTAATTCAGAGCGGGGCTGCAAAGACTTCCTTAGCTCAAGACCCCGCTGCCAGAAGCACCTCGGATCCACAGCGCATTGGGTTTCGGATTCGTTTTTGGTCGCTGTGCATTCAGAGGTTTTTTCCCCCAATGCCCACATCAGGTACGGGACCCCTGTGGGGCCGCAACCCGGGTTAAGCAGCAGCTTCGAACAGCACTGGGGCTCCCTCCCCAGAGAGCAGCCTAGAGCCAAAAGAGCAGCAAGGACGGACATGAGGTGCAGGGAGGACAGAGGGAGTCACCTCGACATTCTTGATGCCGTCCCCGTCGGCATCGTCGTCACACTGGTCCCCCACGCCGTCGTTATCGGCATCTTCCTGCCCCGAGTTGGGCGTCAGGAGGCAATTGTCCTGAAGGTTCCGAAGAAGATGACGGCTGGCTGAGTTGCAGCTGGGGCCCCGGCCCCTGGCCGCCCACCCCCGGTGCCCCCACCTGCTTGCAGTGTTTGTTGTTGTCCATGCAGGGCAGTGCCTGGTCCGGGTAGCCATCGATGTCTGTGTCGGGCCCACACACGTTACCATTTCCTGCCCAGCCCACGTTGCACTGTGCAGCACAGAGAGGGGTGTCAGCAGGCTGGGCTCGCTCCCTGCTCCCCGCCCCCATTGCTCCAGGCTGAGCCAGACCATGTCCTCTGGCTCTGCCTGGCCCCCTCCCAGATCTCCTGACACCCTCCAAGCCCTGGGTCCAGCTCACCGAGCAGGAGACTGCGCCATTGCGTTCAAAGAGGCAGTGAGCGTGGACGTGGCAGGGGCTGTGGGCCGGGCTTTGGCAGGTCCTTGCCGGCAGGCAGCCCTGGCTCTGGTTGCCCAGGAAACCCAGGCGGCAGGGCCCACACTTGAAAGAGCCCTAGGAATGGGAAGCAGGACTCAGAAACTGCTGGCCTGGCCCCCAGCACAGGATCCACTTGAACGTGTAGGGCGGCCCTAGGCCATCTACCGGGAATGTCTCCTTCAGGGTCCCATTTCTCAGAAAGGGGAATGGCAGTGACAGCAAGAGCCATGTGAAAGAGCTGCTGGCAGTGCTTGACGCCCCTGGGGAGAGCCCCTGCCTGAGAAGCCCTGGGCTGCTAGCTCACCACGGTGTTGGTGCAGACGGAGTTAGGGTCGCAGCCACCATTGTTGCCGTCATTGCACTCGTCGACGTCGCTGCAGACCTGAGGAGACAGACTGGGCATGGAACCAGAGCTGGGAGAGGGCTCAGGCCCAGAGAAGACCCTGAACACAGACGCCAAGTCCAAAGCCACCAGCCTCCTCTCCCGAGTCCAACCCAGAAGGCCCTGGGAGGCGCCCTGCCCAACCTGACCTGTTTGCTGGCCCTGGCATAGTCGATGCCTACGCCGGAGACCTGCGTGCCCTTGTACCCTCGAGGGCAGGCCTCACAGTGGAAGCCAGGCAGGGTGTTGATGCAGTTGGAGCCCGGGAAGCAGGGGTCCGAATGAGCACACTGGGGACCAGAAGAAGAGCCGGCAGTGAGGAGCCTCCTGGGAGCCCAGCCCTGCCTCTTTGAACTGTCCCTCTAGCCTTTGCCTCTGATCACCCTTCTCTGCAGCTCTCCCCACCAGGGACACACCCCCTCCCACTGCCAGGTGGTCTGTCCCATTCCTCCTACCCTTCCACCCAGCTCCTTCCCTACTGGCCCCTGGCCTTTGTTTTCTGTCTCCCCTGTCCCGCCCCCTCATGTCCACTGGGGTCTCCAGCCTCTCTGAGCCTTGCAGCCTCCACTTCCCACAAACATTCATCCCACCCTCCCAGCGCTCAGCCACACGCACCTCATTGATGTCGGCACAATGGGTGCCGTTGCCCTGCAGGCCGGGCGGGCAGGGCCCGCAGCGGTAGCCGGGGTACTCGTACACCTCCATGCAGTCCACGCCTCGGAAGCAGGGGTTGGGGCTACAGTGGGACCGCTGCTCATGGAAGCCTGGTGGGCAGGCAGAGTCAGGGCCACCCCAGGGCACTGCGCAACTCACCACGAGGGGGAGCCAGCCGGCGCGGCAGGGTGGGAAGGCCGCGATGCCACCTGTAGCCCGGCCCTGCTCTCCCACTCACCGCACACCTGACACTCCATGATGGTGTTTCGGATCAGGGACATTTCCTTCACCTGGAGGGAGGGGGGGGTGGGTGATCAGCTGTTGGCATCTACCACCCAACCCCGGCATTGGGGTCTCCCTTCGTTGTTGGCCCACCCCTGACCTGGTCTCGGATGTCATCACGCAGCTCCACCAGGATCTGGTTGAATACGGTGAGTTGGGTGACCAGCGCCTTGGTCTGCTCCCCTGTCGGGGTCCAAGGTGTGGAGAGGCTCAGAAGCAGGGGGCCATGGCCCCAGCCCCTCCCTGCCACCGATGCCACCCCTGGGCATTAAACCCCACTCACCTAGGATGGAGTGGAGGGCACTGGACACTGGAGGCCAGAAGAAAGCAGTCAGGGAGTGGCGAGGAGGAGGGACAGAGACAAAGGGACAGAGGCTTGGCATAAAGCACAGAGAAAGGGCAGCGGGGGTGGGGGTGGGGAGGCCAGCGAAGGCTCAGGGCCCTGCAGCTAGACAACGCAGCCAGGCTCCTCTGGGTTCTCCCATAGTGGCCACCCAGAGGTCCACAGGAGAGCTGACTTGGAGCACGGCCACCACCAAGACCTTCCCATGGCCTTCCTCCAGAGCTTCCACCCCCCGAGGGCTCTCTCTGTGGACTATCTGGGGGAAGTAGGACCCACTGCCTGCTGTAGAGAGCAGGTGCACAGTGGGCCATGCTCAGCGAAGGGGTGGGAGCCTGCAGCTCAGCCACCTCATACTTCCTCCCTTGGGCGGTCAGGCAGGATAACCTCAACAAGGGGGTTTGTGTCACCCACCCCTCCTGCGATGGCTATGTTTGGAGTGATGGACCTACGGCCCCAGGAACAGGAACAGGGCCAAGGCATGGTGGTCCCGGAGGACCCCAGAAAGAATGTCAGCTCACCCCTTCCCGTATTACCTGCACTATGGATGGACTCGTCCCCCTGGAACGGACACTCACTCAGGGCTCCCACGCGGGCCATGGACCCGCCCAGGATCATCTTCATTGACTCCATGAAGCCCTGGGGTTGAGGACGACAGGGGTACCAGGGAGCAGGATATGTCAACTCCTCCAACAGGGCCACAGGGTTTCCTCAGAAGCAGCATCCTCCCGTCAGCCTCACCTGCACCCTCAAGTAGGCTTTCTGTCCAGTCCGAATCTCTAGCCCAGCAACCTCTGCTGGGGGGATGGGCGCAAGTGGCGGGAGGCCCGAGTGCTGGTCGCCCAGTTTGCAGTCCACATAGAGCTGCAGTGCAGGGCCTGGCCGGGACGGCCCTCGGAGGCGCAGGAGAGCTGTGTGGGTGCGGCCGTCAGCCAGGCCTGCTTGCTGGAGGTTCACCGCATGGACCTTGCCATCCTCCCGCTGGTACCGCACCAGCACTGCCCAGGAAGGGAGATCAGTATGGGCACTGCCCGCTACACCCCATCTCCTAGTTGAGCCGTAGGTCCATTCTTTTCCGAACACCTCGTCTCTAGGCAACCTTCCCTTCCTCTAATCTACCTCTCTCTGCAGGCCTTGGTTACAAACTCCCAAAGTCACTGCCAAGCCAGTCCATGCCGGCTCACAGCGCCCCTACAGGACAGGGTAGAACTGCCCTTGTGGGTTTCTGAGACTAACCATTTGTGGGAATAGAAAGGGCCTGTCTTTCTCCGGAAGAGAGGCTGGTGGTTTCGAACTTCTGACCTTGTGGTCAGCAGCCCAACGTGTAATCACTAGGACCCCCCCCCCCAAGGACTTTGTACAGGTGGGCTAACTAGTGGAGGGTTTGAGACTGCACTTTTCCTGTACAGTGTACCAGGTCTTTCCATATACCCCCTAGGAAGGCAACTAGCTCTGTGCCCACTGGCCTGTCCCAGGGATTGGAGGGGCCTCTCTGAATCTTGGGGTCATCAAGTACAACATCCCACTCCTCAGGGGCCAGGCTTTGCCCTGCCTTTGGGCTCCCTGGCCTCCTGAGGCATCACAGCAACACTTCCCACCAGCACCCTGCCCCACAGGGGAGGCCCAGAGAATGAGGAGGGGCCCCAGGAACAGGAGGTGGGGGGGTCAGTTTCAGGGAAGGAGCGCTTGGGCCAGTCAGTCACCTTTGTTGATTTTGCCCACGACCGAGGCCTCCAGCCACCGCGTGTTGTCCTGGCGAGAATAGAGACCAAAGAGCACCCCACCCTGCTTGGGGGGCAGGCGGAAGGTGGACAAGAGATAGATGTCGTCGGCAGTGAGCAGGGCCTTCCGGATCTTCTCTGCCACAGCCGTCATCTGCCGGGACTCCCCCATAGTCAGCAAGTCGAGGACTGTCAGGCAGGGGTGTCGAGGTTGGGTAACCCAGCCCTCACCCTCCCCTCCCACCTCCACCAGCATTAGTCACCTTCTCACTCAACTCTGGTCTGGTCCGGGGGCGCCCTGGGCTACCACCCTCAGGGGACCCACCCAAGGGAGGTCCACTTGAGAACGTGGACGCACAGTGCCCCTGCGAACTTGAGGTGCCTCCACCAGGTGGCGCAAGGGAGTCGCGGTGGGATCCCCGGCAGGGGTGGCACCTGGTGCCCCGCAGCGCAGAAATGGGAAGCCAGCTTCTTTCCACTGTAGGGTTTGGCTCTTTCCACAACCCAGTGCCCCTCCTCCCATGCTAGGGGCCCAACACGCTGGCTCAGAGTGAGAACAGCTGCCCACTGAGGGCTCCAGCCGCCCTCTGGCTGGGCTTTCGCCCACGGGAACGTAGGACCCAGCCCCTCTGCCTCCTGCGTCCTGGCCAATCTGTGGTCGCCCCTTCAGCTAGCAAAGAATCTCTGTGTCATCCGCTCTGGCCACCTCTCCCACCCCTCCGGGGCCCATCCCACCACCAGACCTCCCGGGGAGCCTGCCCAGACCTCTCAGTCCCCACCCCAACTCCATCCCAGGGCGACCTGGAGCTGGGGGACTTGGGAGCCCAGAGTGCAGACAGTGCAGTCACCTTGGAGCTGCCCTTCCAAACTCTGGGGTGCCTGCGGATGGCGGGGAGCCCCAACCCCAGCATCCATCTCCTGAGTTCTCTTGCACCAGCCTCATGACCCCGCCTGGCCAGCTCCCGCCACCCCACCCCCACCGCCCAGCCCTCCCCACCGGACGGACTCTAATTCCACCAACTCTAGGCAGGATAACACTTTTCTCTGGCTCATTTCCAAGACGCTTCCTCCTTCCCCTGGACCATACGTTCCCTGCTACCCCGGGCGAGAGGCACACAGAGCCATCGGGGAGCGGTCAAAGTGGACGAGGCAGGCTTACCTTGCAGGTCCTGACTGGCAGCTGCGAAAGAACAGAGGAGGAGGAGAGCCAGGGCCCCCCGAAGTTCCTGCGTCTCCATGCCGCTCGGCCGGCTCACTACCCCTGGCAGGCGGGCGGCTGGGAGGGGAAAAGGCTAGGCGGAGAGAGCCTGAGAGGGGGGCGGAGGGATGGGGGGAGAGCCGAAGGGGGGGGCCAGCAGGCGGGTGAGGGGGGGCTGAAACAAAGAGCTGCCAATCACCCTGGAGGCATCCCCAGCTCCCGGAACCAGGGGTCCTGGGAGAGCATCCTGGACCCTCTCCCCTAGTGCCAGTCTCCTCCAGCATCCTCTCTTTCGAGGGGGTCTAGGCGCACAGCTCTACCGAGTGCTACTGTTTTCTGGAAGCCACAGCTGAGGACGGCAGGGGCGCCTGGCAGAGCAGTGCGACGGTGGGCATTATTCCACAGCGGGCCTGCCAAGGGAGCGGCTGACACTAGCTTGCCTAGTGCCCAGGGGATGCCCACACGGCATGAAACTGGCCGCTCTCACAGAGCACGTCCTCTTGATTGGGGTGGGGGATCCCCCGACATGTGCCTGTGCCTCCATTTCCCCTCATTCCTGAGCACACTGGAGTCTGGAAAGCGTCCTGTGGGAGGTAGGAGGAGGGTCGAAAACGCCGGTCAGGGAGGTCAGAGTGAATAAATCGGAATAAACCAGCAGGAGAGGACAAGGGCTAGGCCAGGAGCCACTAGGGTGCACTGGTGGGGGGGTGGGAGGG
>NW_022111325.1:1906434-1939697 GCF_000313985.2 Echinops telfairi
GCAGGGGGAGGTACTTCCGGGGCAGAGGGCGGCCAAGATGGCGGCGCCCACGGAGCTCTTCTGCTGGGCTGGGGGCTGGGGCCTGCCGTCCGTGGACCTGGACAGCCTGACCGTGCTGGTGAGGAGTGCCGCGGGCGCCCTGTGTTGCCCGCCGGGCGGCTGGGGCGGGGGTCCGAACTAGCTGAGCGCCCGAGTTTTGCCGAGGCGCCTCGGCACGGGATGCCATGCAGGAAACTGAGGCAGGCCAAACGGAGGTGGCCGATGTGGGCTCTTTTGCCTCGTGCCTTAGCAGCGTAGGCTTCGTGCAGAGAGAGAGAGAGGCCTGGGCGGGGGCACCGGAGGTAGGTCTTTGCTCTGCCACGCGGGCTGTGTGACCTTGGAGCGATCCCGTATCTGGGCGCGGGTCTCCATCGGAGGTGTACTAGGTTGGATGGACGATCGCCTACGATTTGACATCCCTATCTTCCCCTTCGCTACCTTTTTTTCCCTCTGGTTACACCAAGAAGCTCACAGTCAGGTTCGGAAAAAGCTTTGGAATCAAAAGAGACGTTCACCTCATTCTCTCATCCCATACGCGTGTGCCAGGCCTCTTTCTAATACCAAACACTGGCATGCAAAGGTGAATTAGGCCTCCAGGCGGATACAGATGCGAACAAAGGCAGTACATGTTTAGGTGCTGCATGTAAGTAGGTTCTTCGGTTCTGCAAGAAGGATACTTGGAAGAGCTCCAAGTATCAGGGGGGTTCCAAGTATCGGGGGTTCACCAGGCAGATGGGGAGGAAAGAGGAGAGCCCCTGGGGCTTCACTGGTTGACAGAGCAGTGTTTGGTAATTATTGATGTGCTCCATCATCTGTGAATCCTATGTGATCCATTTGTAAAAAATGGATCAATTGAGGGCAATGAATGTACAAATGTGCTTGACACAATTGATGTATGTATGGGTTGTGATAAGAGTTGTATGAGCCTCTAATAAAATGATTAAAAAATAAACAACGGATCAATAACATCTTTTTTTGGTGAGGCAAGTACTAAGCAGAGGGTGTGTGTGACTTCAGGTGTTCTCCTCTTGATTGCCCTGTGGGAGCCATACCCCTGCCCTCTCTGCCTTCTCCCTTTCCCTGCAGACCTATGCCAGATTCACTGGTGCTCCACTCAAGGTGCACAAGATTACCAACCCCTGGCGGAGCCCTTCAGGTACCTTGCTTCCCTGGGGAGGTGGGGAAGGGACCGGATAAAGGAAGGGGCAGGGAGACATGGGGGGGGTGGGATGGTGTTGTGTATAATAGGCAAGGTCGGTAGCTCAAACCCACTAGGTGCTGCTCAGGTGAAAGGTCAGGGTGCGTGCTCCTCCTAATTAGTCTCCGACAACATGTAGGGTCGTTGTGCATCCGAACGGGCTCGATGCTTAAGGGTCTGGCAGGGAGCCCTGGTGGTGCGCTGAGTCTGAGGTTGGGCTGCTAATCATTGGGTCTGTGGTTCAAACCCACCAGCTGCTCCCTGAAAGAAAGATGAGGCAGATGAGGGGCTTGAGTTAAGATGCCACACTCAGTTAAGTCTCTGGAGCAGCTCTTCTGTGGGCTATCAGGAAGTGACTCCAAAGTGGCGGGTTAAGAGTCTGGTGGGCATATTTCTCTCTCAATGTCAGGCACCCTGCCCGCCCTTCGCACCAGTCACAGAGAGATCATCACAACACCACACAAAATCATCACCCACCTTCAGAAAGAGGTAGGTGGCTTGGGGCCGGCGGGTTGGCCAGTGTGGGAAGTTCGGTCAAATGGGAAGAACACGTTTATTGAGCACCAGATGGTTGCCAGCAAGACACAGGTGACACAGAGCTTCAAGGAGGATACAGTCTGATGAGGGGCGCACACACAGTGTCGCTGCGATAGTGAGCTGTGGGCCAGAGAAGCTCCAGGGACAGGGAACGTGTTTGGAGGCCACCCGATGGGCAAGGCAGGCAGATGACCCATGCAAGGGGCAGGCAAGCAGCTGGCTCAGAGGTGGGGCAGAGAGATGGCTGAGGACCCCTTTTTTCTCCCTCTCAGACCAGGTGGGGCTGGACCTGGGGCCCAGAATGTACAGAGCCTAGAGCCATGGGGTTGGGAGATGAAGGAGCATTCCAGGAGTGGGGAGGCTTAGGCCCTGCTCTTCACCCCGCACTCGCCATGCGCCCTTGAGCAAGGCATTCCACCTCCCAGAGCTGCAAGCTCCTGGGGATGAATTTAGCCAGGATTCTTTCCAAAGTTTTTCTAGCACTCATGGTTGGATTCTAAGAATGGACACACTGTGAAAGGCGGGACCTTGTTCACATCAAAGGGGAGGGCGTTAAGGAATTACTGGTAGCTTGAGAGGCATGGGTGTAGGACCCCTGGCGGCGTAGTGGTGACGAGTTCAGCCACTGTCCGGAAGGTCAGCAGTTCGATACCACCAGACAGGGCTTTCTAGAAACGCCAATGGAGAGTTAGAGTCTCAGAAACTCACAGGGGCAGTTCGACCCTGTCTTACAGGGTAGCTATCAGGTGACATCAGCTCAAGGCCAGTAAGGGCTGGCTGGCTGGTTGGTTTTGAGAGATGAACTCAGATGAGAGCCGTGGCCCCGGGCAGGGGCTGTCCTGCTGCTCAAGTCCTGTATGCACCCAAGGGCTTCAGAAAGTTCGCGAAAAAATGGAATTAAACGATAACGACAATTTTTCCCTTGAACTTTGTGGCTTGTCCTCGTGTATACATGAAATAATTAAATTATTTCCAAGCACAACTGTATTAAGGGGAGAAACTGAGGGCCGCAGACGCTTAGACATCATGCTCCGGAGGTTATTTGGGGATAAAGCTTAATTCGGAGCAGGGGAGGGGATGGGGTGGAGGCTGGGGCCGGGGAAGGTAGGACAGGCGGTGTCTGGGGCTGAGGAATGTGTGTGGTGGCGGCACCTGGGCCAGGCAGTGAGGGAGCAAGCCAGGGGGTCCTGGGTCCCAGGAGGCTGAGGATGGCGTCTCCTAGATCTGAAGACTGGCCTGATGCCCACCTTGCGTCTGGCTGCACTCGGCTAGCTTTGCGGTGCCTGGATCGGGAAAGTTGCTGTTAGAAAGCTGCTGTCCACAGGCAGACTGCCAGCTTTCCGTGGAAACTCTGGGAGCTGCTCCTAGTTTGTGGCTGTGCTTCCTCCCTCCTCCCCCACCGGCCCCCAGATGGGCGTGGGACCTTGACAGCCAGCCGGCTCCGAGACCTCAGCTGTCTGCCAGCCAAAAGCAACAGCCTACTGGCTGGGCCCTGGTAGGGGAACCTCAGTGGGAAAGGCTTCTCTACCTGCCCTACACTTGAGGCGGCAGAGGGGGCACCAGATAGGTTGCCTTCCACCCCAGCGTACCCAGGAGTTCCCCCCTGCCCACCTCAGCTATTTCTTCCACAGAAGTACAATGCCGATTACGACCTGTCAGCCCGGCAGAGGGCAGACACCCTGGCCTTCATGTCCCTCGTGGAAGAGAAGCTGCTTCCGGTGCTGGTGAGTGTGCCCTGTGCGCCCAGCCCACCCAGCACTTACGGCCCGCAGGGGGCAGGGGGCAGCTCAGGGGTCAGAGGTCCACCATGAGCCAAGCTGGCCCATTGGCTTCAGACCTGCCTCTCTTCTTGCCTCCCCAATCCAGATACATACGTTTTGGGTAGACGCCAAGAACTATGTGGAAGTGACCCGGAAGTGGTACGCAGAGGCGATGCCCTTTCCTCTCAACTTCTTCCTGCCTGGCCGCATGCAGCGGCAGCGCATGGAACATCTGCAGCTACTGTGTGGGGAACCCCGGCCAGAGAACGAGGAAGAGCTGGAGAAGGAGGTATTTCGGGGTACCAGAGGTGGTGGGCAAGAATGGGAGTGCCCGGGTGGGGGGCAGCCTGAGCCCACCGTGCATCCTCCCTGTAGCTGTACCAAGAAGCTCGGGAGTGCCTGACCCTTCTCTCGCAGCGCCTGGGTTCTCAGAAATTCTTCTTCGGAGATGCGTGAGTCTGAACCCCGGGGGGATAGCGGGTGGCCCGGGAGGAGATACAGGTTCAGATGTAGGCACAAGGGCTCGGGTGGGGGTGTTGCCGAGGGCATTACAGGCCTCTGGACAAGTGGTCCTGGAGGGAGACATTGGTCTGGTGACAGTGGGACTGTGTGTGGGGCCAGACTGGAGAGTGGGAGGGCAGTCAGGCCCAGGAGGGGCCCTCACGGCTGTGGGGACTCAATGTGCCCTTTATGCAGCCCGGGGATAGAGCTGTATTCAGGGCCAGGCTGGCGCCACCTGGGGAGCCGTGCCCACAGCAGGTCCAGAGCTGGGTGTCCTCCTCCTGGGCAGTGCCCTGCTGCTCAAGAGCCCCCCTCCCCTCCCAGGGCCAGGCCCCTGCCTCCTGCTCAGTCTTCCCCTCTCTGCCCAGCATCTTCCTTCAGTCCACCCACCTCATCTCTGTTCCAGCCCCGCCTCCCTGGACGCCTTTGTCTTTAGCTGCTTGGCCCTGCTGCTACAGACCAAGCTGCCCAGCGGGAAGCTGCAGGCCCACCTCCGGGGGCTGCACAACCTCTGTGCTTACTGCAGCCACATCCTCAGCCTCTACTTCCCCTGGGAAGGAGGTAAGATGGTAGGGAGGGATCAGCCCTGGGGAGAGTGGGCAGGGATATAGAGACCAGCCCCCCTGCCCACTCTCCTTCCTTGCCCGTCAGCTGAGGCGCCACCCCCACGTCCAGCACCCACGGGCCCAGACACCGAGGAGGAGCCCTACCGGCGCCGGAGCCAGGTCCTGTCCGTGCTCGCAGGCCTGGCAGCCATGGTGGGCTATGCCCTGCTCAGCGGCATTGTCTCCATCCAGCGGGCAGCGCCAGCTCGGTCCCCTGGGCCCCGAGCCCTGAGCATGGCTGAGGAGGATGAAGAGGAATGAGTCTTCCTCACCCCCCAGGACTGAGTTTTCTACTGTCACGCATTCCAGAAGTGGTACGCCCCCACCCCCCTGTTGTCAGCACAGCCAGAAGTGGGGCACCACTCCTCAGAATAAACCTGCTCATGGACTGAGGTCAAGCACTCTCCTTAAAGGGGCCGCCCTGGGGTCTCCCTGGTGCCCTGAGCTTGTCCACTGTGCTGGCCTTCTGAGCTGCATCTCTGCCTGGTGCTGGCAGTCACCCCTCACTCCCCGGAGTCTGTCAGCGTCTTCAGGAAGGAGGAGCAGGCCCCGTTGTGGGTCCAGCCTCTGTCCGTGCCCCAACCCTGTGTTTGTACGGTGAGCTCACCCTGGGCCCGGGCCCAGTTTCCACAGAAAACCAGCCCAGAGTAGAGGGGGCTGTGGGGGCTTCCTGAGCCCCTGGCACCACCTCGAGGGGAAAGTGAGTCACCCAAACCACTCTTGGTGGGCTTCCACCACTGTGAGCGCTCCCAAGCCCTGCTGTGCACAGAGTGTATGTGAACTGGCTGTCCTTTTAATGCCCGTGCACGACCCAGGCGCCTGTCTGCCCAGGGCGTCTGTCCTGGCGTCACTGGCGACGCCACAGGTAGGTGTGGATGGAGTTGCCGGGTGCCATCGTCTGCAGGAAGCCCACGGCAGGGTCCTCAATGGTGAAAGGCATGTCCTTAGAGGAACTGTTGGGAGGAGCGGGGAGAGGGAGTGAGGGGGGCCTCCTCGGAGGCCCAGCCCCTGCTCCAGCTCAGCCCTGCCTGGCAGCAGCTTCCCACATGCGCAGGCCTGCTGTGCTCACCGGTTCAGCACGACCACCACTGCAGAGCCGTCGGGACGTATCAGCGCCACCGCCTCCAACTCGGTCTTCTCGCTGGCGGCCAGCCCCACTCTCTGGGAGCCCTCGGGAATGAACTTGCTGGGTGTGGGGACAGGCATCATCAGGGACATTGGCCAGCCCCTCCCGGGCCACCAAGCAGCTCCCCTCACCCCTCTCCCACCCCATGACAGGGCTCCTTCCTGTCTAAGAGGTCTGCCCTAAACTAGGCCCGGCCCTAGTACCGAGCAACGTCTCTGGTGGCACCTAGTCACTTCCGGCCAAGATGGTGCAAGAGGGGATGGTGTGCCCCTCCCAAGGTCCCCACCCTCCTGGCCTCCCAGCTGTCTGTGAGGCAGTGCGGGCGGATCCGGATGATACGTGGGGCTGCCTGCGCCCCACTCACCTGAAGTGGCCCAGGTGGTAGAACATGGGCTGTTTATAGAAGGTGTCCTTGGTGATGTCCACAATGATGGGGCTATCGACAAAGTTGCGGACCCAGTTGGGGCCCCCTTCAGGGTTCAGGGCGAGATTCCAGTCCATCCAGCCAGCCACGTGATAAAGAAGATTCTAGGGTAGGGGCAGAGCACAGAGAGACTCCAGCCTGGGCCCCCAGAAGATGGGTGTGGCTAAGGGTCCCCGTAGGGAGCTGGGTGCTGTGGGTGAGGGGCACTGACACGAGTCCCTAAAGAGAGACCCAAAACACAACTGCCTGAGAGCCAAGCACAGGGACAGTGGGTCTGTGTGCCTGGACCCAGAAGGGAAGCTAGGGAACCCTGGTGCCCCAGAGAGCAAGCCCGCAGCAGGAAAGATGGGGGTGGTCCTTGGGCAACCCCAGAGGGCTCGAGGTGGCTCACCGTGATGATGCTCTGGCTGTACTGCACCCCCCGGCTCCAGGAACCCAGCCGCACACTCTGCTCCCAAAACTTGGAGCCCACGCAGGCCTCCGAAGCAAAGAGCATGGTGTCGGGGAACAAGCGGTGTGTCTCTCCCAGTGTGGACTTGGCCGGAGCCAGAAAGTCCAGGTACCAGTGCACAGCAATGCCGTGAACATACTTGGCTGCCTCCGGGTCCTTTAGCACCTGCAGCGGGAAGGGACAGGACTCCTGGGGAGGGAGGCCACTGAACCTGGACCCTGCATGGAGGGCCCCGGAAGAGAAGTGGGGGGCTTGGAAGAGGCGTTAGCTTGGATAGGTGAAGGCGCTATCAAGACAACCATGGGGTAGCCTGGAGACCCAGGGGGTGGTGCCTGAGTGCCTAGATACAGGGGTGTCCTCGGAGTCACGAGGTGGTAGGGAAGGGCCCCCTCTCGAGGCTGGGGATAGTGGTTAGGGTCCCTGAGGCACCCTTAGAAGCCCTGGGCCTTACCACATTGGCCCAATGGGGCAGCAGCAGGCGCTGGTCATCCAGCATGAGCAGCTGGACATCGCGGTGAGTGCTGTTGGCAAGGGTGGGGCCCAGGTCACGGGCAATGAAGTCTCGCTGGTGTTCCGCGGTGAAGCCCAGGCACTGGAAGGGGTACCCACTGATGAGCCCCGCCGAAGGCTCGTTCTCGGCCGTCACCGCCCAGAACCGCAAGTTATGCTCCGCGTAGGCATCCAGAAACCTGGCAGGGGGAAAGGGTGCGGGTGAGGTCAGCTGAGAAGGGGAACCAAGACCCCCTGGAGAACGAGAGGACCAATTGGCTGGGTGGGGTGAGGGGGCAGAATGGGGGACTGATGGCGAAAAGAAGTGGCTGGTTGAGAGGTGAACTGAGGGCAGTCAGAGCTGGAGGTGGAACCAGGTTGACAGTTGGGATGAACCCCGGGGCATCCAGTCTAGACAGGGCCCTGTTGCCCCCTTACTTGACAAAGTATTTGGCCCAAGTCTGGTGGTAGATATCCCCTGGTTGACCCTTGAGTGACCCCTTCCCATTCACTGCCCCATTGGTCTTCAACCAAGTGGGCGATGTCCAGGGGCTGGCGAAGAGCGAGATGGGGCGTTGGGTCATTTTCAGGGCTCGGTGAATCAGGGGTATCTGGAGACAAAGGTAGCGAGGAGAGACACCCAGAGTTGGAACATTGACAGACTGGCCCAACCAGTGCGTCAGGCCCAGCTGTCAGTCCCCACCCTCCCACCCCCAGGGGAAAACAGCAGGGGCCAGCTTCTATGGTTCTTGGCACACTTAGCCTGAGGCTTCTTGGCCGCTGGGAAGCGTGCCAGTACCACCAAGGTCTGGAGCAGCCAAAATGGGCCACCTTGAGCTTGGTATCTTCCTCAAGGAGGCTGAAGTTGCTCAGCTGGAAATCGTCAGGGGTGTCGGCATAGGTGAAGGTACGGATAGAAAAGTCACAGCTGCCCATTGGTACCCGGATGATGTTGTACTCGATCCCTGCAGAAAAGGATAACCAGTTAAGGCAGTCTGAGCCAGCAGAATAGAGGTACCTGGTCCAAAATTATGTCTGCGTCAGGACCAAAGGACACTTGGGCTCCTAAGGTTGAGGCCTTTGGATCCAGGTGCCTGCTGAAACTCGGGCCTTTGAACCTGAGAGCCTGCAAGCACTGAGCATATGGGGGGCAGGGGGAGGGCAGAGGCAGTGCTGGGCAATCATACAGTATCCAAAAGACAGGTGATGGTCAGTGTCAAGTCGATGCCCCCGCCTCACCTTCTTCGGAGAAGTAGGATTTGAGCAGCTTGTTCTGCACAGTGGGTGACAGAGCAAGGATGTTGAGAGAAGCCGCATCCGTCATGGCTCCTCCAAACCCCTTCACCTTCTGGAACTTCTGTTCAGGCTGCAAGGTCAGCAGCAAGCCTGGGGACACAGGGTAGAACAAAGGGTGAACCAGTCCACGGTGCTCACCGACATAAGCCGGCTCCGGCAAGACCACAGCCTGGCTCGGGGTGGAGGGGCATCGCGGTTACCTGTGCCTGTGTGGCTGGTCTGGATGGTCCCCTGACTCAGCTCCATCCGACGTCCACTACGTGTGGTCTCATAGAGGCTGAAGGTGCCAGGGGCGGGAAGTTTCAGGGGGTCAAGAGAGTCACAGTGTGTAGCATTGCAGACACAGACCACCGAGCTGTAGCCAAAGCTTTGAGGGATGCAGGGGCAAGCACCTGGGCAGGAGGGGGCAGAGGCAGAGGCAAGGGCTTGAGGCTGAGGACAGGGAGGACGGAACACCTGTTTCAAAAGCCCACTCCCTGGGTCCCCTCTCCAAGGGCGGTCTCCATCTGTCAAATTGATGGATTAAGCCGTTTCCAAAGCCCTCCCCCAGGACCCCAGAAGGCTACAAGAAGACCAGGAAGCAAAAGAGCTAAAGCGTAGCTCTCTTCCTTAACTCCCTTACCTGATGCCCACGACACTGCTTGAAGCAGAAGCAACCCCGCGAGGCTGACAGCCATGATGCCTGCCCTGCTCGGCTGCTTGGGACATTCCTGAGAACAGAATGAGGAGTGGCTAGCAGGCAAGCCCCTCTCCACCCTTCAACCCCTTCTCTGAGCAGGGCTTGGCTGCCTACGGGAACCCACGGCCTAGTTTCCATCCTTTACTTGGGATGGGACGAGAGCCACAGGCACCTGGGTGCAGCCTCACCCCTCCAGCTCCTGCCTCCTCTCTGCCGGTGACAGCTCTCTGTCCTCCACCCTGGCCAGGACCCCCCTCCATCTCTCTCCGTCCTTCCTTCTGCCCTAGCTCAAAAGAAGGGCCTGCTTTGAAAGAGAGCTTGTCGTGCTGCAGTGAGTTCCAGCAGCAGTGTGATAAAGCCCATGAATTGTCCACTCACATCTTTGGAAGCATCTGAAAGCATCATCTATGTCTTCGGGCTGTAAGATGGGGCGCAGGCTGCAGCACTTTCAGAGCCCCGGAGGGACAGAAGATCCGCTTGAGAAAACACAGCTGTAGGTACCGGCGGTAACTGGAGTCTGCGGGTTAGGCCTGCAGGATCAATCCCGGCCCCTGGAGTGGGCGGGTCACGTGACGGCGACGGGCGCGCCACGTGACCCGGGCGTGAGGCAGCCGCGGCCATATTTGTGTAGGGCACCGGGCGTCCTTCTGGTTGATGGCGATCACGAGCGGTTGCTCTGTTGGTTCCGTCTCACCGTGACCCCTGTGTGGGTGTCAGGGTGTCAACGTGCCCCGTGGGGCTTCAGGTGGCGGGAGGTTTTGGGAAGTCGATCGCCGGGCCTTTCTTCTCGGGGGGCGGGGTGGGGCTCCGGGGAGCACCCCAAACCTCCAGTTGGCCGCAGCTGGGCACGCTAACCCATTGCACACCGCGCAGGGGTGTGGTGGACGTGCAAGACACCTGCGGGACCACGGGAGAGCAAAGATCTGTGCGGGGGGAGCGGGGGGCCCCCCCGAGGACGGGGAGCACGTAGAAACGATCCAGGAGTTCACCGCGCAAAACACGGAGGCCCCAAAGCTGCTGCTGCGCAGAGGCGCAGACAGGGACCGAAGCGGGAACAGGTGGGCGGGGAGCACTTCCGGAAACAAAGACGGACGCCCCACCTGCCCGGAGGGAGCTCCTGGACAGAGGTGCGGGCTCCGGACGTAGACCGAGGCAGTGGTTTAGTGACCGGCCCGGGCCCTGGGGTCGAGCCGCCCGGGGGCTCCGGGCTGTCACCTTGACACAAACACTTCCTCCCGGGGTCAGCGGGGCACCTCCCGCTGCTGTAACTGGAATACACGAGGGTGGGTTAGCTGGGCAGAAGCGGACTTCAGCACATTTGAGGACGCTGCACGTCCACGACCCCGGCTCCGGCGCTGGGGGAGTTGTCTTCCCTCCCAGGGGAGGTCCAGGCGCTTTTCCGCTGCTCGGCCTTCCTGCCAGCCTCTTCACACGGCCAGGCCTGTGTCCAGCACCATCTCAGTTTGCTGCTCCGCGCCCAATCTGCCCTCTTGATCTCTCCTACTTCACATCACACACCAAACCCGTCCCCTGATGGGATTATCACCACACGCCTACCACTGCCATCCATTCTGTCCCAGAGCGAGCCCTAAATCTTTGTGGGAATCATAGCAGCCCAAATGAGAAGCAACCACATGAATACATCAAAGGTGGCCTATCTTAAAAAACAGCAAAAGCTTTATGGGGGCAGACAGCCACATCTTACATCCAAGAAGCGGCTGGTGCATCGGACCCACCCGCGTTGAGGGTAGCAGTCCAACACGTTTTGGGGGCAATGGGACACAATTGAACCATAAAAGTCCGCAAGATTGCATGAAGGGAGGGAACCAGCCATCTGCGTCCCGTTTGTCTCCCGGGGCTCCCGACACGTGGATCCCAGACAAGACAGGGACCCGGTGTGAACTACAACACTGGAAACTGTAGTACAAAGTTCACGCCGCGATGTTGCCAGATGGAGCACCTCAAACATGCTTGTGTGGGAGTGACACATGCAATTACCAGCTGCCTACCTGAACCGACTTCCTCACTTGTAAAATGGAGGAAATGCTACACCTCGACAGGGGCACGACGGGAATCAGGGCGATAAACACAGTCCCTGGCTCAGAGCAGGTGCTCCCAAAGGGCTTGTTTGCTGTTCCCTGTGTTTATTTAGAAAGCACCTCCGCCAACTCGCTCCAGACACGTCCCAGCTCAGACTGATCTTTCCTTCTTCCAAGTCCCTGCAGCACTTTTGTAAGTCCTGGCTCCAGGGACCGGCTGGGCTTCCCTCCTTGCTCTGCCGATTACTGACCTATCTTCATTCTATCGCTTCATCCTCCCAAGTCTCTGTTCTTCCCCTGGACCAGAGTGTTGTATGCCAATGGCGTGTGATCTGGCTTGTGTCTAGTATGCTGTGTGGGGTCCCTGGGGAGCACAAAGTTAGGCGTTCAACTACTAGCCTAGAAGGAACCTATTACCTGAAGAGTTGGAGCATTTGACCCCACCCAGAGGCTCTGCGGGAGAAATGCCTGGTGGTCAGCTCTATAAAGGCCACGGGAGTCCCTGTGCCGCGGTTCTACTCGGTCCCCCGCGGCTGCAATGCGTCGAAATGGACTTGACAGCACCTTAGAACTAGCCTCGGAAAACAGCATAAACGTCTGCTTCAGACAGGTCCCCACCTGGAACCCCTCTGGAGCCAGTTTAGGGTGCACATAAAGGGCGGCCATGGGTCAGAATCCACCCAGAGGCAGCTAACATCAACAATAACAACACCACGCGGCACAGCACCAACTACTGCGCCAGGGAGGCCTCTGGTGGTGGAAGAAGCTCGGCATGCTCCCTCACCCACCGTAGGGGCTCTCATATTCCTAGGGGGCACCGGCCACGGAGCTGGGAAAGGCTACTTGGGGGACTGAGTTGAACTACTAAGCATCACCGTGTCAGTCTCCATCCCATGCACTTCCTGATTTTCCAGGAAATCTTGCTCAGGAGTGATTCTGCAAGAGAGGGCAGGTAACACCTAGCAGCCTGCTTCCTTCTAGTTCATTCATCCCACAAGTATGCATTGAGCGCACGGGCTGCCTGCTCTGTTGGGTCAGCATCTCCCAGGCCTCCTCCGGCTTCCCTCTGCAGACACAAAGTTACAAAACGTCTCTGGTTTCTCCTTGTTCATCTCCAGTTTGAACACTTTGTGGGGGTGCTTGTTTAGGCCAGATGTCATCTCGTCTTTCACATTTCACAATGTGATCTGCCGTGGGGTCTCTATCGTTTATGTTCTAAACGCAGGTAGCCTGATCAAAGGTTCGTGTGGACTGAGGGCGTCCCGGGGATGTGTTCTGGGCGCTCTGCTTCGTCACAGAGCCCAAGGAGTGTTCCGTTACTAGTGTCCTTATTGACATCAAACCCACACTCATGTTCAGTGGTTCTTCACAAGGGCAAAGACGTGGGGACGCCCCCAGTGTCCACCAGCAGATGAATGGATAAGCGAAGTGTGGTGCATGGAAACCATGGCGTGCTGTGTCATGATAAGGAGGAACTGTGAGTGGCACATGACAGAGCCACGTCCGGGAGAATCAGGCTGAGTGGAAGGCATCAGTCACGAAAGGAGAAATGCTATGCGATATCACTTTGATTGAAAGGCAAGACAAGGTCTGCCCACAGAAAGAAAGAGTCTTCTATGTTGCAAGGATCACCCCAACCTGCCGCTGCAGAGCAGGGGGTGGGTTTAAACCGCCAACCACATGACTAGCAGTGCAGTGCTTACCTGACTGTGCCACCAGGGCTCCTTTTCTAGGTATAGAATGGTGTGTGTGTGTGTGTGTACGTATACACACATATGTCTGTGCTGTGTGTATGTATATCTACATGCACTGCATACATATAATATAGCACATGGGGCGGCATCATGGAAACTTCCTAGACATATCCAACAACCTTGTGGGACTGTCCCTGGGCCTGAAGGCTAAGGACCTTAATCTCAGGGGGCATTTAGCCTAATTGGTACAACCTGGTTCGTTCAGACAGTGTTCTTCTGTCCCCTAGTTTGGTGAGTGGCATCCGGATTACAGTGACGTCATAGAGTGCATGAGAGATAGAAGACAGATTGAAGTAATGGAGTCAGACATGATTCATGGTAGCATGCTCACCTCGGCCTCACTTGGTGGTCCTCATGGGGAGAGCCCGGGAGCGAGAGCAGGAGAGCCCCAACTTTATTGCTCACCAAGTGTTATAACTACTTAGGGGGGCGTGATCACAGGTAACCACAGGTCTCAGGAAGGGGCAGAACAATAAGCATACACATCATAGGAAGGGGATGTACGACAGGCATGAGCGAGACAGGAAGGGGATGAGCTAGGGGTGTGCCCATAGGAAGGGGAGGGACTAGAGGTATACATGTGACAAGATGGGCGGGCCCTAGATTCATGATGCTGGCCTAACCTTAGTCACCCTTGGGTGGCCTTGACCTCCCTGGTGTCTCCTACAAGGAAACAGACCACTACTATCCTTATCAGAAGGGAGTGGGTCCTACTTGTGGTGGGATAAACAGTGGTGACTGCTTGCTCTAGATGGCTGATAGCCCTTAGGGAGAATAACCCCTGACCTACTTCTGATGGCCTCCAAGTGTAGAGTCATTCGCAAGCAGCTAAGTTTGCCATATATTTGGAGGAGACAACTTGGGAGAAATCCTTCTGTTTCCCACAAGTAGCCTAGGAGAACCTCCTGCAGCCTGAGACCAGAAGAACTAGATGGTGCCGCAGACCACTCCTGACGGCTGTGACCCCCTAGAAGGCCCCAGGGAGACTGGAGGGGTGTCTTAGAGCTATGGACAGCAGAGACAGCAGACAATCCATTTGCAGGGCCCCTGAATAGAGTAAGAAGCCTCCACTGAATTCTTTCTGATTCTTAACCAAGGATGCAGATAACCTTGCTCTCCAGAAGAATGCCTGGGAAAGTAAATGCCCTCCACCCTTCTCCAGCCAGGCAGGGAGGGCCGGTCTCTCTCTTAAAGGCGTCCCTGGGTGTGTCCTGGTTGGAGGTCACCCTACCAGGAACAGTACAGGAGGTGGCATAGTCCTGAGTCATGCCCTATCAGTCTTCCCCTGAATGCGTTGCCTCAAAGGCCGGGGACCAATCTTGCAAACCCTTCTATTTAATGATGTACATGCCCCGCCCCTGCGTCTGTAGACCCGCCGCTTACTGTGATGTGTTAACCTGCCACCAGTCATGTTTTTGTGACAATCTGCTTGGACAGATCACAGCCCTTGAAAACCAAGCAGATGGCCAGACCTTTCTTCTGAGGGACCTCTGTGTGGATTCAAGCCACTGACCTCTCCCTTAGGAGCTGAGTGTTGCATCACTGGTGCCTCGCAGGGACTTACAGTCTTTACTATCCCGAAATGAAATCTAGACGGTAGAGCTTATAATACACATAGGTAACCAACATACAAAAATATGTATATAGTTACCTACTTGGGATGTAAAGTTAAAATAACGGAAATGTGGTTCATAATAAGATACTCTGTAGTATACAATGTTTAGGCATAATTGCCTAGAAGGCATAGGAGCCACAGTGGTGTAGTGGGTTACAAGTTGGCCTGCTACCGAAAAGTCAGAAGTTCAAGACCACCAGCCGCTCCAAGGGAGAAGGACAAGGCGTTCTACTCCCATAAAGGTTTGCAGACTGGGCCAGGAACAGTGTACGCAGCTGTAGGGTGCAGCCCGGGTTGAAGAGCAGGGGGAACACTTGGAGGGCTCCCCACATGCGGGCCATGTACGATGTCAAGCACTGCTAGAATTTCATGCGGACACAGCCAGTGGAAAGCCATTTCATAGACAAAGGGAACGTAGGGTGTGTGATATGCTTGGACTCTCCAGCCAACTCGCCATTAGCTACTTCTCTGTAATGGGCCCTGTTAAGGTCCCCTCAAGAAAGACAGCATTGCTGAGAATGTAACATACCTGCATGAAGCAGGGAACCAGTAGAGAGGTCTGAGGGGCCGGCCCCAACCCCAACTACATGGACAGCGCCCCTCCCCCCAGAAGAATGTACTTCAGAGGACAGCACTGAAGCTACAGCTCAGGGAGAGGGACGTGTCTGATGAGAGCACGAGGCGAACAAATGAAGGGGGAGGAAGAGAGATGAAGCACATCCTGGCCCGCCAAGCCTTGAGGATGATATCCCTGCTCAGAGCAGCCAATGCACCGAGAGGACCATATGGCCCGTCCCACTATGAGACAAGACATCCCTCACTGACCCATAGCCCTACAGGGGACAACACTGGAGACACAGTGTGGGAATTGTGCCTGATCTGATCCCACCACATCGAGGCAAAACACTAAGGGCATGCAACAGAACAGCAAGGGGAACAGAGCAAGGAAGTCCCCAAGGAATAAAAAAAATAGATTTTGGGGCCAGGGCATGGCACCCCATCAGACTCTACCAGAAAATACTCTTAAAGGTCAACAACAGACCTTGAACTATTTAGAGGCTTTTCTTTTTTAGTCTTTGGTTTGTTGTTGTTGTTTTGTTTACTTTTGTTGCTTTGTTTTGCTCTGTCTTGTTTTTGTGCATCTTATTATCTCTGCAGGTCTATACAGATAAGATAGGCGGGATAAACAATCTGGAGGAGGAAAAAATGGAACCCACGGTTCCAGTTCTGGGGGGACATGGGAGAGGAGGAGTTGCAGGGGAAAAAGTGGTGTTAACAAACCCAGGGACAAGGGAACAACAAATGATCCAAATCGATGCTGAGGAAGGTGTAAGGGGCCTGGTAGGGCTTGATCAAGGGCAATGTAACTGAGAGGAATTACTGAAACCCAAATTAAGGCTGAACATGATAGTGGGACAAGAGGAAAGTAAAAGGAAATGGAGGAAAGAGCTAGAAGGCAAAGGGCATTTACAGAGGTCTAAATACGCACATGTACATATGTAAATATATTTATATATGACAATGGGGAAATAGATCTATGTGCATATATTTATAGGTTTAGTATTAAGGCAGCAGATGGACACTGGCCTACACTCAAGTACTCCCCCAATGCAAGAACACTTTGTTCTATTAAACTGGCATTCCATGATGCTCATCTTCCCAACACCATCTCTGAAGACAATGGGTGCATACGCAAATGTGATCAAGAAAGTTGATGGTGCCTATCTATCAAAAGATATAACATCTGGGGTCTTAAAGGCTTGAAGGAAAACAAGCGGCCATCTAGCTCAGAAGCAACAAAGCCCACATGGAAGAAGCACACCAGTCTGTGTGACCACAAGGTGTTGAAGGGATGAGGTATCAGGCATCATTAGAACAAAAAATCATATCATATTGAATGAGGGGGAGTGCGGAGTGGGGACCCAAAGCCCATCTGTAGGAAATTGGACATTCCCTTACAGAAGGGTTGCGGAAAGGAGATGAGCCAATCATGGTGTAGTGTAGCAATGATAAAACATACAACCTTCCTCTAGTTCTTTAATGCTTCCTCCCCCCCACTATCATGATCCCAATTCTACCTTACAAATCTGGCTAGACCACTGGTACAGATAAGAACTGGAAACACAAGGAATCCAGGACAGATGATCCCTCAAGACTGGAGGTGAGAGTGGCGATACCAGGATGGTGGAGGGAAGGTGAGGTCGAAAGGGGGAATCGATCACAAGGGTCTACATATAACCCCCTCCCTGGGGCACGGACAAGAGAAAAGTGGGTGAAGGGAGATGTCGGACAGTGTAAGACATGACAAAATAATAATGATTTAGAAATTATCATGGCTTCATGAGGGACGTGGGCAGGGAAGGATAGGAAAAAATTAGTTGATACCAAGGGCTCAAGTAGAAAGCAAATGTTTTGAGAATGATGATGGCAACAAATGTACAAATGTGCTTGACACAATGGGTGTATGTATGGATTGTGATAAGAGTTATACGAGCCCCAATAAAATGATTTTAAGAAAGAAAAAGACATCATTGGATACATGCTCAAGAGGGACCTTCTTATGTGCTAAAGGGCCAACAACTTCAGACCTGGGTGCATGCCAGCACCAGCAAAAGATCCAACCGATCAGCTCCTCTGTTTTACCAAGTAGCTATATTATCTTTCCCAACAAAGCAGAGGAAGCCAGGTGTCTCTATATCAGCGCCACCAACTGATAACATGTAAGACAAACATATCCATACTGGACCCCTCAGGGATGTCTCACAGGAAGTGAGCCTTGGCAGCTAAGGCAGTCACACACTGGTCTGACCATCAGAAAACAAGAAAGTCGAGGGTCACCAAGCCATTTATCTCTCCACCCTTCAATTAGTCTTACATGTGTTTATCAGCCAGGTTGGCACAATAAACCTTAACAATCTCAATCCACCCTTGCCAACTTGGCACCTGTACACAATTGCCCAACAATTGCAGTTAAATAACACCTACACCTTAGTCCTATAATTCTCTGAATATATTCCCCACCTATGAACGTTTGTAAGCCAACTACTTCATGTTATCCCAATTTGGGGTATCCAATTCCTATTCTGCCCACTTACATCAAACCAGTGCTCTGAGGAGACAATCATATTTTTCAACATGAAGAATCTTCATTCCAGTTGGAACCTTGTGAAGTCAGCATCCACAAGCAAAGTCAAATCAGGACAGGTCATCCATAAAGTCAGCAGCAATAGGCACCAGTTCACAGGCTCAAAAATCTATTCATCTGGTCTGGTTCTGGTCAACTCAATGTGGGCTGCCTCACTCAGCCTCCACAGGGTGCCCATTGGTTGCCTTGCCTTTAAACCATGGGTTCTCACCAATACTCAACAAGCCTAGCCCCCTCGTGCTAAATCATTGTGGTAGTCACCTAGTATGGTGTCAATTTAAGGATTAAGAGTGTAGGGGTGGAGTCTAGGCTGTCAATCTGGAGACAGCCAGTGAGACTTCTGTGTGGGCCTGGCCTTCTCCTGAGAATTCTGGGAAATCTGGGGTTTTCTCCTTTGAGGCAGAAGACACCTCTCTCTCTGCCACTCCCTGGGAGACATTGCCCAAGACAAGCCACATGGACGCACCTAGACCTCAGAAACCGGAGAAGCCACAGAGAGACCCCTGCCAGTACTGAGATTCTTACAACACCACTGGATCCAAAGACTTTATACTCACTGGCTTGTGGTCGTCTGACATTTGGCATCATTGCATGTATTTCGTGAGTCTGAAGAGGACTTTATAGACTGATATCGGAAATATGGGCTAATATCGAACTTATGGACTTGATCTGGACTGGGCTGGGATGCTTTCTTGACGTGCAATTGCTCTTGTATATAAACCTCTTCCTAATATGCATATGTGTATCCATGGATTTGTTTCTCTAGTCTACCCAGACTAACACAGTCATGAACCTTAGGCCAGTCAACCGGCTCTCGTCTTCTCCTTTTTCCCCTGTAAACCAAGTCCACAGGTGTCAGTGGCCAAACTCAACCCATCTCTTTATTGCTGCATTTCTCCCACTTCCACTCACAAGTGGATCCAGGTGGTCACCTAGCAAGCATTTCAGCTGGCCCACAGGCTCCCTTTAATGTTCAGTCCTAGAGAGGTTGTTTTTTTTCATGGTTTCAGATTTTTTCCAGCTACTGGCACAAACCACTGGTTCAAAATTCCAAAATCCAGAGTTTCTTTTTCCCTTCTATCTGCCAATCTTGCCTCCAGGCAAGTCTCTTGGAATGCAAATGCCCTGAGTACTCCAAAGCACTGGGTGGGGCTTATCTTTTCAAAGCTTGCTTTGCAGGTGCGTCCTAAACCCATCAAAAGATCAAATTTTAATGGCTGAAAGCAAGTGGGCTTACAAGCTTTCTATTTTCATACTTCCCAATGAACATTTCTATAAATCATTTTATCGATAATAAGAAATCAGTATAAACAAAAATAGAATCAGACACTAATTTTTTTTATTTTTACTGGGCGGCTGGTTTAATGTGTCTTTTTGATCTGCAGAAAGCCCAGTTCAACTGGGACCCAGAAATTGTCGGCCTCCTACATAGCTCCTTTTTCTGGGGTTGCAATGTTACCCAGATCTCCGGAGGATTTATCTGCCAAAAATTTGTAGCCAACAGGTACCACAGAGGTGGAATTTCCGGCTGGGATGGGATCATCAAGGCAGGGGATGGGGTTAAAGGGTGTGGGCTTCTAGTTGTGCACCGACCTTGTGGGGTGGGGAGCAGCCTAGGATTTGGGCGGGGTCTTCAAACGAGGGCTTGAGTTTGTGGGGCCCAGGGCTCCCAGAAAGGCGGCGCCTGCGGGGCTGTAGCCAGGGAGGGCGGAACCATAGGCAGAGCAGATTGCTGGACCCTTCTGGGGACCACGGTCTCCTCTCATCAGGGTTTTTGGCTTTGTCATTGTGGTGACGTCCACGCTGAACATGCTGACCCCCTCCACGGCCTGCGGCCACTAGGGCTGCGTCCTCTTCTCGAGGACCCTCTTTTGGCTGCTGGTCTCCTAAGAGTCCCCAGCGGTGCACCCCAGCATCTCCTAGGAGGAGTGCAAGTACATGCAGGATGGCATCGGCCGGAGTGCCAAATTCATGAATCCAGTTCTGTTTGGACCGGGCTGTGGGTGGGGGCGGCCCGCGGGGGTGGGGCAGACCTGGGAGGCATTGAGGCAGGCGATCAAAGGGGCTTTTTTTGTGTGTGTGTTTTTTAATTACATTCTTAAAACAGTCAAGTTCAATCCTTATCTAGCTTATCTAAATCCTTATCTAAACGATTTATACAGCAATATGGGATTAGTTCTCTGAGCGCATCAAACCAGCTCCAAGCTTGCTGTCAGCCATTTTCCTTAAGCAGCATGGTTTCTGAGACATTCAAACAGCGATTTCTACCCCTGAGCTCAAAATACACATTAATCATATTCATTTTCGCCATTTTAAACAGCAATAACCAAAGACTACAACCAAACAAAATAATCAAAACTTCAACTTCCCATGTTCTTCCCAGAAAACAACCGAGTAAACAGGGTGACTTTATCTGACCTCTGGCTAGCCAAAGAAGCACAACTAACAGGAGGCAGAGGTCAAATGAACATCTACTGCATCTTATGATTTGTTTCTCTAGTACCCCACTGCCAACGTACCATAATGTGTTAGCCTGGGTACATTAGAGAAACAAATCCACAGAAACTCATATATACATATATTTGAGAGTTTTTTATAAAAGGTAATGTACATTAAGAAAGCATCCCATCCCAGTGCTGTCCAAGCCCTTAAGTCCAACATTGGCCTATAAGTCCTTCTTGATCTCACAAAACACATGCAATGACGCCAACTGCAGGAGGAAAGCTGAATCACTAAGCGTGTAAGCATCTCAGAGCTAGCAGGGGTCTCCACACCGGTGCTCCAGTCCCAGGGCTGTATCGGGGTAGGCCCCTGTGGCTTCTCCTTATGGGTTATCTTACAGGAAGTGAGCCTTGCCAGCTGAAGCAGGGAATTGGTGAAGGCAGCTGCACCCTGGTCCGACCATCAGAAAACAAGAGACCAGAGAACAAGAAAGGCGAGGCTCACCAAGCCATTGATCTCTCTGCCCTTCAACTAATCCCACATGTGCATATCGGCCAGGTTGGCACAATAAACCTTAACTATCTCAGACAGTCTCCTAAGTGACTGAGTTGGACTAAGGGATTGCTAAAACAAGCCTGTAACAGGCCTGGCTGTTGGGTGTCTGTTGCCTTTGTGCCTCCTGCTTCCACCTTGCATCCTTTGTGTCCTCTCTGTAGGTCCAGATGTTCGCAGAGAACTTGCACTGCCCTGACTGTGGACAGCAGTGGCTCCCTCACTTAGAAGTAGGCTATGAGTTGTACCAGACCGAACTTACTGAAAATGAATGTTACCTTTTTAGACAGCATGCAAAGAACTGATGACTGGCCTGAGTGTTACCCTGGTAATCCTACTGATAGAATCCTTGTTCTTCCTTGGTCTGTCCCTCTTGCGTGGGCTCCCCAAAACCTCTCCAGGTAGACCTTTGAAAAAGCTTGCCATCCATTTCTTCTGGGCCCACCCCTGGTTAGGATCCATGACTCCAGAGTAGCCGATTTGGACCCGGCTCTACACCTATTCTTGAGAAGAACAGGCAAAACCTTCAACAAAAACCTCGGTTAAAGCAAGGAACTTTTTATCTACTGATTTTCTTATTTAATAAATCACTTTACTGGAGGCTCTTACAACGATTCTAGCAAACCATGCATCCATTATATCAAGCAGACATGTACAATTGTTGGCATCAACAATTTCTAGACATTATCTTTCTTCTTGAGCTCTTTGATATCAGCTCCTTTTTCCCCTCCCTCGTCCACCCTGCCACCCCAGCGAACCCTTAATATATAGTATGTATTGTTATTATTATTTGTATATCTCTTACACCGCCCATTCTATCCCTTTACCTACTATCCTGGTTCATCCCCCACCAAGGACGGTAATTCTGTTATCGTTGCTATCAGTTCGCCGTGCCCCACCCCCCCACCCCGGCTTCCTTCCCCTTTCCTTCCCCCTAACCTCCTGGAATCGATACTCCTATTACTGATTCTCAGGAGATTTGTCAGTTCTGACTTCTGAATATTGAAGCTCTGTCTGTACCGCTGTATGTACACCTGTCTGGTGGTATTTTCGAGGTAGGACTGAGATCATAATAGTGGGGGGAGGAAGGATTAAAGAAGTAGAGGAGTGTTGTGTGTTTCATCGGTGTTAAATTGCCCCCTGGGTGTATCTTCTCTGATGTGCATCCCCTCTCTGCAGGAATGAAGGAACTTTGGAAATAGTTATAAATCCAGAGGGTTTTGTGCTAGTAGCCGAGGGTAGATAGAAACATGACTAATTTCTGCAGATGACCCATATTGTCACGACTTCGGATCTGCTTCCCTGGCCTAGGCATATTTTATTCAGCACAGATTAAGTCAGTCTTCCAGCGAGATTGTTCATCTAGAACCAAGCAGATCCTGCGCCCCAGGTGATGTGAGACGGAACTACTTCTAAGAAGTCCCTCATCCTAGTCATTGCCGTGTGGCAAGTTTGTTCCAGAGGAGAGGCTGCACAGGGACATGCCCGGGGATATTTGGGGGGGATAATATCCTCACTCTCACTGTAGTTGGACCTAGGTTATTCCAGGAAAACAACTAGACAGTTTTCACTTTGATAAGAAGCTCCATTCTGAATCCACCCTCTTTATATATTGATCAGTGATAATGATGATGATCTATGTATGTGCATACACCTACTACACACACATGCCATTTATCCATATATTCCTGGGATTGCTCATTGGCTCAGTTTGCACCATCTTCCATATGGCTATGATCTTATTGATAACTAATTTTTTTAATCACTTTATTGGGGGCTCATACAACTCTTATCACCATCCATACAGCCATCCATTGTGTCAAGCACATTTGCCCTTTTGTTGCCATTATCATTCTCAAGACATTTGCTTTCTACTTGAACCCTTAGCAGACTGGCAGTCCACGGGTGGAGGAAGGGCCATAACCATTGACTGCCTGCTTGAGATCTTTCAGCAACTTAAAGGGAAAGGCACTGTGAATTCCTTGTGGGTGTTCCCATGAGGCTGTCTGCTAACAACACTGACAGGATAAGACATTCTAAAGTCTAAATCTCCTTCTTCTTCAATCCCTCTTTCTACCCTTGAAAGTAAAGGTGCTTTCCAATACTTGGCTTCTTTGCCTTTATTTTCTGAGCTGGTCTTCTCTATCTGTATATCTTGAAGCTCCACTTCCCGAACTTCATCTTCTGTGTTAGCTGTCTTAGTGTGCATTTCCTGGAACAAATCTCTCTACCTCCAGCACTGGCTTGCTTGCTTGTTTTACAATCTCTGATCTTTCTTACACTAAATTACAACAGGGGAGCAGATTTTTTGAGGGGGTGGCGGTATAGCAGGTGCTTTTACTGTGATGTCCCCTTCTGACTCAGGCTTGGTTTTTTCAGCTCTGTCTAAGATCTTCTCCTCTGCCTGCCTCTCACCTGATTTAAGTTTGCGTAGCTTAGATGCTTCTCACTACTTTGCTGGTCTTGTTTCTTTGCAAAGAAAGGGAGCTTCCTGGGATTGTTTAATAGCCTCACTTTGGGTCTTGGGATTCTCTTCCTCTAGTGCTTTATCACCTTTAAACCTTCGGAGGCTGCAGTCCCCAGAAGGCATATAGGCTTTGGCCGCAAGGTTTCATTTAGAATTGAAGGCCTTAGATAACTAATAAATACTCATTCACAGACACTTTAGCTTGCTTTTCTAGATTTGGATAGACACAAGACTTCTCACTGCACTGATAATCCTCATTCTCTTCCTTCTGCAAAGGTACTAAAACCATCTTAACTTGAACCCACAGAGACCATGTCTCCACAGGGATATTCTCCCCATCTCTGTGTGCTTTTCTAAATTTACAATGACCTTCTCCCAGGTCTCTAGATCAAAAGTTCCTTCCTCTAGGAACCATGGATTATACCTTTTACTACTTTTAGAAAACATTGCATCTTTTTCTTCTTTACTTTTACACCCTGTCTTTTCAGTAAGTGGATGAGCACAGTACCACAAGTTTCAGGTTTACTTTTACCTTGGCCCATTGTCCTCTTTTAAATACTCATTCACTGTTTCCACTATTTATCTGCCAATCCCCACACCGAATCTTCACTTCACACAATTTTCCGATTCACTCCACATTCTGGTGGGGCCGTATAAATGTTACATGTGGTATAACTCAAAATAGTTCATTTCTTACTGCCCCATGTTGGGCGCCATTTGTGGGGGAAAGGGGTGCCAGCCCCCGACCACTAATCACGGGTTCTATAGGTGCAATTGTACGGTTGAGATATATAAATATTATATTAAAATCATCGAGAGCATGAGAGATAGGAGAGAGAAATAATGGAGTCAGACACATTTCACGGTAGCATGCTCACCTCTTGGATGGTCATGATCTTAACCAGCCAGGTCTGTGCACAGCCTGGGCTGAGGCGAGGTGGGACAAAGACCCGGCAGGAGGCTCGAGGACCCATCCTGTTTATTGCTAACCAAGGGTTATATCTACTTCGGGGTGTGTGTGATTGCATGTAACCACACGTCACAGGAAGGGGCAGTACAATAAGCTTACACATTATAGGAAGGGGATGTACAATGGGCATAGGTGTAACAGGAAGGGGATGAGCTGGGAATGTACACATGATAGGAAGGAGAGGAACTAGAGGCATACATGTGACAAGATGGGCAGAACCTAGATTCATGATGGTGGCCTAACCTTGGCCACCCTTGGGTGGGCTTGACCTCTCTGGGGTCTCCTACAAGGAAACAGTCAACTACTATCCTTATCAGAAGGGAGTGTGCCCAACTTGTTGTGGGATAAAGAGTGGTGACTGCTTGCTCTGGATGGCGCATAGCCCTTAGGGAGAATAACCCCTGATCTACTTCTGGTGACCTACCTCCAAGTGTATAGTCATTTGCCACGCGTAGCAAGCAGCTAAGTCTGGCATCTATTTGGGGGAGACAACTTGGGAGAAATCCTTCTGTTTCCCACAGTCCACGGCACTTCCAATATGCTTCCCCGCACCGTAATCCAAAGGCATGCATTCTCCTTCTGTCTTCTTTATTCAATGTCCAACTTTCACATGCAGATGAGGCCACTGAAAATACCTTGCCTTGGGTCAGGCATGCTTCAGGACTCGAAGGAACATCCTTTCTTTTCAGCACTTTTCAGGATGTCTGAACCTTCTGCTGTGTGGGAAACAGAAGGATTTCTCCCAAGCTGTCTCCCCCAAATAGATGCCAAACGTAGCTGCTTGCTACACGTGGCAGATGACTATACTGTACACTTGGAGGTCAACAGAAGTAGGTCAGGAGTTATTCTTCCTAAGGGCTATCAGCCATCCAGAGCAAGCAGTCACCACTGTTTATCCCACAAGGAGGGCCCACTCCCTTCTGATAAGGATAGTAGTAGATTGTTTCCCTGAAGGAGTGCCCAGGGAGCTGAAGGGTTAGGTTGACCCAAGGTGACCAAGGTTAGGCCGCCATACTGAATCTAGGGTCCGTTCTTCTTGTCACATGTATACCTCTAGTCCCTCCCTTCCCTATCATGCTCATACACCTCTAGCTCATTCCCTTCCTGTCACACTTATGCCCATTGTATATCCCCCTCCTATTGCTTGTATTGCCGATGATACAGCCCCTTCCTGTGACGTGTGTGGTTTCCTGTAATCATGCCCCCTAAGTAGACATAAGCGTGGGGTAGCTAAGTGTTGGAGGCAATAAATCAATGCACCTGGTCTCTGCCCAACCTAGCCTCAGCCCACGCTGTGCACGGACCTGACTGGTAAGATCATCGCCATCCAGAAGGTGACCATGCTACCATGAAATGTGTCTGACTTCATTATTTCAATCTCTCTTTTATCTCTCATGCTCTATGACTTTATTGTAATCTTTATATATCTCAACCGTACAATCACGCCTATCGAATCCGTGACGATGAGGTATGGGGGGCTGGCCTCTTCCCCCACCTCGGTGATATTCATAAGGTTCCCAGGAGCTAATCTCTCTGCAGCTGGCCACTTTTCCTTCCTCATTGTCTGTTCTTACAGTGGAAGCTCCCCTGACACCTGTTCCCCTGGGGTGACCCTGCTGGCATTTGGAATGCCAGTAGCTTCTGGCATCTCAGCAACACTTGTGCCACCACACACAATGAACCCGGCCAGCGCGGCCCTGAGTACTGTTTTGGGTGTAGAGTGCTTCCGGGGGATAATTTTTAGGAGTAGACCACTCAGTCTTGCTTCCTGATCTGCCTCGGTCTGGAAGTGCTGCTAAAATCTGCCTGCTATGGGTGACCCTGGTGAGACTGAACGACCAATGGCTTCGCTTCCAGCGTCGAGACCGCATGTAAGCCACCACGGTGTGACACACTGGCCATCAAGTGGCAGGGATGCATCATTGTCGTCTCGTCAGGTACTGTGGAGGTGGCTCTCACTTCCAGTGGCCTGACGTACAGCAGAAGGACACACAGCCCGGTCGTGTGCCACCCTCACACTGGTCGCTGTGTCTGAGCTACTGTCGCAGCCACTTGGTCTGTCGATGGATTTCCCTGAGCGTCGTCAGCCTCTTGGCTTCCCCAAGCACAATGCCCTTCTCCCGGGAGCGGCCTCTCCAAAGCACACGAGACCAAGTCTTTCACTCTTTGCTTCTAAGGAGCATCCTGGCTCTGCTTCTCCAACGCAGCTCTGTTTGTCCTTCAGGCAGATCGTTGGGTGTTCATGGACCAACCCCTTCGTGCAGCCGCTCTCCTCCTGCCCTTCCTTACTCCTTGCCCAGCTTGCCCAGGAAGCGATTGGCAACCCTATGGCTTGGGTCAAGTACACTGTGCTTCTCCGGGTAGACTAGAGAAACAAATCCAGGGAGACTCATAGGTGTATAAGACAGGGCTTTATATCAAAGAGTCATTGTCTATGAAGAAAGCATCCCAGCCCAGTCCAGATCAAGTCCATAAGTCTGATATTAGCCCATAAGTCTGATACCAATCTATAAATTCCTCTTCAGACTCGCACTTCCATGCGATGATACTGAATGTAGGAAGGCCACAGGCCGGTGGGTGGAAAGTCTTGTGGATCGGTGGTGGTGGAAGCATCTCTGCACTGGCGTGGGTCTCCACGTGGCTCCTTCAGCCCCAGGGCTCTCTGGCTAGGATTGGTGTGGCTCCCTGTGTCTTGTCAGCAGGAAGGCAAAGCAGAGAGTGTGTGTGTGTCCCACCTCCAGGAAGGAAGATAGGAGTTCCCAGAATCCTCAGGAGAAGGCCATGACCACACAGAGGCATTATTGGCTGTGACCTGATTGAAAGGCTAGAACTCCACCCTTCACAAGTTGATAGGAGATTATGTAGCTGCCACATACACGTTGGT
This sequence comes from Echinops telfairi, assembly GCF_000313985.2. Classification (NCBI taxonomy): domain Eukaryota; kingdom Metazoa; phylum Chordata; class Mammalia; order Afrosoricida; family Tenrecidae; genus Echinops; species Echinops telfairi. Next base: position 1,933,408 of record NW_022111325.1, read on the forward strand.
CCTCAAAGTGACATCTTTACTTTTTAACACTTTCAACAGAGATCTTTTGCAACAAATTTGCCCAGTGTAGAGAAATGTCTTTTGACCCTTGTCTTCTGCTTCCATGAGTGTTGACTGTGGAATCCAGTAAAATGACCTCTTTGAGAGCTTCCATCTTTCCTCCATGTATCATGAGGTCCTGACGTTGTCGTGACCCTCTTGTAAGGACTTTTATTTATTTTTATGTGGATGTGTAATGCACACTGAAGACTTTTAGCCTTTTTGTAAGTGTATGCCCATTCAACTTTTCACAGGAGTACAACTTATCGACAGCAATGACAATAATTGCATATACCTACCTTTAATCAATGTGATTTTAACACTTCTGTTAAGTGTCAACATCTTCCTCTTGCCCTGGCAAGGACAAATAAACTTTGGACTTTATACGCCTGGAAGGTTGTCTACTTCGATTGTCATCAGTCAGTGCTTCCAGCTCTGCTCACTCTCTTCTGCATATCAACAGGCTTCCTGAGTCTCCCTCCAAATGCAAAACTCACTGCCAGCCAGCCAATCCCCTCTCAGAGTGACCCTACATTGAATTTCCATGGCTGTCAATCTTTACAGGAGCAGAGAGCCTCATCTTTCTCCTGTGGAGCAGCTGGTGGGTTTGAACCATCGACCTTGCGGTTAGCAGTCCAAGTCTTCTTACCAGTCAGGGCTCCTTTACTGTAACTCAGAGGACTTTATTACATAATAATGCAGAAAGTCCTTTAGGAGAAGGTCATGGAATGTAAATGTAAATAAAACAAACACCTTGTCTTGGATTATCACATTCTGAGTAGTCAATGTCCCTCCAGCTTGTATTATATTCTGTGGAAAGTGGTTTCAATGCTGTCATGCAACTCCTGTTAAGTCCATGAACAGCCTGCTAATATAGAAGAAAAAAATTAATAGCTTAAAGTATAATTTACATATTATAAAAGTCTCATTTTAAGGAAATATTCAGTGACTTTTAGGAAACTTACTGAGTTATAAAAATATCATCGTAATTCAGTTTTAGAATATTTTCATCCCCCCAATGAGATTCCTCCCACCTCGTCCCAGTTCATTTCCCTTCTTGCCTCAGCCCCAGGCAATCACTGCTGTTTTCTGCCTCTGTAGCCTTTCCTCTTCTGGAATTTCCTGCACCTGGAATCATGATGCCTTCTTTCACTTAGCATAATATTTTCAAGGTTCATCGATGTGGTAGCAAATGTCAGTATTTTGTTCCTTCTTGTTGCTAAATAATACTCCACAGTACTAAATAGTACTCCCAAGTACTAAATCATAATGTGTTCATTAATATACCAATTAATGGGCACTGGTATTGTTTTGACTTTTCACTGTATGAATAGTGTTACTGTAAACACTAACATGCAAGTCTTTTTTTTAATTAATCATTTTATTGGGGGGGCTCTTACAAATCTTATGACAATCCATCACTCAATTGTATTAAGCACACTTGTACAGATGTTACCATCAACATTTCCAAAACATTTTCTTTCTACTTGAGCCCTTGGTATCAACTCCTCTTTTTACCCCTCCTTCCCCCTCCCTTCTGGAATGCTTGATCAATGATATATTATTGTTTTTATTTCATGTCTTACGCTGTTAACATGCATGTCTTTATGGAGACACATGTTTTTCCTTTCTTACAAGGAACTGAGAAGACAGCTACCTGGCCAATCTATTGAAAGAGATTCATATTTGTGCCCATTCCAGTGAAATGGGATCCAACAGCATGCAGAAGGTATAGAACAGTAACACGGATGTCATGCAAAATATTATACTTACTGAAGATAACTTTTTAAAGTGGTTATAGTCACACAGCTATAGGGAACTGTCGGAAATGCAAGCTGGATTCAGAAGATGACATGGGGTGCAGGATACCCCTGCTAATGTCCGATGGCTCTTGGCTGTATTTAGAGACCACCAGAAAGAGGCTTACCTGTCTTATTGACTAGACAAAGGCATTTGACTAGGTGGATCATACCAAATAATGTATAACACCGGGAAGAATGTGATTTTCAAGACACTTAACTGTGTATATGTGGAATCTGTACATAGACCAAGAGGACGTTGTTGAAACAGAACCTGGGAATACTAAGTGGCTTACATTTGAGAACGATGTGTGTGTGTGTGTGTGTGTGTGTGTGTCTGTGTGTGTGTGTGTGTGTGTGTCTGGGTTGGATCCTTTCACTATACTTATTCAGTCTGTGTGCTGAGAAAATAATCCCAGAAGCTGGATTATAGAATGAAGAATATGGCATCAGGAGACTCATTAATAATCTCCTGATACCCAAGTGAATGGGAGAAAGATGGGGCTTTCCACGCCTGTAAGAAGTCATCCTAGCGGAGACCCACAGGGGCACTTCTACCCTGTCCTGGAGCGTTGCTATGAGTGGGCTTCGATTTGATGGCAGTGGGTTTTTGAGTTTATGTAAGTAAAACCGAAGAGGACTTCAAGCAGTCACTGATGAACATCAACAGAGACAGCCTTCCAAAGGCACAGCGTCCCAAGCTTATTAGCAGTTGCTAGGGTAAGAGGAGGAGGAGAATGAACAGAGGCGTTCAAATCACAACTATTAAGGGTTCGGCTATGCAGACGATTATTATAATTGTTGTCAATAAGCTGTACACCTGTAAAAAGTGGAATTGGCAACCACCACCACCTACCAAAGCAGACTAGCCTTACACGTCAGCAGAAAGAGGACACAAGTCTTCGCACCAGGACCAACAGACAACATCAGGGTAAACGAGCAACGAGCGGAACCGACAAAGACGTAACCAACGTCCAAGGAAACAGCAGTCAAGAAATCCATGAGCCGGCCCAGAGGAGAGGACCGGAGGGCAGGCCATGCCCAGTGCCTCTCAGGAGGATCCCCAGGGTGGAGGTGAAGATTAGGGAACCCAAAGCAACTAAAAAGTCCTCAAAATGATCTCTTTGGAGAGCGCATGAAGAGAGAACTCTTAGGAGAAATCTCCAAGGGACGCCCGGAGACAGAAGGAGGAAGCGCAGGCTACAAAGGACTCGGAGGTGGGACAAAAGTCCCACCAGCAGTGTCTGGAGTCCAGAAGCAAAGCAGCTTCAGGAAGGGAGGGGCGGAGTGTCAGCAGAGACTGATGTCAAGGCAAAGAAGGGCTGAACATTTCCCATCTGCATTAGCGATGAAGCGATCACCCATGGTCATGACCTGAGCGATTTTGGAGTGGGAGGGGGCAGAGTCTACCTGGGTCATGCAGGAAGTGTGAGAGAGGCCACATCAAGGGGAGCAACTTGTTCAAGAAGTTGGGCTACAAATTATATCACACACCTGGGTTTCGTAAACCTTCCTACTAACCCTTGAGGCATGTGTTTTGGAGCTGAGGAAACCGGAGCTGAGCAACTTCCCAATACCTCAGATCTAGTGAGTAATGGCTGAAGGATTCAAATCTTAGAGACTCACTGTCATGCCGAAGCTAACCACCTTCCCATATCGGTTTTCCCAAGGTGGATGAGAGAGAAATGGTGGCGGGCAAGGGAGCACAGGTGGAAGGAGCCATCTGGGACAAGAGTAGACGCTTCCGACGGTACCTGGAGGGAACAAAGGATGAAGAGCTCAGCAGTAAGAATTCCTGCCGTCCAGACGGGCACTTAGGGGGAGAGCCCAGTGGTAGAGTGGGTGACACACCAGGCTGCTAACCACAAGATCAGCAGTTGAAACCCACCAGCTCAGGGAGAAAACTGGGTCTTTCTGTACCCATAAACAGTGACAGTCGCCAACCCACCGGGGCAGTTCCATCCTGTCCTATAGGGTCACTCTGCGTCAGCATCAACTCGATGGCAGTGAATTGGTTTTGTGCGGAGCTGAAAGAGTCCCCACTTGCCTGCGGGCTAGGTGTTGGACTGCTATGTGTAAGTTCGGGAGTTCAAACCCACCCAGGGCTCATCGGGAGATCGATGAAGCCGTCCGCGCCCGTCACAAGTCACAGTGCTGGCGATCCTACGTGGGATCACTGGGAGTCAGAATCAACTTGATGCGGCACAGACACTTTGGCTGTGACTACTCGCCTAAGGATTAGTGCTTACGACACGCCGCTCCCCTCAGCACCTCAGAAGGCAAAGCCTGGTGACTCGCTTCTTTGAGATGACGGCCACACACATACACAAATCCGGTGGCGTTCAGCAGCCCTTATTTGACTGGACCTTTGAACTCGGCTGACACGAGAGCCCTCCCTTCCTGAAGTACTCTTGCTTCAAGACTCCACGCACGTTCCCTCCCACTTTCTCGCTGCTCCTTCTTTGTAGGCTCCACCGCCACGTTCTGTGGTCGTGTTTGAGTTTCTGTTTGTCTTAAGTCTCACAATGCATGCTTTCTCCAAAGAAATAGCTTCCACTGATTTCCAGCCTTCTTGGGCACAAACACCTTCCTCTCCAACCCCAATCTTCCTCCTGCTTGGCTTCTCCCCTGGGCCAGCTCACGGACACCCCGGGGTGCCCAGCACAAGGTCATCGTTTCCCCCAGTCCAACCTGCTCTTCTTCCTGTCTCTCTCTGCAGGAATGGGACCTCTTCAGGAAAGGGTTCACCTTTGACCCCTCTTCCTCTTACACCTCTCCTCCCACAGGTTTTCTCTCTAGACTTCGGACAGAGTTCTTGTTATGCAGTGAATTGTGCCCCCCTCAAAATACATGCTGTGAATCCCAACCTCTGTGTTGGTGGCTGAAGAGACCTGGTGACCCTCTAGGCTAAGCGCTGATGGCTAACTTCAAGGCCAGCGATTCAGGAGACAGACCAGGCCGTCTGCGCCAGTAAAGGTTTAGTCTCAGAGACACTCTACAGGGTCTCTCTAGGAGGTAGAGCTGCCTGGCGGACAGTGGGTTCCGTTTGGTTTGAGTTGGTGTGCCTGTACCTTTAATCCCATTGTGAATGGGTTGTCTATTTTTTTATGGTAATGAGGCCAGATTAGTGCAGGGTGTGTCTTGAATCAATTCCTTTTGAGATGTAAATGATATGAACAAGCACAAACAAACAAACAAAGTTGAGAGGAAAGAGATACAAACCAGGAATAGAAACTCCAAGAGATAAGGATCTCCCTCCAGAGCCAACAGAGACAGAACCTGCCCCCCTGGATAGTGCGATACTAGGAGTGTTTTAAAAAAAAAAAAAGAAAAACTACTATGAGTGACTGTATCACAAGAAATTTGAAAACTTAGATGAAATGGACAGATTTCTTTTTTTTTTTTGGACAGATTTCTAGAAACACACTCCCTACCTAAATTTTTAAAAATCATTTTATTGGGGGCTCATACAACTCTTATCACAATCCATCCATCCATCCATTGTATAGAGCACATTTGTACATTCATTACCCTCATCATTCTCAAAACATTTGCTCTCCATGTAAGCCCGTGGCATCAGCTCCTCATTTTTTCCCCTACCGCCCTGCTCCCCCCTCTCTCATGAACCCTTGATAATTTATAAATTATTATTTAGCCGTATCTTACACTGTCTGACGTCTCCTTTCACCCACTTTCTGTTGTCCGGCCTCCAGGGAGGAGGTTATATGTAGATCCTTATAATTGGTTCCCCCTATCTACTCCACCCTCCCTTCCCCTTCCCAGTATCACCACTCTCTCACCACTGGTCCTAAAGGGATCATCTGTTCTGGATTCTCTTGTTTCCAGTTCCTATCTGTACCAGTGTACATCTTCTGGTCTAGCCAGACTTGTAAGGTAGAATTGGGATCATGATAGTGGGGCGGGGGCGAAGGAAGCATTAAAGAACTAGAGGAAAGTTGTATGTTTCATTATTGCTACATAGCACCCTGACTGGTTCATCTCCTCCCCATGACCCTTCCGTAAGGGGATGTCCAGTTGCCTACAGATGGGCTTTGGGTCACCACTCTGCTCTCCCCTCATTCACAATGATATGATTTTTTGTTCATTGATGCCTGATACCTCATCCCCTCGACGCCTCGTGATCACACAGGCTGGCGTGCTCCTTCCATGTGGGCTTTGTTGCTTCTGACCTAGATGGCCGCTTATTTCCTTCAAGCTTTTAAGACCCCAGATGCTATATCTTTTGATAGCTGGGCACCATCAGCTTTCTTCACCACATTTGCTTATGCACCTGCTTTGTCTTCAGTGATTGTGTTGGGAAGGTTAGGATCATGGAATGACAGTTTAATAGAACAAAGTATTCTTGCATTGAGGGAGTACTTGAGTGGAGGTCCAATGTCCATCTGCTACCTTAATACTAAACCTATAAATATATACACATAGATCTATTTC